>NC_072008.2:133365000-133965000 GCF_028885655.2 Pongo abelii
GCCCTTGTTTGTATGTTTTGATATTTGTTGGTTTAAAGTCCTTTTTGTCAGAAACTAGGATTGCAACCTTTACTTTTTTCTGCTTTCTATTTGCTTGGTAAATTTCCCTCCATCTGTTTATTGTGGGGTAGCACAATCACTCACTACCCTTGGCTGGAGGTGGGAGCTCTCCTTACCCCATGTATCTCCTGGGTGTGTTGTAGCTCCACCCTGCTTTGTCTCACTCTCCTTGGATCATGCCAAGCATCTAGTCAGTCCCAATAAGAGAATTTGGGTACCTCAGTTACTGGTACATAATTCACTCACCATTTCATTCTTCTCGGTAGGAGCCTCTGACCACAGCTGTTTCTAGTTGGCCATCTTGGCCCCTCCTCCCAAACTATTTTTTAAAATGAACAACTCATTATATTATGTTAAAATTCAAGGCAAATTATTCTAGATAAAATTTAAAATCCAGGAGAAATTGACAAGCACAGAATAAAAATTTAGCAAGCTCTGGCATTGTAGGTTTGATGCTATCTCTACAATATTCAGACACAAATTATGTTTCTGTCACTGGATGAGATAAGAACTGAGAAGATTTTATCTGATAGTTTGAGTTGAAATTCCTCAGATGAGATTAGGGAATTTTTAGGGCTCAACCTCAAAATCTTTGCTCTTGGATGTGAAACAGGTTCCTCAGGTGATTCTTATGAAAGAAAACGTTTGAGAACCACAGGATTAGAACGTTTTAGATATGTCATATAAATCTTTCAGATGCTGCTTCATATTACTGCTGCAACAAATTGTGAAGGGACATCAGTACTCATTAACATATTAATTATTTTTCTCCACTCTTCTCAATAGTTTTATGTAAATTTCAAGTTCACAGTCTATGAACGTATTCTCCTAACAGTATTACCTGTTTATGTGGAGAAACATGACCTGTTATATCAGATTTGCTCTTATGGGACTGGTTCTTTTCCATGCTCTGCATTTAGAGATAAACAATGCAGAAAAGATCACAGTAAAGATGAGACTCTAAGAAAGCTAAGTAAATAGAATTTGTAAGTGCACTGAAGATTGATTCTTCTCATCTGTATACATGACTCTGGCCAGTCCAAGGACATTAGATATATGTTACAGAGCTGTGAGATCAAAACAAATACTGATAGGCTACAGTTATTAATATCTTGCTATATTTGGTTATTACTGGTTCTGGAATTAGATAGTACCAAACTTACAAGTAATTGGTTTTTATTGCCAGCATCATGGTTGATCAGAGTGTTTTAACATATTTATTGATATAAACATATTTCACTGAATCTTGATTCATTATCTCTGTCTAATAAATAAGCCATTACTTTTGCAATAATTAAACACTTTCAGATTTTCTATTCTAAGTTCTCCAATGGACAACAAGTTTTACTTTCATTTGCTTCAGTAAAAACAGGAGTTAGTTGAAGCTTTTCCATGTGTAAAAGAGTATTTCTTTTTACACAGCACTGTTAAACAGAAAGAGGAAGGCATCCAATTTGAGGATTTCAGATGGCCTGAAATAAACTCCTCTTGAAATGATAAAAATATTTGGTAAATAGAAATGTAATTTGGTGGAAAGCCTCCACAATTTCTAGTAAGATATAAATCTTGTCCATAATAAGAATTAAATAAAACATAATAAAAATAAGTTAGTTGAAGAAGTTATAAATAAAAATGTCTTTATGTGAAAACAGGAGACATATAGCAAATATCTACTTATTCCTTCAAATGAAAACTAGTCACTTCAAACTTAGTATTACAAATTAGCATTTCATTTTGGATTAATAGCGAATTTTGAATGTTAGAGAGATAATTGACTTTCACAATTGTGATAATAACTTACAGTATTTACTATATACTGTATGCTATTAAATCTAGTATCTATTTGCTTAATCAACAGACATGTAATTATGCAAAGTAGGTTATAATTAGAAATGAGATTTATGAGCCTACTTTACCGTAGTCTACTTCACAAAACTGCTATATAATTTTGTAACATTGTAATTCTCTTTAGAAAAGTTACAGATTAAAAGACCAAAATATATTATTATTAAGAAAAGTTGAAAAGTATGAGTTTGTGTGACTGAATCATAGACAGATGGACACTTCTTTGATCTCAGTTGTTGATTTAAGACATTCAGCATTATAATTCTATATATATAATTTGCTAAATATTATACATCTATAATTAATTAGCTTTTCTTAAGTAATAAATTGTTTAATGATTATAAGTTCAGTATAAATTGTGTGTAAATTTAATCTCTTTATTTCAATTATTTGGAAATTATTTCAATTATTATGAAATCAACTAGTACCTATCATAAATATTAAGGCGTCCACAACAACCTGGGATAATCAGTTCCCACTAACAATAGCAATGCTCCAAATTTCATCAGACTCAATGTCATTTTTTAAATGAATTTCAATATCATCTATCTATTGTATTATTTCATGAAATGGGCTATTTATGAAATTATTTAATTACAAGCTGTGCAGTAAAGTATATCGTTAGTTCTTATTATACTTCTACAGTTCAGTCCTTAGTCTCATACTGATTGCATTCTTTGTTAGATTTCAGTTTTTCTATTTTTCCACAAAAAGGACAGACTATAAATTTCCATTGTTTAAAAGTTAATTTCATGGTTATCATAAGATTCTTGCATTCTAATTTGCATGGATGTTCTAATTACATCACTTTCTTGAGCAACAGGATTACTTTTCTGTCATGGGTTTAAAATGCATAATTACTTATGTAAAGATTTGTTAATGGTTCATTGAAATGTATTTTAATATACAGATTTCAGCATTGTCTCTTCAATTTGTATGATAAAAGGGTGTGATAAAAACAATCTGACTTCAAAATAATACATTCTAGCAGTGATTAGTATGGATAAAGTAACCTACGTTGTAATATAATTAATTTAATTTAATCACAAAACAAAATTGGTAAATTCTAATTTGAAATAAAGTACCTGAAAAAGGTAAGTAGTTGGACTATTATCTTCAAATATCAATTCTAGATTTGCAAATACAACAATAAAATAATATTGAAAAGTAATGTAATTTTCCTTTTTCAGAAAGGCAAGCATCTACTAATCTTTCTAAGAGAGACAATAGGTCTTTTGTTTTTACCATCTTAACCATTTTTTCAGTTGTAGTTTTTTACAACTTATTTTTAGTTTTAATTATAAGTCTATTTTTGAGGTGATTCAAAAAGGAAGAAAATGACATTAAAGAGAGAAGAGCCACAATGCAATTAAAAACTAACATTATTTTACCAATGGCATAAAACAGGCAAAATAATGCAAGTTCTTAATTGCTCTGTGGCTCTTCTCTCTTTAATGCCCAAGATTATTTTACTAACTTCTAATTCAACGTTTATTCAATGCATAGTTCAGGCAAGATACAAGATAAATATTCATATAATAAAATCAATTTTGTCTCATCAAAATGAATATGAGCTGAGACAATTTCAGAAACTTTTGGCAAAAGCAAAGTATTATTGCCACAAAATAATAATTAATAATAATAATAACATTTACTGAGTGCTTATTCTGTGTCAGACATAGTATACTATTTTCTTTCCATTCATTAATCCTATGAATCATTACATTTATTCATTTAATTATCAAAACTACCTTATGAGGTTGCTATTACTATTTGTTGTACAGATGATATAATTTTGATGTTTGGAGAGAATGATTTACTTATTAAAGGTCACAAGGCTAGAGTAAGTCCTGTAAATGGGATTAAAAACATATTGCTATCCAATTCCAGAGCTGCAGCACTTAACTACCAAACCCTAATGTGTTATTACATGAGATAGGGCAGGATCTTATTTGTATATATTCTTACTTTATCTAAAGGGCACTAAAATAATTGACTAGTTAGTTCCTGAAAAGTACACTGAAGCTTAATAGGTGTGGTTTTAGTATCACATGGACACACGAAGGGAAACATCACACACTGGGGCCTGTTGTGGGGTGGGGGAACGGGGGAGGGATAGCATTAGGAGATATACCTAATGCTAAATGAGGAGTTAATGAGTGCAGCACACCAACATGGTACATGTATACATATGTAACGAACCTGCACATTGTGCACATGTACCCTAAAATTTAAAGTATAATAAAATAATAATAATAATAATAAACTACTAGGAAGTCCTTCAAAGTGAATGTATTGAAATTACACAAGCTCTGGGATTTTGTATATGAGCCACTCACTACTATACACATGCTACTTTAAAGGAGTTCATTTTAGTAACCTGGATGGGAAGAATCTCATTTTCATTTGTAGTATCAAAATATTTGACACTAATTCAGAGTTACACATTCAACGAAGTCAATGGAGACTTATCAAGGTATCTTTCTTAAGTGTAAGAATTATTATATTGGTCTGAATATTAGAAATCTCTGTTCTGCAAATTCAATAATTGAATTAGACATTCAGGATATGTCTATATCTTCGAAAAAGACTAACTTGTAAATGCTATATGAAAAATTCTGATATCAAAATTAATTAATTTGAAATTCATAGCACTTATATATCTACACAAAATATCAATAATCGATATAATAAAAGGCTAACTAGTTGTAACAAGATACATGTGCATTTGTGTATTTTTGTTGAATACTCATTCATGCAAAAATTTGAGAAAATATAATATTGGGGGACTATTAAATTGGCCAGAATATTGATTGCCCCATTTTACTAAAGAAAGCAATATATCAACTTTATTGAAGTGATAATGGATTTTCTTGACCTTAGACAATTAAGAAATCTTTATTCTACATTGGTTTGATCATTAATTCAAGACTGAACTTGAAAAGCTGTTAAACATTTACTGTTAACAGATCAGTGTACAAGGCTGCTGCTTGTAGATGGCATTGTGCAGTAGAAAAAATGTGGAGGGGTAATCTAGTTATCTATTGCTATGTAATAAATTAGCATACACTTTAACAGATTTAAACAATAAATACTTTTCATTTTAAGTCTCCACATTATTCATAAATTCAGGTGTATCCTTGCTGAGTAGTTTTTGGCTTAGTTTCTTTCACAAGATTTCAAACTAGTTGTCAGGTAGGTATGCAGTCTGAAGGATTGGTTGGGATTCACTCAAATTGCTGGACTATTAATGCTGGTTATTTGCAAGTGGCCTCAATTCCTTCTCTCATGGGCATCCCCATGGAGCTACTGAGAGTCCTCACAATATGACAGTTGGTTTCCCCTGGAGCAAGTTATCCAAGAGAGAAAGCAGAAGTTGTGATGTGTCTTATAAATCAAATTCAGAAATCACAAATTGCAATTTCTGAAATATTGGATTAATTACACTGGTCAGTTATATTACATGTGATAGCACAATTCACAGGAATATGCATAACATTAGGTGAGTATCATTAGGGACAATCTTATGGACTGACTACCACAAAGCCATGTAGTAACTGTAGGATCTTGAACAATTCGCTTAACATCTTTGGTGCACAAAATTCCTCATCTATAAAATATCAATGATCTATCACTGCGAAAAAAGTCATCCCAAAATTAGTGTCCTAAAATAATAGCAACTTATTATTTCTCGTAATTCTGTTGGTTGACAAGGTTGTACTTCTGCTCCACATGTTATTGGCTGAAATTACCCAAGAGGCTGAATTTATCTGGGAGTTGACTGGGGCTCCAATTTACCTGGCCCTTCCTTCTACATACTGTTTCATCTTCTAGAATCTCTCTATGTAGTCTCCCTTTTTCAAGCAGAATGGCCTATTCTCCCTTACAATATAACAGCTTAGTCTTAAGAGAAAGAGTTTCAGAAGTACAAGACTAAATATATGTAACAGTGAGAGCAATCTAACATAGCTGACTCCGTCTTGTTTCTAACCTCACAAGCTAACTGCCTTTGCTTATTCATGCACGCAGGCCAAGCTAACTATGGGAGGAATTTAGTTTATATTTTAACTTTAAAGCAAGAATAATAATAGTCCCTTCCCCAAACTAACCCCTGAGAGGATAAGGAGGGTTTACACACAGATATCAATGTTATGTTAAAGATTATAGGAGCACTGTAACCTGACCAAGGACAAAGAAGTTTTGCCAACTCCTAGGTCTCCTGCTGATGCCCAGATGTCTGTGGTCACTAACCACCTGCCAACCTCAATACCCTACTTGTTCCCCTTCTCCAGTAAAAAGGAAGCTTGAGATTCATGCCTTTTAACATGCCTTTAGGACATTAGTCTGCCATCTTCTCTGTTTGCTGGATACGTGAAATAAAGTCACTTTCCTTGCTCCAACACCTTATCCCTTGACTTACCGGCTGTCATGCCGTGAGCAGTATCAGCTTTGGACTCAGTTACAGGTGCTTGTCAAACCTATGCTTGCATCACATTTGCTGATGTCCCATTGGACAAAGTGAGTCACGTGGCCAACCTCAGCATAGGAATGGAGTACACATGGGAACATATTCTACAAGGCATGGTTTATTGGGAGCCATCAATATAACAAAACACTGCAAAAGGTAATAGCGCTATCAGCAGAATGTTTGTAAGCATTAGCAATAATGTGTTATCACATATGTCTAGTAGACATTCAATAATTGTTATTATTGAATAAAAGTTATTATTATCAAAGAGTTATTTACAAGGGAGCTTTGAAAAAGGTATGTCAGATATAGGAAATACAATCCTTTGCTCAGAACAAATGCCAGAGTAGAGACTAGAAACATTCATTCTGCATTTCTGAGAAAGGAATACTGATAAGGTAAATGCAATGTAAATTGAGAACAGAAACAATGTCTTTGGAAAAAGGATAAATTGTAGGAACATGTGAACCATAATAACATTAAGAATTTTCACTGTTTCAAAAGCAGAAATATGTTTCCAGTACACAATCACTAATCCCTCTCCCCAACACCCTTGTCTCTGTGAGCAGTCTGGCACTACTTTTTCAGAAGGAAAAATTAAATTTAAAAAATCCATAACATAATTTCCTTCGTAAATTACATATACATTGGTTTTATTCTTATGTTTGTTAATGTCCTAGTATCAATGCATAAATTTCATGGGGACAGTTGGCAGCTCAGTGAAAAATGAATCACATTTCCCCAAAAAGAAACAGCAGGAGACTTCTGAATCATGGTTCTAGGAATCAAGGGACTTTTGTTGGCAGCAGTTATTTAATCCATTATCATTTTAAAATTAGTAATTTTCTCCCTTATTTCTAAAACAAGAGTTATTTGTTTCTTTAGATGTTGTCAAAGGAATTGGAAGAATATTTACACACTGCAATCAAGTAAGTTTATGTTCTACGAGTACAGCAAAAATCTAGCTTACTGCAATTCTAAAATTCATCAGCTGGCTCTTTCCCTGTGAAATACGATTAGGAAATAAGCTCAAATTCTCCATTCAGCTAATGTTTTAGCTGATTTCCTGCATTTTTTTTTCAGTTATCTTTCCTAATAATTCTTTCTAAAACTGTTGTAACTAGCGATCCACAAGTGGGACAGCTAAGCAGAGGCAAGATGTCAGGTGTTGTTTAGAGATGTTTGCCCCAGATGAAATAATTACAGTTCACACCTTTGCTTTTTAGTGCTATAGAAAATAAACTGAGAATTCGTCTTCTGTGCTGTCTCAATGAAATGGAAACATTTGAAATGAACTAGGACTTAGCATGTTGGTCAGCTTTCTGGAATAACTAGAATTATTGATTCTCAAATTCCATTATACATCATAATTACCTGGGGTAGCTGTTAAAAATGAAAATTCCCATGTTCCAAGCTAAAGATTCTGATTCAATATATATGGGGTAAGGCCAGGAAATATGCCTTTCAAACAAATAATGCTGATATAGGTGGTCCTCAGACCTTTTTTGCTGGACAGCTCTTCCTGTGGCCCCGGCCTCCTAAGAAAAGTGAACTAGTCATTGGTATCTTCAACCTCAAGACATCTATTTCAGCAAAAGAGGCGAGAAAAGTGCACCTTCATGCTCTTCAAATGAAAGTGGTGGGACGGAGTTGGAAGTCAGTGTTACTGTCAGAGTAGGGTGGCCCTAGCAGCCTGGAAGGGCACTGCGATGCAGAATATGGGACAGGGTTTCTACAGCAAACACAGAGGGGAAGAACATTCTAGGGTAAAAACACTGTTTGGACAAAGATGCAATTAAGAGGTTCAGAGCATAGGCTTTGAAGTCAGGCCCACCTAGGTCCATACCCCAGCTCTGTTATTTAATAATCGTTTTATCTATGACTTAACTTTCAATATC
Source organism: Pongo abelii (assembly GCF_028885655.2). NCBI lineage: Eukaryota > Metazoa > Chordata > Mammalia > Primates > Hominidae > Pongo > Pongo abelii. The sequence goes on from NC_072008.2 coordinate 133,373,272, forward strand.
TCTGTCAGTTTCCTGTTTTTATACCTTACTCCATTGTGCTAACATGACTGTAATGTAAAATATTCTCATAACTTTGCATGCTTAATTAGGATGCTATCTGTCTCCTTTCAAAGGCTATACCACGACTTCACTCTCTTTTATTGAACATGTTTTTGCCTAGAAGACTAGCCATTTTATCCCACTTTTAACATAGGTTTTTATTGCAAAATTGTGTCACCAGACCCCCTTTAAACACAGATGTCATGTCGATGATTACTTCGTTATTTGTAGCATTTTCAGCTCAGGTTTCTAAATGCAAGTACAAATATAAGTACAAATCTTAGATGCTTCCTATCACATTTCTCCTGGATGACCTATCCCATCTCCCCCAAACATCCTCTGTACCCCAGTTCTAATGCCCCCTGTCATTCTGTGCCATAATTTCAGAGAAGGTCACATGTGTTAAAACGAAGTGGATAAAGAATGGCTTCCGGGGAGGAGCCAAGATAGCCGAATAGGAACAGCTCCGGTCTACAGCTCCCAGCATGAGTGACACAGAAGACGGGTGATTTCTGCATTTCCATCTGAGGTACCGGCTTCATCTCACTATGGAGTGCCAGACACTGGGCGCAGGACAGTGGGTGCAGCACACCATGTGTGAGCCGAAGCAGGGCAAGACGTTGCCTCACTCGGGAAGCACAAGGAGTCAGGGAGTTCCCTTTCCTAGTCAAAGAAAGGTGTGACAGACGGCACCTGGAAAATCGAGTCACCCCCACCCGAATACTGCGCTTTTCCGATGGGCTTAAAAAATGGTGCACCAGGAGATTATATCCCACACCTGACTCAGAGGATCCTACGCCCACAGAGTCTCGCTGATTGCTAGCACAGCAGTCTGAGATCAAACTGCAAGGTGGCAGCGAGGCTGGAGGAGGGGCACCCGCCATTGCCCAGGCTTGCTTAGGTAAACAAAGCAGCCGGGAAGCTTGAACTGGGTGGAGCCCAACACAGTTCAAGGAGGCCTGCCTGCCTCTGTAGGCTCCACCTCTGGGTGCAGAGCACAGACAAACAAAAAGACAGCAGTAACCTCTGCAGACTTAAATGTTCCTGTCTGACAGCATTGAAGAGAGCAGTGGTTCTCCCAGCACGCAGCTAGAGATCTGAGAACGGGCAGACTGCCTCCTCAAGTGGGTCCCTGACCCCTGACCCCCGAGCAGCCTAACTGGGAGGCACCCCCCAGTAGGGGCAGACTGACACCTCACACGGCCGGGTAGTCCTCTGAGACAAAACTTCCAGAGGAACGATCAGACAGCAGCATTCGCGGTTCATGAAAATCTGCAGTTCTGCAGCCACTGCTGCTGATACCCAGGCAAACAGGGTCTGGAGTGGACCTCTAGCAAACTCCAACAGACCTGCAGTTGAGGGTGCTATCTGTTAGAAGGAAAACTAACAAACAGAAAGGACATCCACACCAAAAACCCACCTGTACATCACCATCATCAAAGACCAAAAGTAGATAAAACCACAAAGATGGAGAAAAAACACAGCAGAAAAACTGGAAACTCTAAAAAGCAGAGTGCCTCTCCTCCTCCAAAGGAACGCACTTCCTCACCAGCAACGGAACAAAGCTAGATGGAGAATGACTTTGACAAGTTGAGAGAAGAAGGCTTCAGACAATCATACTACTGTGAGCTACAGGAGGACATTCAAACCAAAGGCAAAGAAGTTAAAAACGTTGAAAAAAATTTAGGTGAATGTATAACTAGAATAACCATTACAGAGAAGTGCTTAAAGGAGCTGATGGAGCTGAAGGCCAAGGCTCGAGAACTACATGAAGAATGCAGAAGCCTCGGGAGCCTATGCGACCAACTGGAAGACAGGGTATCAGTGACGGAAGATGAAATGAAGGAAATGAGGCAGGAAGGGAAGTTTAGAGAAAAAAGAATAAAAAGAAATGAATAAAACCTCCAAGAAATATGGGACTATGTGAAAAGACCAAATCTATGTCTGATTGGTGTACCTGAAAGTGACAGGGAGAATGGAACCAAGTTGGAAAACACTCTGCAGGATATTATCCAGGAGAACTTCCCCAATCTAGCAAGGCAGGCCAACATTCAGATTCCGGAAATACAGAGAACACCACAAAGATACTCCTCGAGAAGAGCACCTCCAAGACACATAATTGTCAGATTCACCAAAGTTGAAATGAAGGAAAAAATGTTAAGGGCAGCCAGAGAGAAAGGTCGGGTTACCCACAAAGGGAAGCCCATCAGACCAACAGCGGATCTCTCGGCAGAAACTCTACAAGCCAGAAGAGAGTGGGGGCCAATATTCAACATTCTTAAAGAAAAGAATTTTCAAGCCAGAATTTCATATCCAGCCTAACTAAGCTTCATAAGTGAAGGAGAAATAAAATACTTTACAGACAAGCAAATGCTGAGAGATATTGTCACCACCAGGCCTGCCCTAACAGAGCTCCTGAAGGAAGCGTTAAACATGGAAAGGAACAACCGGTACCAGCCACTGTAAAATCATGCCAAATTGTAAAGACCATTGAGGCGAGGAAGAAACTGCATCAACTAATGAGCAAAATAACCAGCTAACGTCATAATGACAGGATAAAATTCACACATAACAATATTAACTTTAAATGTAAATGGACTAAATGCTCCAATTAAAAGACACAGACTGGCAAATTGGATAAAGACTCAAGACCCATCAGTGTGCTGTATTCAGGAGACCCATCTCAGGTGCAGAGACACACATAGGCTCAAAATAAAAGGATGGAGGAAGATCTACCAAGCAAATGGAAAGCACAAAAAGGCAGGGGTTGCAATCCTAGTCTCTGATAAAACAGACTTTAAACCAACAAAGATCAAAAGAGACAAAGAAGGCCATTACATAATGGTAAAGGGATCGATTCAACAAGAAGAGCTAACTATCCTAAATATATATGCACCCAATACAGGAGCACTCAGATTCATAAAGCAAGTCCTTGGAGACCTACAAAGAGACTTAGACTCCCACACAATAATAATGGGAGACTTTAACACCACACTGTCAACATTAGACAGATCAACGAGACAGAAAGTTAACAAGGATTCCCAGGAATTGAACTCAGCTCTGCACCAAGCGGACCTCATAGACATCTACAGAACTCTCCACCCCAAATCAACAGAATATACATTTTTTTCAGCACCACACAACACCTATTCCAAAATTGACCACATACTTGGAAGTAAAGCTCTCCTCAGCAAATGTAAAAGAACAGAAATTATAAGAAACTGTCTCTCAGACCACAGTGCAATCAAACTAGAACTCAGGATTAAGAAACTGACTCAAAACTGCTCAACTACATGGAAACTGAACAACCTGCTCCTGAATGACTACTCGGTACATAACGAAATGAAGGCAGAAATAAAGATGTTATTTGAAATCAATGAGAACAAAGACACAACATACCAGAATCTCTGGGACACATTCAAAGCAGTGTGTAGAGGGAAATTTATAGCACTAAATGCCCACAAGAGAAAGCAGGAAAGATCCAAAATTGACACCCTAACATCACAATTAAAAGAACTAGAAAAGCAAGAGCAAACACATTCAAAAGCTAGCAGAAGGCAAGAAATAACTAAAATCAGAGCAAAACTGAAGGAAATGGAGACACAAAAAACCCTTCAAAAAATTAATGAATCCAGGAGCTGGTTTTTTGAAAGGATCAACAAAATTGATAGACCGCTAGCAAGAGTAATAAAGAAGAAAAGCGAGAAGAATCAAATAGACGCAATAAAAAATGATAAATGGGATATCAACACCGATCCCACAGAAATACAAACTACCATCAGAGATTATTAAAAACACCTCTACGCAAATAAACTAGAAAATCTAGAAGAAATGGATAAATTCCTGGACACATACACCCTCCCAAGACTAAACCAGGAAGAAGTTAAATCTCTGAATAGAACAATAACAGGCTCTGACATTGAGGCAATAATCAATAGCTTACCAACCAAAAAGAGCCCAGGACCAGATGGATTCACAGCTGAATTCCATCAGAGGTACAAGGAGGAACTGGTACCATTCCTTCTGAAACTATTCCGATCAATAGAAAAAGAGGGAATCCTCCCTAACTCATTTTATGAGGCCAGCGTCATCCTGATACCAAAGCCTGGCAGAGACAACCAAAAAAGACAATTTTAGACCAATATCCTTGATGAACATTGATGCAAAAATCCTCAATAAAATACTGGCAAACAGAATCCAGCAGCACATCAAAAAGCTTATCCACCATAATCAAGTGGGCTTCATCCCTGGGATGCAAGGCTGGTTCAATATACACAAATCAATAAATGTAATCCAGCATACAAACAGAACCAAAGACAAAAACCACATAATTATCTCAATCGATGCAGAAAAGGCCTTTGACAAAATTCAACAACCCTTCATGCTAAAAACTCTCAATAAATTAGGTATTGATAGGACACATCTCAAAATAATAAGAGCTATCTATGACAAACCCACAGCCAATATCATAATGAATGGGCAAAAACTGGAAGCATTCCCTTTGAAAACTGCCACAAGACAGGGATGCCCTCTCTCACCACTCCTATTCAACATAGTGCTGGAAGTTCTGGCCAGCGCAATCAGGCAGGAGAAGGAAATAAAGGGTATTCAATTAGGAAAAGAGGAAGTCAAATTGTCCCTGTTGGCAGATGACATGATTGTATATCTAGAAAACCCCATTGTCTCATCCCAAAATCTCCTTCAGCTGATAAGCAACTTCAGCAAAGTCTCAGGATACAAAATCAATGTACAAAAATCACAAGCATTCTTATACACCAATAACAGACAAACAGAGAGCCAAATCATGAGTGAACTCCCATTCACAGTTGCTTCAAAGAGAATAAAATACCTAGGAATCCAACTTACAAGGAATGTGAAGGATCTCTTCAAGGAGATCTACAAACCACTGCTCAATGAAATAAAAGAGGATATAAACAAATGGAAGAACATTCCATGCTCATGGGTAGGAAGAATCAATATGGTGAAAATGGCCATACTGCCCAAGGTAATTTATAGATTCAATGCCATCCCCATCAAGCTACCAATGACTTTCTTCACAGAATTGGAAAAAACTACTTTAAAGTTCATAAGGAATCAAAAAAGAGCCTGCATCGCCAAGTCAATCCTAAGCCAAAAGAACAAAGCTGGAGGCATCATGCTACCTGACTTCAAACTATACTACAAGGCTACAGTAACCAAAACAGCATGGTACTGGTACCAAAACAGAGATATAGATCAATGGAACAGAACAGAGCCCTCAGAAATAACGCCACATATCTACAGCTATCTGATCTTTGACAAACCTGAGAAAAACAAGCAATCAGGAAAGGATTCCCTATTTAATAAATGGTGCTGGGAAAACTGGCTAGCCATATGTAGAAGCTGAAACTGGATCCCTTCCTTACACCTTATACAAAAATTAATTCAAGATGCATTAAAGACTTAAATGTTAGACCTAAAACCACAAAAACCCTAAAAGAAAACCTAGGCATTACCATTCAGGACATAGGCATGGGCAAGGACTTCATGTCTAAAACACCAAAAGCAATGGCAACAAAAGCCAAAATTGACAAATGGGATCTAATTAAACTAAAGGCTTCTACACATCAAAAGAAACTACCATCAGAGTGAACAGGCAACCTACAAAATGGGAGAAAATTTTTGCAACCTACTCATCTGACAAAGGGCTAATATCCAGAATCTACAATGAACTCAAACAAATTTACAAGAAAAAAACAAACAACCCCATCAAAAAGTGGGTGAAGGACATGAACAGACACTTCTCAAAAGAAGACATTTATGCAGCCAAAAAACACATGAAAAAATGCTCATCATCACTGGCCATCAGAGAAATGCAAATCAAAACCACAATGAGATACCATCTCACACCAGTTAGAATGGCAATCATTAAAAAGTCAGGAAACAACAGGTGCTGGAGAGGATGTGGAGAAATAGGAACACTTTTACACTGTTGGTGGGACTGTAAACTAGTTCAACCCTTGTGGAAGTCAGTGTGGCGATTCCTCAGGGATCTAGAACTAGAAATACCATTTGTCCCAGCCATCCAATTACTGGGTATATACCCAAAGGACTATAAATCATGCTGCTATAAAGACACATGCACACGTATGTTTATTGTGGCACTATTCACAATAGCAAAGACTTGGAACCAAGCCAAATGTCCAACAATGATAGACTGGATTAAGAAAATGTGGCACATATACACCATGGATACTATGCAGCCATAAAAAATGATGAGTTCATGTCCTTTGTAGGGACATGGATGAAATTGGAAATCATCATTCTCAGTAAACTATCACAAGGACAAAAACCAAACACTGCATGTTCTCACTCATAGGTGGGAATTGAACAATGAGAACACATGGACACAGGAAGGGGAACATCACACTCTGGGGACTGTTGTCGGGTGGGGGGAGGGGGGAGGGATAGCATTAGGAGATATACCTAATGCTAAATGACGAGTTAATGGGTGCAGCGCACCAGCATGGCACATGTATACATATGCAACTAACCTGCACATTGTGCACATGTACCCTAAAACTTAAAGTATAATAATAATAAAATAAAATAAAAATAAAAATAAAAAAAAGAATGGCTTCATAGAATAGACTATAGTTGAGCTGAGCCTTAATAGATGGATAGAATTTATGCAGAGAGAAAAAGCATTCTAGAAAAAGGGTAATATAAACAAAAGCAGAGTCTAGAGTGATTCTGATTCGTTAGGTCTGAGGTAGAGTCTAGAAATCTGTATCTCTAAATGAGTTCCCCAGTTGATTCTAATGCAGCTGGTTTGAAGACTTCAAAGACAACACTTTGAGCAACAGTGTTTAGACTTATTGATTCCATAGCAAAATCTGAGCTACAGGGTGCTGCTTTTCAGCTTCATATAGACATGCTATAATCACAAAACTACAACTGGTTTGTGATGAGTGAGTCTTTCCATCTGATGGGAGAGAATATATATGAAGGAAATAGGGGGAAATCACAGAATCCTGAAAAATGTTTACAAAATAGAAGAGTGGAAATGTATAGTATTTAGTCCAAATAGAACTGAAAGTAAAATGTGTAGGGTTGGAGTGCCAATGATTATTTATTAGGAACACTCCAACTTCCTATCTAACAAAAGTCTGTTCTACCAGTTTAATACATACAGCATATTGCAAAAACAAAATAATAACAAAACAAAATGCCTTGGTCTTAAGAGAGACTTATTTTATGAAACACAGAAGAAAGAGATTGTTATTTCTCAATAGCACTTGTATTAACTAAATATTTGGCTTGTACCATGCAAAGCCAGGCTCAGAAAGCATTTTCCCATAGTTTTAAATCTAATTTGGCTAGAAGGCTTCAGGAGGAATACAGTGAATATGAAAAACAGAAGTAAAATTTATAGATTTGACCATTGTCCAGTTTTTAGAGAGAAATCAGGTGAAATATGTGCACTAGTTGAGAGGCAGGCCTAGGCTTAGGCTTTGAAAAAAGGACTTCTAAGATGAAAGATGCTGCAGAGCAGAAGTGGTATGAATTGATGTCAAGATGACTTATTATATCCCACATTTTCTGGTTCATTATGGAGCTTCCTGTATGATCTCCTGTATAAATCAGAAAGGCTAGAGTAAAATAGACACAGAATTTCATACCTAAAACTCACAAAAGAGCTAACCTTATCATTGCAAAATCAACTCACATGTTTCTCTACGAAGACAATTTGTATTTGGTTTCTATTTGTTTTTCACTTTTCGGAATATTGCTAGGTATTTTTCTTCAAATTATTTTGTAGGACTGCATCCTCTTTTCTCAACTAGACTGCAAACTTCTCAAGGCCAAGGGTCATGCCTAAGAATTCCTTGGTAGCTTCTCACAGAGTCTAGCACGGCATTTGGTGCACACACTGGGCACTCAGATGTGCTTGAGAACTGTCTCAATGCAATAGGTAAAGGCAGCTATAAACTCTTCTGCATTTAGTGCAGCTGCCAAAATGTGGGGCCTAAGGTTAAAAGGCATGCTTTGCATTAATAAAGTTGCAGGCTTTTCTGCAAATACCTCAAATGAAAACTGTCTTTTCTTATAACGGGATTGTCAGAGAGATTAATTTATATTTTCCGATTGGCTCCTGACAGTAATGGAAGTATGGTAATTTTTGACTGTATTAATGTTACTGAATTTATGGAGGCTTTTCACCTTATTACATTCCTTCATAAAAATACTTCATTTTAAAAAAATACTTCTTCATATGGAATGATAGAAGGTTATCTAGGGATTCTCTGATAACCACTTTATCCAAAAAGGCACTCAGAGCTAAAGGACAGATCTAAGACTGTGTGTAGGTATCTTATAAAAGACCCTGAAAATTATCTAGTTTCAGGAGAATTTCATCATTGGTTCTTATTACATCTAATCACTTATATTATTCCATATAGCATGTGATGTTGAAAATATAATGAGCCATATGTCTTAGAGGAAAATTCTTAAAAGAGGAAAGATTTTATATAGTACTATATAAATTAAGGTGCATTGAAAGAATGTTTGAAAGAAACAATTTTTAAAGACCACTAACGTATCAGATGACAAATACAATTCCCTTTTGGAGACTTTAATTAAAATGTTTCAAAAAAAAACTCATGAGTCTTATACACCAACAACAGACAATCAGAGAGGCAAATCATGAGTGAACTCCCATTAACAATTGCTTCAAAGAGAATAAAATACCTAGGAATCCAACTTACAAGGGATGTGAAGGACCTCTTCAAGGAGAACTACAAACCACTGCTCAAGGAAATAAGAGAGGATACAAACAAATGGAAGAACATTCCATGCTCATGGGTAAGAAGAATCAGTATCGTGAAAATGGCCACACTGCCCAAGCTAATTTACAGATTCAGTGCCATCCCCATCAAGCTACTAATGACTTTCTTCACAGAATTGGAAAAAACTACTTTAAAGTTCATATGGAATCAAAAAAGAGCCCGCATTGCCAAGTCAATCCTAAGCCAAAAGAACAAAGCTGGAGGCATCACACTACCTGACTTCAAACTATACTACAAGGCTACAGTAACCAAAACAGCATGGTACTGGTACCAAAACAGAGATACAGATCAATGGAACAGAACGGAGCCCTCAGAAATAATGCTGCATATCTACAACTATCTGATCTTTGACAAACCTCAGAAAAACAAGCAATGGGGAAAGGATTCCCTATTTAAGAAATGGTGCTGGGAAAACTGGCTAGCCATATGTAGAAAGCTGAAACTGGATCCCTTCCTTACACCTTTTACAAAAGTCAATTCAAGATGGATTAAAGACTTAAATGTTAGACCTAAAACCATAAAAACCCTAGAAGAAAACCTAGGCATTACCATTCAGGACATAGGCACGGGCAAGGACTTCATGTCTAAAACACCAAAAGCAATGGCAACAAAAGCCAAAATTGACAAATGGGGTCTAATTAAACTAAAGAGCTTTTGCACAGCAAAAGAAACCACCATCAGAGTGAACAGGCAACCTACAAAATGGGAGAAAATTTTCACAACCTACTCATGTGATAAAGGGCTAATATCCAGAATCTACAATGAACTCAAACAAATTTACAAGAAAAAAACAAACAACCCCATCAAAAAGTGGGTGAAGGACATGAACAGACACTTCTCAAAAGAAGACATTTATGCAGCCAAAAAACACATGAAAAAATGCTCATCATCACTGGCCATCAGAGAAATGCAAATCAAAACCACAATGAGATACCATCTCACACCAGTTAGAATGGCAAGCATTAAAAAGTCAGGAAACAACAGGTGCTGGAGAGGATGTGGAGAAATAGGAACACTTTTACACTGTTGGTGGGACTGTAAACTAGTTCAACCATTGTGGAAGTCAGTGTGGCGATTCCTCAGGGATCTAGAAGTAGAAATTCCATTCGACCCAGCCATCCCATTACTGGGTATATACGCAAAGGACTATAAATCATGCTGCTATAAAGACACATGCACACATATGTTTATTGTGGCATTATTCACAATAGCAAAGACTTGGAACCAAGCCAAATGTCCAACAATGACACACTGGATTAAGAAAATGTGGCACATATACACCATGGAATACTATGCAGCCACAAAAAATGATGAGTTCATGTCCTTTCTAGGGACATGGATGAAATTGGAAATCATCATTCTCAGTAAACTATCGCAAGAACAAAAAACCAAACACCGCATATTCTCACTCAGGTAGGAATTGAACAATGAGAACACATGGACACAGGAAGGGGAACATCACACTCTGGGGACTGTTGTGGGGTGGGGGGAGGGGGGAGGGATAGTATTGGGAGATATGCCTAATGCTAGATGACGAGTTAGTGGGTGCAGTACACCAGCATGGCACATGTATACATATGTAACTAACCTGCACATTGTGCACATGTACCCTAAAACCTAAAGTATAATAATAAATAAATAAATAAATAAATAAAAGAAAAATGCCCTTGTTCACCACTACTAAAGAAAAAAAGATATTCACATCCTAATACCTGGAGTCTGTAAATGTTACCTTATTTGGGAAAAAAGGGTGTCTGCAGATACGATTAAATTAACAGACTGGAAATTAAAAAAAACAAAACAAAACAGGAACTGTGACCCATTCTTTCAATGTGACGCAATTCAGCAATGAATAGCCTGGGATTTTTGTTTGTAAATTCAGTTCTAAGAATGAGTACTGAATAACTTGTTGGAACACTTGAAGGTATGTTTGGACTCTTAGGCTATGTGAGACTTATCCTGAGATTGTAATTCTTATGAAACTGACATGCACATCAAGCATGTGTGATCGACATTCAGTTTCCAATTGAGGTTTGCTATAAAACACATACTAGATTTTTCATCTGAGAATGAAGGACTGTAGCATGTATCTTATTCATCATTGTGACATAAATTGTATTGGTGTTGATTCTATCTGTATTCCTTGGGTTAAATAAAAATGTTAAAATGAAAAAAAAAATTCATGAGTCTAGTAGGAAAAAGACTCAACAAGTGTGCTAACTGGGGTCTGTGCTAAGCAAAAGTTGTTTTGGTGGAATTCTGATCCTGGAAATATTGCTCAGCTAATTGAATAATACAGTGCCATTCTTATGCAGAAAATGTTTTGCAAGATCCTCCCTTCAGTACTATCTGAGCTGTAGGTTGGTTAATTGGGTATGGTTACGAGATGGGATCCAAACAGTCACCATCTTGTCTCTTACTGTCAAATAGAAAATCAGGAGAAATACAGCAAAGCATGAATCTGCAATTTTGACATCATAACCATAGTATTGGTGCTTTCTCCAGGTGAAAGTAAATTGCAAGTCAATGAGCTATCTCTACGCTCACCAAACTTTGACTATCTTATCCTGAGCCTGCCGGTAGCTACAGCATGGCTTAACATTGTGGTCTACATCTAATGTTTGTCATAAACTTTTCAATATTTTATTTGTTTTCCTCCATAAGTACAATCAAAACGGTCAGACTGGGTGAGGACACACAGTCACTGTAACTACGTTGTAAATGTCCTGTACTTCTCGTATGGAAATATTTCAGTAAAAGTAAAAATAAAAATTTCAACAATCACACAGCAGCAGAAGCAATATGACAACGACAGTAACAGCTAATACTACTTAAGTACTTACTGTGTATTCAAAGAACTATGCCAAGAAATTTGTGTGCATTAACTTTATAATTTTATGTAACACACTAAAACGCCTTTTTGTGTTCTATAATTATCACATCACACTTTTAAAATCCCGATGATGCATTATTATTATTACCCTAAGTTCTCATCTGCAGATGAGAAAATTTCTAGGCTTAAAACATTCAGCTCTTAAAGACGCAGGCAGAATATAAGCTAGGGCCAGTTCAAACAGGCTTTGTCTCAGTGGCTCACGGAGCACTATAATTTTCAAAATTTGTGTTGGATGAAAAAACCTTTGGTAAGTCCAATCAGTTGTTTAGCATCATGGGTATCATACCCTTTGCCTTTATGATGGTTGTCTTTTTACCAGTTATGGATTTATAGATTGGTGTGTTATATCTCAAATCTATTCAAATCTCTGTAGCACAAGCTTGTCTGATCTGTGGCCCGTGGGCTGCATGTGCCCCAAGACAGCTATAAATGCAGCCCAACACAAATTCATAAACTTCCTTAAAACATTATTAGATTTTCTGTGAATTATTTTTTTAGCTCATCAGCTATCATTACCATATTTTATGTGTGGCCCAAGAAAATTCTTCTTCCAATGTGGCCCAGGGAAGCCAAAAGATTGGACACCGCTGCTATAGAATCTTTATTATTATCATATCATCATTCCTTATGTAGTCAAATTTTACAAAGTATTCCTACATTTCCTTCCTGTGGAGAATTTGAGGAAAGGAGCAGTCAAGATCAAAGCTCTGTTAATTAGCTCAAAGTCTGCCTGAAGGGGGCCATCAGCAAGGAAAATTGTGAGGCAATCAATAAAAAGACTTCTGTCTCAACAATACAGAATGAAATAGGCAGGATTTTAACAAATTAAATGTAATAACCAACACCAAAAACCCTCTATGCATTTCAATCTAATATGGATACAGAATACTACATAAACCCTGAATGTATGCAGAACAATTAACTAAAAATCTTTTTGTGTATATAATATTAATATTTAAACTAACTTCATTGTCCAAAGGAAAGAAACATTTTGAAAGATCCAATTGGCAAATAGCCAAAGAAAAAGAGCACAAACTCCTCTTGTTCTGAATCCACTGCTGTTAGACAGCAACGTATTATGATAAAAATCTATTTGATAGCATGAGAATATCAGGCAAATATGCACCTATATTTTAGTAATAGTAATTCAGTGTTAACTTTACATTTATATTAATCTCTGTAGTTTATAAAATGTGTTCAAGAAAATCGTAAAAAAAATCCAGTACACCAAGACAGAGGTAAAAATAAATGCAACTATTTAAAAATAAACGAACATAGCCAGGCCAGGCGGCTCATGCCTATAATCCCAGCACTTTGGGAGTCCAAGACAGGAGAATCGATTGAGCCCATGAGTTTGAGACTAGCCTGGGCACCATGCCAAAACCCCGTCTCTACAAAAGATACAAAAATTAGCTGAGTGTAATCACGTGCACCTGTAGTCCCAGCTACTCAGGAGGCTGAGGTGGGAGGATAGCTTGAGCCCGGGATTTCCAGGCTGCAGTGAGCCATGATCATGTCACTGAACTCCAGCCTGGGTGACAGAGTGAGACCCTGTCTCAGAATTTAAAAATATATATAATCAATAAATAAATAATAGAATAATAAAAATAAATAAAACAATAAAATACCAGAGAAAAAAAGGAATGAGTAAATTTTTAAGTGCTTACTGTGTATCTAAGGTACTATGTCAAGAAATTCGTATGCATTACCTTCATAATTGTATGTAATACAACAAGAAAACAAGACAGAGTCAATTTGATATTATTGAATAGATTTGATTTTGTTAACTAATGTTTTTGTTAATGCAAACAAATGTGATAAGACTTTAATGAATCCATCTTAATCTGGAAAATAACAAGTAGCCACAAAGTAAAAATTGTGTTTAACCAAAACAACCAATAAATCTTTTTCTCTATTCTGAAGAATCCTCTGTTTCACTGAACTTAAAATCATGATAGAATTAGGAACTACACTCATTGTAAGACAATAAAATGGGAACTACCCTCATTGGAAGACAATAAAATAGGAACTACACTCATTGGAAGACAATGAAAGTCTCATCCAAAGGATTATCTCCCAGAAGAGTACAAGTGGTGATACACACACACACAAACACACACACACAGAGAGAGAGAGAGAGAGAGAGCGAGCACAGTTTGGTTTTTGCTTTTCATTTTACACAGAACATAACCTTGTATCTGGATTCAGGCAGTAATGGTAGAGTGTGGAAAACTGCTACCTCTTCAACACAGAGAAAAAAGCTTATAAGCCATGCTTTAGTTCATAATTACTTTTCCTCTGCATCTGTTTCTAAACTTTCATACCTAACTTTATAAACCTCCACTTAAGCCTTTAGCTCTCAGGATTGCTGCCTAACTGTGGTGATTTTATTGATTTTTTGCTTATTATTTATTTATTCAGCAAATACTTATTCAGCAAAATCTATGTGCAAAATACAGTGCTAGTTACTGGTGATACAATGATTAACAAAATTAGTCAATATTCTTTACCCTCATAGAGCTAATTCTTTATTTGAGAATAGAGGTATTAATTTAAAAATACATAATGATAGACATATAATCAAATGTAGGTATTTAGAAAATCCCCCTCTCCACCCATATGCAAGGAACAAAAACATCAAATGTATTTTGAGTAAAATATCAAGTTAAAAACAGCCAGAATGGACCAAGAACAACCCTTCCCTTACTCATCAGGCTTTATATGCCATTCCTTTAAATTATATGTGTGCAGAACACTAACTGTGCAGAGCTACACATAGTATGGGAAAGGGAGATTCGGGAACAAAGAAAGAATGGCATGATTACAAAGCAAATGATACCGGTTTAGAAAACCAAGACAATCATAGGAATTTAAAAGTGCTAGGGATTATAGAAGGATAGCAAAATTCAATACATTTTTTTCAGTCATAATATATGGATTCATCTCCATCATTAGATTTTTGGGAGCGCAAAAACTAAAACACTTGTTTGAATAATATTTATTACTCCTCAGTAGCCTAAAAATTCAGTTTATAAAATATACTATAGAATTAAAGTACAGTGTGCTACAGTGTACAACAAAGAAACCAAAGCTAATCTGGGAGTTCAGAGAAGGCTTTCCAGATAAAGGGGTTTTAAAAATGAAATATGAAGGATAACTAAGATTTCTGCAAGTAAATAGTAGAAGCTGGGAAAGAGTGGGTTCAAAGAAGAAATGATGACATTTATAAAGGACCAGTGTTGAGACACATTATGATGTATAATTAAGGAGCCAAAGGGATGTCTCAGCATGCTTGAGACAAGGGCAGGTCATCTAGGGTTTCATGGGCCCCACATTAAGAACTAAGGTTGTCACACTAAGACCATTTGCAAGCTACAGTCTATTCAAGAAAATTAAGTAGATGTTTGAAATAATTTGAATATGTCCGGCAGAAAAGATCAGGTTCAAAGTATTTTTAAAGATTCTTGTATCGGCAAAATTCTATTGATCCATGAAATTTGCCATATACTTTTTACCTTTATGATCATATATCCATCACTATGCAAGGCAATTTATTACACGTGTCAGACAGGTAGCATAATATGTAAGTGTGGTGAGTGATTGTTTCAAGTTAACATAATAATGAACAGCCTTATATAGTAGAGTTTGCGGTAGAATTTGAAACAAGCATGTAATTCTGATAAGCATCATAGTCACAGTGGTTAACATGATGGCAGTATCTTCTTTGAGGAGAACAGAATAAGAAAAACACAGATATGAGAATGTGAGGGGCATGTTCTGAGTGCAGTGAGGTGAGCAGTTTGGGAATCATAGAAATGAATTATAAGCTTACATGGGAGGTCATAAAATCCTGAACTAAATCAGTGTCAGAGAGGGTGGTATAACATGAGAATTCAGAAACACATCCAGTTAAAAATCTGTAAGACTTTATGGCTAACTAGATATGAAAAATCAGGGATGAATATAAAAGAAAATGTTTGCTTTATACGTGAGTGATAGGAAGATAAGTACCAAATAAGAAATTTCATTAACTCAGTTACAATCAGTCTTCATGTAGTTCTCACTTTCACATAGTACTTTTAAATGACACTGTAACAAGACTGCCAGGTTCATATGTGTGCTGCATAGCAACAGACACATACATTGACAGTGGGGTTTGCAGCAAAGAGTTTAATAATCACAAGGCAACAAACTAGGAAATGGGAAGAATTCTCAAGCCTCAAATCTATTTTGTTGAGGAGTTTTGGACAAGGAGATTCTGAAGGGTGAAGGGCTAGAAAATTTGGGTTGTTGATTGGTTGGGATAAGGGGGATGAAATCATCGTAATATGGTAACTGAATTTCTCCATGAGACGGTTCTTACTAGGCCCTCCAGACCAGCTGGTGTTGACAGTTTTGTTGGCATGCATAACGTAAAGAAGAAGCTTAAACAGAAAGCCTATTTCTTCACAATACCTTGAATTTTATCCATACAACAGGAAAAGAATAAAAACTCTTGTAATAAGAGTTACATTATCCCAGAATAGCAAGTAGTTACCAGCTACAAAAAAGTGGGTCAAAGGGCAAGCTGGCTTAATGACTGGTGATACTGTGCTTCAAGCCTAGTTAGACTTTATTTTTTCCCCTTAATTGATATTATAAAATGTTATTTGAGATGGTTTAATATACACCCTAAAATGTATGTTTTTTACCTAATTTAGACTTCTGTATATCAGCTGACAAATAGTAACTATGAGTTACTGCATGCTGGTACTCTCTGCCAGCCAGTCATTCAGTTTTGGTAGCATATTCATCAATGTCAGCAGAACAATACCTGTTGGTACAAGTGTTTACATATTTAAATACATTTTAATTGTATTTTATAACAGAAGAAACTTAAGAAAAAACTGATGCTTCTTAAAGAAGTACAGACCTAATACATTAATTCAAGCATGATGAAGATAAAATAATCAAGCAGAAAAAAAATCTCCCTCTAGACTTGTTGGATTTAAACGTGTAGTAAATTTTGAAAGGAAAACATTGTTCAAAAAGTACAACGTGCCACTAATATATCCATTAAGTGTGTATCTAAACAAGAGTTGTATATCAGGAGTTTAATTTTTTCTCTTTAAGAAAATAAGTTCTTATATAGTACAAAATTTTTGTTGTTGGTGTGTGACATATTTGGCATGGTACATGTTTTCTCAAGTATGCATTATAATAAAGTACTTCTTGTAGGAAATTCAGAAGAGAAAATCAGTTTTTTGGCATATGAAGAAAACTGTTTTAGAAATGTAGTTTGAGGTGATGGTGAACATGAATGTGGAAATATCTTGTAAATATTTAAAATATTAACAGTAGAGCCCTGGTTGGAAATAAAAGTTTAGGAATTATTTGATAATAGTAGGTATATAGACCATAAGAGTGGAACTCAAATCACTAATGGGATAAAAGATCCAGAAATATTTTGTAGATACTGGCATTTTAATACATAAAAAAGGTGGAAAGGCTTTGGATCCATGGATGGCTGAAAACTGGAACTGAGCTCTCTGCAAAATGGTAGAATTCATATTTCTATAAAACAGGCATTAAAATATCTCTACTCACCGGCCTAGAGACTTAATAAGAATGTTGGCCATCTTGACAGTGTTGTAAAAAATAATTACCTGCGAGGAATCAGAACCCCAACCAAGCACCACAGGCAGAAAAATGTCTAATTTATACTATACAAAAATGATAAAAATTGCAAACAAAGAAATTAATATAAAAGTAGCCTTGGAAACACTGATACCCTTAGAGGCTGACAGAGACAAATATGAAGCTGAAGCAAATCTGCACAATTCAGTAGATAGAAGAATCCTGTACAGAAATAATTACTTTGAAGATGAGATTATAGTTAAAATGATATATCATGCATGGAAAGGAACCACTAAGAAAGAGAAAGCAAATAAAACAAACATACAATTTAATACAATGTAAACTATATTTAATAGAACAAAGTGAAGGAGATTTACAGTATGTTTAAAAGAATAAGAGTCTAATAAAGCATAGATATAATACAAGTAAGAGCAAGAAACCATAGAAAAATAAAAAATAATCAAATAAAAATTCTTAAAATCAAAATACAGGTATTTTGTAAGAAACTTGAGGAAAAGAAAAAAGTAGACTATATATAGTTGAAGAAATACTTAATGGAATGGAATATAAATCTGAGAAAATGATCCAGTTGTAGCATAGAGCATTAAAGATAAGAAAAATTTGAGAAAGAAATCCAAACAATATGGAGAAGATCCAATAGAGTAATATCTAGTAGGAGCTCCAGAAGGACAGATTAAAGAAGATGAGGAAGAGACAATTTTCTAAAAATAATTGACTGAGAACTTACCAGAATTGAGAAAAGACAAACCTGCTTACCATTAAGGAACACACTAGGTACTGAACAAGATGAAAAAAAAATCATCAAACTTATATCTAGGCTAATCAAGTCACTAAAATGGAAATATCAAAGACCAAAAGAAAACATATAGTTTACCAGAAAGAAAAGACTAATTATCCACAATGGAACTGTAGGCTTACATAAGGCTTCTTATCAGCAAAAATAAAGGTCAGAATTAAATGGAATAATTTCTTCAACGTACTGATATAACTTTTTCTTTCTTTCTTTTTTTTTTTTTTTTTTCCAGAATCTCCACCGGGGCTGAAGTGTAGTGGCGCAATCTCGGATCACTGCAACCTCTGCCTCCCAAGTTCAAGCGATTCTGGTGCCTCAGCCTCCCGAGTAGCTGGAATTACAGGCGTGTGCCACCATGCTGGGATGATTTTTTTATTTTTAGTAGAGATGGGGTTTTGCCATGTTCAAGGCCAGGCTGGTCTCGAACTCCTGAACTCAAGTGATCGCCCGCCTCAGCCTCCCAAAGTGCTGAGATTAAAAACGTGAGCCACCGTGCCAGCCAATGTGCTGATATAACTTAATCTAAAACTATAAATTCATTTAAAGTGCCATTTAAGAATGAAACTGAAAGAAACATTGGGACCTACAAAATGTGTGGGTTTACTACTATAAAATGTACTTCAGTTTGAAAAAAGAAATGAAGGGCTTGGAGGTAAGAGCAATGATGAAGAAAGAAATTGGTAAAACTAGTTGGTAACTTTGAATAAGTAATGGTTAAGTCTACACGAAAGTTCCAATCAAACTGTAAATAAAAGTACCAATTATAATAATAATTACTGTGAGGCTTAATAACAATGTGAACTTAGAAAGCTAGACAATAGTATGAAAGATTGGAAGAGATACATTTGAATCAAAGTATTCTAAGATCTTTGTCTTTGGGGAAACGAAAATATAGACACTGACTATAACAATTTCAGCTTAAGTGCACCTGTTGAAATGTAAAGAAAATCATCAAAATAAAATAGAAAATACAAATTCCAGACAAATAGAGGAAAGAAAAAAATGTAAGAGATAAATGCTGAAAATTCGGTCAATTCAATACATGACAAGAAAGGGAAAAAAAGAGCAAAGAGAAAAATGGTAAAGAAAAACAGAAAATTAATAGAAATGAATCTAATTATGTACTAATCACAACTAATAAAATTATTGGCATCTGTTAAAAGAGAGGCAGAAATACAGTCCAGATACAGGTAATGAAGATAGACAAATATAATAAGAGATACACCACGAAAGTAATACTAGTATTAACCAATAGCAATCTGATGCATAGGATGGGATACCATCGAGTTCACAGAATAAATCAGCTTTATCTCTGTCTCTCTCTCTCTCTGTATTATGTATCTACCATTCGTTTGAATATGGGTAGATAGCAAAACCATGATGCCAATTTTTAAAAGCACAGAAGTATATTACATTGTTATATTACTTATAGAAGTTTAAAATGTCAAAAGTACTTTATTATTTATAGAAGACATATACATAAGTGGTAATTTATAAGTACATGGCTTTGGGATGCTAACAGTAGGATCTTTACTTGTAAGAATGTTTTTATTTCTCCTTAAAATATCACAAGAAAATATAGCAAATGAAGATGATATCATCATATTTATTAATGTTTCTTCGGCATTTAGTGTTTAGCATTTTTGAAAACACTTTATCTGTATTCAGTTATTTAATATTATAGAAGTACTATGAGGTTGATATTTTAAAATGTTGTGTACTGGATACATGGGCATTTGTTATATTACACTACATAATTTTAATATGGTTAAATATTTAATAATGATAACAGCAAAACCAAATGTTCTGAGTACTCAGGAGGTCCCTGGTGCTACTTTTTAAGAATATAGTTTTAATGCGTAGAAGTGAATACAAAGAAAATGATAGAAAATAACAGCAGATTTAACTCACGTAAGTTCTACAGAGCAGTTTTACTCCCACATACATGCAATATAGGTTTACCAGAAAGGCGCACACTTTGTAAGCATATAGGGTGTGTCTGTTTATTTTTATCTCCACGTGACACTCAGAAACAGCCTCTAAATCAAAATGGTCTCAATAGATATTAGTTAAATACAAAGGAGAGTCAGATGACATATTTTAAGCTCTATGCAAGCAATTTAGTGGCTATTTTTAGAAATTTACTATCTCAAAAGTCAATTCATTTTAATTTTTTCTCATTTTTAAATATGATATAATAGCTCACAGTATTCCCTCTTTCATTGCTGAAGACAGTGCTACTGATCTACTTGTGGAAAAATATTAACATTAACATGTTTCCCAAGAGACAGTGTGATATTATATTTATGCCTGATAAAATTTGGTGATCGTGCACATGAATTTGCAATATCCCTAGGTAGTTTACAGTCCCATCTGTGCCAGGGAAACAAAGCTATTTCAACTACAGCATAAGAGAATAAAAAATGTTGTCCAAAATTGTATTAAATACTTACTTTATAGACGGCACTTTAGCATGTGCTTATTAATATGCACCTTACAAAACTGAGCTCATAAGTGAGAATTTGACCTGATAAAATTTGAAATACTTTGCTTTGGCAAGGTCAGCATATTGGTATTCCTGCTAATTCTACATCACAAATACCATACTTAGTCAATAGCGCTTAAAACATTGGGATGCAGTGAGCAAAACACAGGCATCCTCAGAAGAGATTCTTCTTTATACTACAATCTTGAGCAAGTTACTTCTCTCCAAGTGTCTAGTTTTCTTCTCTGGAAACTGAGGACATCACACTAGATAGTCCTGAAGACTTTGTCCCTAAACAACTCCAGGAAAATAATTTTTAATAGTCTGATTCCACATATTAAAATCCTATCCTAATTTTGAAAACTAAATAAAATTTTATTTAAAAAGGGTTATGGATAACCTAAAAATAAGACAGTAGAACCAGTGTTCTTTAAGAAGAAACAGTAGAGAATGGATGCCCTAGGGAATCCATAACCCTAAAAAAAGTTTGATAAATACTTCTGTGAAAATTTCAGATTTTGGGTAGCATAAGGGAATGTTGGAAATTTGTGTGGTGTATATAGAATCTACTAGGTTGTATACATAATTTTATTAATATTGAATATGTAACAGCAGCACTTGCATTACTTCAAACATCAATCAATGGCTTGATTAATGACTTTTGGAAGGATAAGACAAAAAGTTTATAAAAAAGAAGTCTAAGAATGGCATCTGAAAGAGGCATAGTGACTTCACTTAAAAATGTGTTTCTGCCCTAATGCAAATAAAATGTGGCTACATTATCTTGTTATCCAAATATTTTGACAGTTATTTAGAAAATGTGAGCATATCCATCTTTTCTTCTTAGAGGTTTATTCTTTTGTGGAATTTTTCATTCATACTTTTTGTAGAAATAATAATCCCATTTCATATGTGGGTACTTTAGAGTCAACAAACCAATTAGTTCATTTTATTTACACAATCACTAGATATAGTAGGCAGACATTTCAGATGTTGAAATAAAAACTTGGAGAGATTACGTACTCTGGGAAGTGGCAGAACCACAATGAAAACCTAGGTTAACCTGTCTTCGCAATCATACATTCCTTTCTATGTGACCATCATGCCCAAATCCCTTTTAATGAAAGTGCCCTACAGTAACAAATATCACCCTTAAGGCAATATCTAGCTTTTATCAGGGGACACTGATTCCCTACTCCTTTGGAAGGAAGAGTGGGTCTTTTAGCCTGCTCCTTCTTCTACCTTTCTTTTCTTTGTTAAGTTTTATTGAGATATAATCCTATCTTTTCTGTGGTTTGGCTTGCTCTCAGAAAGGTGCACATAGTTGTGCGCTCTAGGTTGCATAATAAACCTAGAAAAAAATGACTGTCTCTTTGAAGGGGATGAATAGCAAATTTATAGTGTTGTCTGTGACTAGACAAGTCCAAACAATTTTAGAGAATGCACCAAGCAGTGATAAGTGTAAGTTGCATCCTCCGATTTAACATTTAATTGCAAAAATACTAATATTTTCATCTTGGTATTTCTCACCCCTGACTGTATCTATCAATTGATTCCAAGTGCAGAAGGAAAATGAGATGCTTTTATTGGGCCCACTAAAACACTGACACTGACAAGAATCCAATGATTCATTTTCCTGATTATATCTACTGTGAAGGGCAATTAAAAAATACAAATGAATATGACATGTTCTTAGTCTATTATTAAGAAATATACACAATTTTAACTTCAAATATCTCTCAAATATCTCTGGTCTGAATATCAACATTCCTCTTCTTGTTTACAGTTTCTTATGGCTCAAGAAAAATAGTAGCTCCAAGAACATTTTTCTTCAAATATTATAGAGTTTATGGATGGCCAGTGGCAGGACTTGACAAAATATCAAAATGTTGACAAATTAACTGGAATTTAGACTACAGGTCAAAACAGATCTATCAGCAGCAAATGCAAGGAATCTTAGAGTAGTGGAACTCAGGAGGGACTTAGATTAGTTGAGATTTAGCTTGTGGCCTGAAGTAGGATTCCATTCTTTAGGATAGTAGAGTAGAGTAAGGCACATCCTGGTCTAGACTACAAGTCTGTGACTCATGCATAGAAAATATGACAAAGACCCAGTTCCTAGAAAGCAGAGTGTTAATGGAAAGCAAAGGAGGAAAATGTGAGTAATAGAACTAAGGTAAAAGGTTGGAGTGGCAGGTCTGGTTGTTTGGTCATCAAGCTATGCAATAAATGAACTCCATACTTGCTCCTAGAATCTAACTCAGAGCTAAGCTACAAATCAGAATTCTATTACCCCATCTTTGAGAAATAGGAAAAGAAGCCAGATAAATTATTACCACAGCATCTAGTGCAATGCCGTGTTTCCAGTTGATACTGGTGAACACTGGTAAAGAGATAGTGTTATGATACTGGAGAATAAAAGCATGGATTAAGTATTAGGAAACCTGGATTCTAGTATTGGCTATGTCAATAACTAGCTGGGCAGTCTTGGGGAGGTCACTTTTCCTCCCTGAACTTTAATTTTCTTCTCTGTATGGTGAGGGATTTGGAATATATAGATCTCTCTTATTTCTTTCATGTTTAGTATTCTATGATAAGAGGACAAATGACTTGTATCTACCCTTTTATTTAAGCCAGATATGCTGAGATGTATGATTGACTGTACCTGAGATCAGAACATGCTTACATAACTAAACCAAAATCTAGTTTTTTTTTCAGTTGACTGTATTTAGAAACATCATTAAAAACAGCATTCTTATTTTGAGTTCTTTGGTTCTTCTCTCCACTTTTTTGGCCAATATTAAAATGATCTCACTGAATATTCACAGGGACATTCAAAATAAATTTTCCTTTTGTTTGTTTATTCTACAAATAAAGTGAACATTCATACTTTTTAAAGTGATAATACCTGGCATAGGCCATATGCGTTTATGTTATTAGTGAGTAATTTTTAAGCTGTATTTTTCGATGTGTTCACAAACTAATGAATATTTCATATTTCCTCTGAATTTCATCCAAATTATTACAGTTGCATCTCCTATTATATCTGAAGACTTGATTTAGAAATATTTCAAAGATGAAATATGTCTGGGCATTTTAATCTTCCTTGTGCAGGAAGGAAAAGTAATGGATCCACTCTTATTTTGTTTGATTATTTTCCTTTGTAGTATGTTAGTTAGTTTGGGAGATTTTCTGGACAACAATGTTCTTCTTGTTTGGCAAAATTACATCTATTGGACAACACTATTCATGCCTCAATTGACGTTGCCTCACAATTTATAGTGTTGCTTTTGATTATGAAATAAGGATCCACTTGTAAAACTTGCAATTTCTTGACTCTGGGTGCCAAGGAAATAATAAGAAAGTTTCATACCCCTACACACATCTTGGTTTCTCCTAAATCATTTTATTCCTTTTTTGCAGAGAATCCAGGCATCTCACAGCTATTTTTCCTATTCTAACTCACCTTCATTAAGAAGGCAACATTTGAGTTTTACGTTGAAACATATATTTTTGTTAAAACGCATCAGCACAATAATTCTTTGACTTTCAAGTTTTATAAAATGGAAGGAACTAAGTGAATTAAATGAAGCTATAAGAATCAAGTCCTTATTTCATTTTGGCAATTAAGGAATGATTTTTCAAAGTAAGTAGTATGGAATCCAAGAATTTTGAGCAAAAAAAATTAAAAGTATTCTAACATAGTTTACAAATACTAATATTTCCATTATAGGTTTTCTCAAAGACCCTTTGAAAATGTATTTAACTGTTATTATACTAATGGGTTAACTCACATAGTTTTTGCTGCTATAATTCCCTATACAGAAAAAGTTATAACCTGTCATGTATCCTATAACTATCTGAGTATATGTGGCAAGCAACAAAAATATCAACTGTAGACCAAAAATTATGTGAGGTTCTTTTGAGTAGGTTACATGTGAAGAAAGAATAATGGAGCTATAAGGTAAACATACATGAAACAGCTAGAGAACAAAAAATCATGTGCTGCTAAATTGAAATATAGTATTAATTGAACCCTATACTAAAAAAAATCATGCTGTGAAAAGGTAGTTGTTTAATTCACAGATACTTTAAATACAGATAAAAGTTTTAGAGCAAACATAACTGACTTGTTGCACATGGAAACTGAAAATGGTCATATGCCTTGGTAAAGCAACAGGAAAGTGTCAAGTGTTCATGACAGCAAGCCACAATTAGAAAATAACTATACTTAAAGGAAAATCAGCTCATCTGGTTTATTTAGAAAATTTGAATTATCTTGCTCTCTCCAAAGCAACGCATGATGCTGCCTCAAGACACTTTTTTTAGACTAGGAGAAGACGACATCAATGATTTCACTGATATTATTACATTAAAAATCTAGGGGAACTTTTAGTTCAACAGGAAATACAAAATAGCTTTAGCTCCTCAATAAAAATGAAATAGCTTATTAAGGCACCAGTGTGTGGGGTGGTTATTTCAGTTTAAATAGGTAACATGCTCATAGTAACACTCCTGCTAATTGGTTCAATCCACAAGAAGCAGTGAGATCCCAAAATCTGCCAGTTTTTTAGACAACACAGGCTTTTAAAATTAGCAGAGATATAAGTTAAGGTGACTCAGGGCACCTTCTTAGCATCAAGTGATCCCACTTGTATTTCTATTGTAAATGGCAGAGTTGCCACCGCTGCCACCCAGCTGCCCCCAGAGGAATGAGTGGTTGCAGTGAGTGAAGGCAGCTCTGAAAGAACATGTAAAATGTGACGTTTATCTGTTGACTATTTAGAAATGACTTAACACCCCTGGGGCACATCTGCCTCTGATTCACTCTCATTGTCTGTCACTGTTCTCAAAAGAGGCAAGAGCAAGCGTGAAAGATCTTTATTATAAAACACCTTCGCCCCATGCTGAGGTCACATTCCAATGACCATGGGTCTATGGATAATGAAACATGCTTTACATAGCCTAGGACAGTAGCTTTAAAATTTTCTTTTTTTAGCTTTGGCCCATGATAAAAAACAATAATAAATAGATTTTACATAGAAAATCTATATACACGCACATAACAATAAAAACATGTTTTAATGAAAATACCCTTCTATATTAATTTTAAAATGGTTTTTTTTAGTCCTGTAAAGAATGTCAATGATAATTTAATGAGAATAGTATTGAATCTATAAATTGCTTTGGGCAGTATGGCCATTTTAACAACATTGATTCTTCCTATCCATGAGCATAGACTGTTTTTCCATTAGTTTGCATCATCTCTGATTTATTTGAGCAGTGTTTTGTAGTCCTCCTTACAGAGATTTTTCACCTCCCTGCCTAGCTGCATTCCTAGGCATTTTATCTTTTTGTGGCAATTGTGAACGGGATTGTTTCCTGATTTGGCTCTTGGCTTGACTGTTGTTGGTGTATAGGAAGGCTAGTGACTTTTTTATAAATTAATTATTTATCCTGAGACTTTCCTGAAGTTGTTTATCAGTTTACAGAACTGTTAGGCTGAAACTATGTGGTTTTCTAAATACAGGATCATGTCATCTGCAAACAGGGATAGTTTAGCTTCCTATTTGGCAGCTCTTTATTTTTTTCCCTTGCCTGATTGTTCTGGCCAGGACTTCCAATATTATGTTCAATAGGAGTGGTGAGAGAAAGCACCCTTGCCTTGTGCCGGTTTTCAAGGGGACTGCTTACAGCTTTTGCCCACTCAGTATGATGTTGGCTGTGAGTCAGTCATAGGCAGCTCGTATTATTTTGAGGTATGTTCCTTGAATACCTAGATTACTAACAGTTTTTAACATGAAGATGTGGCTTTTTGATCTGCTGCTGGATTAGATTTGCCAATATTTTGTTAAGGATTTTTGCATTGATGCTCAACAAGGATATTGGCCTGAAGGTTTTTTGTTTGTTTGTTTTTGTTTCGTTTTTTGTCTCTGCCAGATTTTGGTATGAGGATGATGCTGACCTCATAATGAGTTAGGGAGGAGTCCCTCCTCCTCAATTTTTTGGAATAGTTTCAATAGGAATGGTACCAGCTCTTGTTTGTACATCTGGTAGAATTCAGCTGTGAATCCCTCTAGTTCTGGGCTTATTTTTGGTTGGTAGGCTATTTATCACTGCCTCAATTTCAGAGCTCATTATTGGTCAGCTCATGGATTTTATTTCTTTCAAGTTCAGTCTTAGGAGGGTGTATGTGCCTAGGAATTTGTCAATTTCTTCTACATTTTCTAGTTCATGTGCATAGAGGAATTCATAATATTCTCTGGTGGTTATTTGTGTTTCTGTGGGGTCAGTGGTAGCATCCTTCTTGTTTTTAATTGTGTTTATTTGGATCTTCCTTCTTTTCTTTTTAATATTCTAGCGAATGGTTTACCTATTATATTAATTTTTTTCAAAAAAACACAGTTCCTGTCTTCGTTGATCTTTTGAATGGTTTGTTGTATGGAACCACAAAAGAGCCTGAATATCCAAAGCAATTCTAAGCAAAAAGAACAAAGCTGAAGGGATCACACTATCCAACTTCAAACCATACTACAGGTCTGCAGTAACCAAAACAGTGGGATACCGGTCCAAAACCAGATACATAGACCAGTGGAACACACTAGACAACCCAGATATAAGACTGCACACCTACAACTATCTTATCTTCAAGAAAGCTGATGAAAACAAGCAACAGGAAAAGACTCCCTATTGAATAAGTGGTACTGGGATAACTGGCTAGCCATGTGAAGAAGATTGAAACTGGCGCCCTTTCTTACAAAAATTAATTCAAGATAGATTAAAGACTTAAATGTAAAGCCCCATACTATAAAAACCATGGAAGACAACCTAAGCAATACCAATTGAGACATAAGAATGGTCAAAGATTTCATGACAAAGACATCTAAAGCAATTGCAACAGAAGCAAAAATTGACAAATGGGATCTAATTAAATGACAGAGCTTCTACACAGGAAATGAAACTATCAACAGAGTAAGCAGACACTCTGCAGGATGGGAGAAAATATTTGCAATCTGTGCATCGAACAAAGGTCTAATATACACAATCTATAAGAAACAATTCAACAAGCAAAAAATAATCAACCTAACTAAAAAGTGGGAAAAGTACCTGAACAGATACTTTTCAAAAGAAGACACATAGCCAACAATCATATACAAAAAAAGCTCAATATCACTGATTATTAGAGAAATGTAAATCAAAACCACAATGAGATACCATCTCTACCAGTCAGAACTGCTATTGTAAAAAACTCCAAAAATAACAGATGTTGTGGAGGTTGTAGAGAAAAAGGAATTGTTATGTGCTGTTGGTGGGAGTGTAAATTAATTCAGCCATTGTGGAAAGCAGTATGGCGATTCCTCACAAAACTGAAAACAGACCAAGAATTCAACCCAGGAATCCCATATCTGGGTATATAGCCAAAGGAATATAAATTATTCAACCATAAAGACACAGACATACATATGTTCACTGAAGCACTACTCACAATAGCAAAGGCACGTAATCAACTTACATGCCCATCAACAGTAGACTGGATATGGAAAATATGGTACATATACACCATGGAATGCTATGAAGCCATAAGAAAGAATGAGATCATGTCCTTTGCAGGAAGATAGATGGAGCAAACTAACACACAAACAAAAAACCAAATACCACATGTTCTCACTTATAAGTTGGAGCTAAATGATGAGATCACGTGAACACATAGAGGGGAACAGCACATGCTGGTGCCTTTCAGAGTAGGGAGGATGGGAGGAGAGGGAGGATCAGGAAAAATAACTAATGGGTATTAGGCTTAATACCTGGGTGACAAAATAATCTGTACAACAAACCCCATGAACAGGTTTAGCTATATAACAAACCTGCTCTATATACCCCTAAACTTAAAATAAAAGATAAATAAAAAAGAAAAAAATACCTTTAATTGTGTGAAATGCTTTATGACAGTTTTATTCTATTTCATTTTATTTTTTAAGTTGCTGGTTGCAGCCCATTTGATTTATTGCAAAACTCACTAATGTACTTCCACTTGCAGTTTGCAAAACATTGGTCAAGGAAGCTCTATTACAGTTCCAATCTTTTCAACCTGTTTTGTCACCAGGAAAAATAAATGAAAACTTAAAACAGTTTATAAATATGTGATGTGAAGTTTGAGATACAAATGTTAAAGTGCATTTTGCAAGTGCTAAAGTACTATATTTGTTATTTTTCTTTGATTTTACTAAAAAATATGGTTTGACATAAACAAACATCTAGGGCTGATGATTTACAAAAATCATGAATTATCACCACATTTATATTTCAGTATCAAATTATAAATTTTGTTACAAAAATCAGTACCATTGCTATATGCCAACAGTGAACAATCTGAAATAGAAATCAAAAACTAATCTAATTTACAATAACCACACATAAAATTAAGTAACTAGGAAAGAACTTAAGAATTGAAAAATTTCTATAATGAAAACAATGAAACACTAATGAAAGAAAGTGAAGAGGATACCAAAAACATATTCCATGTTCATGGATTGGAAAAAATAAACATTGTTAAAATGTTCATACTACCCAAAGCAATTCACAGATTCAAAGCAATCCTTATCAAAATACCAATGACATTCTTCACAGTTATAGAAAAAAAAACTACCTTAAAATTTATATGGGGACACAAAAGATGCAGAATACTCAAATCCATCCTAAGCAAAAATAATAAAACTGGAGGAATCACATTACCTGACTTCAAGTTACATTACACAGCTATAGTAACCAAAATAGGATGGTACTGGCATTAAAACGGGCACATAGACTAATGGAACAGAATAGAGAACCCAGAAATGAATTTGTGTGCTTACAGTGGGATATCCACATGCAGAATGAAACCGGACCCTTATCTCTCCCCATATACAAAAATCAAATCAAAATAGATTAAAGACAAATATATGACTTGAAACTATGAAACTACCACAAGAAAACAAAGAAAACACTGGGGACAATCTCCAGGACATAGGTCTGGGTAAAAATTTTTTGAGCAATACCCCAGAAGCATAGGCAACCAAAGCCAAAATGGACAAAAAGAATCACATCAAGTTTAAAAGTTTCTGCATAGCAAATAATACAATCAGCAAAGTCAAGAGACAACCTACAGAATAGGAGAAAATATTTGTGAAGTATCCATCTGACAAGAGATTAATAATCAGAATATATAAAAAGCTAGGAAAAAATGTGATAATCCAATATAAAAATGGGCAAATATGTGAATAGGTATTTCAGAAAAGAAGACATACGAATGTCAAACAGGCATATGAAAAGGTGCTCAATAGCACTGATCACCAGAGATATGCAAATCAATACTACAAGATGTTTTCTCACCCCGATTCTAATGGGTTCTATCCAAAGACAGGTAACAGCGAATGCTGGTGAAGATGTGGAAAAAAGGGAACATTTGTACACTGTTGGTGGAAATGTAAATTAGTGTAACTGCTATGGGGAACAATTTGGAGATTCCTCAAAAAACTAAAAATAGAGCTACTATATGATCCAGCAAATCCACTGCTGGCTATATATCTAAAAGAAAGGAAATCAGTATGTCGAAGAGATATCTACACTCCCATGTTTTGTTGCAGCACTGTTCACAATAGCCAAGATTTGAGGCAACCTAAGTGACCATCAACAGATGAAAGGATAAAGAAAATATGGTACTTATACACAATGAAGTACTATTTAACCATAAATAAATGATATTCAGTTATTTGCAATAACATGGATGGAACTAGAGATCATTATGTTAAGTGAAATAAGCCAGGCACAAAAAGACAAACATCACATGTTCTCACATATTTGTGGGATGTAAAAATGAAAACAACTGAATACATGCAGATAGAGAGTAGAAGGATGGTTACCAGAGGCTGAGAAGTATAGTAGGAGGGTTTGGGGGAGGTGGGGATTATTAATGGGTACCAAAAATAGTTAGAACGAATGAATAACACCTAACATTTGATAGCATAAGAGGGTTTCTATTTTCTTTTTTTTTAAATTATCTTATTATTATTATACTTTAGGTTTTAGGGTACATGTGCACAATGTACAAGTTAGTTACATATGTATACATGTGCCATGCTGGTGTGCTGCACCCATTAACTCGTCATTTAGCATTAGGTATATCTCCTAAAGCTATCCCTCCCCCCTCCACCCACCCCACAACAGTCCCCAGAGTGTGATGTTCCCCTTCCTGTGTCCATGTGTTCTCATTGTTCAATTCCCACCTATGAGTGAGAATATGCAGTGTTTGGTTTTTTGTTCTTGTGATAGTTTACTGAGAATGATGATTTCCAATTTCATCCATGTCCCTACAAAGGACATGAACTCATCATTTTTTATGGCTGCATAGTATTCCATGGTGTATATGTGCCACATTTTCTTAATCCAGTCTATCATTGTTGGACATTTGGCTTGGTTCCAAGTCTTTGCTATTGTGAATAGTGCCACAATAAACATACGTGTGCATGTGTCTTTATAGCAGCATGATTTGTAGTCCTTTGGGTATATACCCAGTAATGGGATGGCTGGGTCAAATGGTATTTCTAGTTCTAGATCCCTGAGGAATCGCCACACTGACTTCCACAATGGTTGAACTAGTTTACAGTCCCACCAACAGTGTAAAAGTGTTCCTATTTCTCCACATCCTCTCCAGCACCTGTTGTTTCCTGACTTTTTAATGATTGCCATTCTAACTGGTGTGAGATGGTATCTCATTGTGGTTTTGATTTGCATTTCTCTGATGGCCAGTGATGATGAGCATTTTTTCTTGTGTCTGTTGCCTGCATAAATGTCTTCTTTTGAGAAGTGTCTGTTCATGTCCTTCACCCACTTTTTGATGGGGTTGTTTGTTTTTTTCTTGTAAATTTGTTGGAGTTCATTGTAGATTCTGGATATTAGCCCTTTGTCAGAGGAATAGCTTGCGAAAATTTTCTCCCATTTTGTAGGTTGCCTGTTCACTCTGATGGTAGTTTATTTTGCTGTGCAGAAGCTCTTTAGTTTAATTAGATCCCATTTGTCAATTTTGGCTTTTGTTGCCATTGCTTTTGGTGTTTTAGACATGAAGTCCTTGCCCATGCCTATGTCCTGAATGGTAATGCCTAGGTTTTCTTCTAGGGTTTTTATGGTTTTAGGTCTAACGTTTAAGTCTTTAATCCATCTTGAATTAATTTTTGTATAAGGAGTAAGGAAGGGATCCAGTTTCAGCTTTCTACATGTAGCTAGCCAGTATTTCCAGCACCATTTATTAAATACGGAATCCTTTCCCCATTGCTTGTTTTTCTCAGGTTTGTCAAAGATCAGATAGTTGTAGATATGCGGCGTTATTTCTGAGGGCTCTGTTCTGTTCCATTGATATATATCTCTGTTTTGGTACCAGTACCATGCTGCTTTGGTTACTGTAGCCTTGTAGTATAGTTTGAAGTTAGGTAGCGTGATGCTTCCAGCTTTGTTCTTTTGGCTTAGGATTGACTTGGCAATGCGAGCTCTTTTAAAAACAGAATTTTAGACCAATATCCTTTATGAACATTGATGCAAAAATCCTCAATAAAACACTGGCAAACTGAATCCAGCAGCACATCGAAAAGCTTATCCACCGTGATCATCCCTGGGATGCAAGGCTAGTTCAATATACGCAAATCAATAAATGTAATCCAGCATACAAACAGAACCAAAGACAAAAACCACATGATTATCTCAATAGAGGCAGAAAAGGCCTTTGACAAAATTCAACAACCCTTCATGCTAAAAACTCTCAATAAATTATGTATTGATGGGATGTATCTCAAAATAATAAGAGCTATTTATGACAAACCCACAGCCAATATCATACTGAATGGGCAAAAACTGGAAGCATTCCCTTTGAAAACTGCCACAAGACAGGGATGCCCTCTCTCACCACTCCTATTCAATATAGTGTCAGAAATTCTGGCCAGGGCAATTAGGCAGGAGAAGGAAATAAAGGGTATTCAATTAGGAAAAGAGGAAGTCAAATTGTCCCTGTTTGCAGATGACATGATTGTATATCTAGAAAACCCCATTGTCTCAGCCCAAAATCTCCTTAAGCTGATAAGTAACTTCAACAAAGTCTCAGGATACAAAATCAATGTGCAAAAATCACAAGCATTCTTATACACCAATAACAGACAAACAGAGAGCCAAATCATGAGTGAACTCCCATTCACAATTGCTTCAAAGAGAATAAAATACCTAGGAATCCAACTTACAAGGGACGTGAAGGACCTCTTCAAGGAGAACTACAAACCACTGCTCAATGAAATAAAAGAGGATACAAACAAATAGAAGAACATTCTATGCTCATGGGTAGGGAGAATCAATATCGTGAAAATGGCCATACTGCCCAAGGTAATTTATAGATTCAATGCCATCCCCATCAAGCTACCAATGACTTTCTTCATAGAATTGGAATAAACTACTTTAAAGTTCATAGGGTTTCTATTTTCAGTAATAATTGTACATTGAAAAATAACTAAAAGAGTATAATTGGATTGTTGATAACACTAAATATAAATCCTTTGGGGGATGGATACCACCTTTTCCATGTTGTGATTATTACACATTGCTTGCCTATATTAAAACATTTTATGTGCCCCATAAATATATACATGTACTATGTACTCACAAAAATTAAAAATATAAATAATAAAAAAAATCAAACTCCACATATTATCTGGCCATGCAAAGAGGCTGATCTATATAAACCTTTTGAAAGATCTCCCCTCCACTATGCATTTCAAAAAAATATTTAGAAGAGTCAAATTAACTGAAATGTATTAATGGTCATGAAAATCCACAAAATGAAGTGTTGGCTATTAGAGAAGTGATTAGCTTATTTGATAGAACTGCAAGCAGTGATCTTTCATGGCATTCTTTTTTGTTGCCTTAACTAGCAATGACAAATTTATTTCATGCACATAACATGTAATATTGACATTAAATGCATATAGATGTATATTCACTACTCATCAAAACTGTTCATACAAATCTTATGAAAAATCATTGAAAATAATGTATTCTGAAAATAATAAATTATATATTCTTACTTAGAGTTTTTGATGCCTGGGGGGCCTCATGTTTTTAACTTTTCATTTGTCTTTCTTTATACCCAGAAAAGGTTTCTCCTGATTAATTTATTTGTTGTATTATTTTTTTTACAAAAACTGTAGTACAAATAAGTAAGGATTCTAGTTCAAGGTTTAATGAATAAAGACCATGATGACTGACACACAGTAGTCAGTAGATGATCAGTGAATATTTTTTGACTTGATAATCATATCTAGACAGAATTACAGTTCTGACTCTTGGCATTTTCTTTTAGTGTTACATTTTTATTCTTCCTCATGGTTTGAAGAAAGTAAAGTTTTCTTAAGCATAACTAGATAGGCATTTTACCCAGTGGACTATAATTCTACTGTCTCACTGTTTCTTATTGCAATGTTTTTAAATTTTCTGGCTACTCTCTTCCCTTGTGTCATGCTCAATTTCATTGCATTCATTTATTTTGGATTAGAAGACAATAACATAATACAACATGACTGATTCAAGAGAACATGATTCTTTATGATATTTCACATCAGCCTAGGAAAATCTGATCAGATGTGGTTAGAAAAAATGATTTTCAAATGACACTTTTCTCTGATTTCATACTTTTAATATGTATAAGACTGTAGTAAAACACTCCAAAGTTTACATAGAAACAGATGCATTGCAAAAGTTTCTATATTAGATTTGATTTGTAGTCATGTAAGGCTTTTTTGTTCTTTAGAAGAAGAGATTGAACTTTCAGATACTGTAAAAAATATAAATAGAAAATTAAATGTTTAAATTAAGGCCTTTTATGGGGATACAATATTAGATACATAATTAATGCAGAAAGCTAATGATCTTGGGTTTTTACAAACGTGTTTTCTCTCTAACTCCCAAGGTATGAATTCTTTTTGGGTTACCATGTTTAGACACATTATACTGGATAATGTGATGGACTAGATATCAAATAGAGTATAATCTTCTAAACCTAGATTTACTACTATTAGGTAAATTTAGGTATGTGGTAATTCAAGTAATCCAGGGAACTACCATTAAAATTTTCTAAGCTGCTTTTGTCCCGTATATTAAGGTCATATATAGCCATGCATACTAATATACTGCAACAACTCAAACTTCTTAACGGAATGATATACAGCAGATTCTAAAGAAGCAACTGGAGACACTTCCCCACACTAACCACATGGCCCTTCTAAAGGATCAATTGGATCTCAAATCTTAACTGGCTGAAGCCAAATGAACCAGTTAACTTTGTCACTATTCTTCTGTTCATGACAGTGGTATGTAGACACAATTTGAGGCACAGCAGAGTAATGAGATTCTTGTTCAAGCCCTATAATTGAATTTTAGCGAGGGTTTAATTAATATCAGTCAAAAAAAGTGATCTGAGTCCAATATTGTGTCAAGTGTGGTGAAGTATAGAATAATTATTAAGGAGGTGCATATAGCTTGACCAAAACTGTTGATTTGATGCCTGTACATACACAGCATAAACTTCCTTTGAAAATTTTTAACCTAATTTATCATACAGTTTAGCACAGAATCTGTTAAAGTGATCTAAAATGTAGTTATTATTTAAATTTTTCTAATTTCTCTATCCCAACTATGAAAATGTGGTAACCCAAGAAAAATAGCTTTTTAAACAATTTATTCAGGCATAAACATTTTTGTAAACCACTTAAATAAATAAGTCTAGTTTAATTTACTTTGAGGACACTGTCTGAGATACTTTGATAAATTTATAGTTTATTTAATATGCCTAATTTTTACTAATTTTCTCACTTGCAATCATTTTTCCTCTTTTTTTATAAATTATAAATGTTACTCATCTTTCAGAAATTCATCCTATTTCCCAGCCCTAATAGATAAAATTTAAGTTAATAGTTTTCTTTACAATAACTAATATGAAACAAATTCGGGATAAACTAAAAAAAAATGAGGATATTTCAAAAAACAAATGACAGAAAGTGTGATAATTATTATATTTGATGATTATATGAGTCATAAGTTTCATCACTATTATTTATCTAACTTACTTTTATTAACAGCCTCTGGGCCACAAGCCATTTTATTCTAATTCACATTTTTCCAACTGAACTAATAAAAGCTTGTTTTTATGCAACAAAGCAGTGCTTTGTGGCTTTGCTCTTTTCTTGACAGGGTCTTTCAGTCTTCTTAACACCTTTGTGTTTCCCACCACATAAATGAAAGATAAATAATTTCTTAATAACTTCTTCTAAATTGAAGGAATAGTCACACAAGATCCCAAACAATTCCTCTTTGTATCTTAAGCCAAAAATAATGCAAAGCTGGAGAACACACTTTAATATTATGGAACATTATACTGATGTTTTCCATCTTCTTGCATAGATTAGCCAATAAAATACAATGAATAAAAGGCAGACAAAAGATAATCTCAGAAATCTCACTGCCTACTCTGCTCCCCTCAGCGCACCAGTCACATTATTTACCAGAAAACACAACTGCCTTGCTGGTCTGTCAGTCAAAGTGTGTAAAATGCCAGTGGAAAATAATTGTGACTTTGTATGCATATGGATCATAGGATTTACTTCCAATTAGAGGTATTATAAGATAGTAATTCCCAGCTGATTGTCTACAGTACAATATTGAAAAAAATCAGTAGCTCTCATGAAGGTATTAAAAATACCCCAAACAATATTGAACAAACAATGTTAGATTATGATAATATCACCATTACAACAATATAATGTCTCACAATACTTGGCAGAGGAGCTCTAATAATTGCACTATTCACTTGGTGGATCTTAGGCATGTTGTCAGGATTTGTTTAAAGCTGCCTAATGCCTTGACCTTATTCTCCTATATTCAAGCAAGGCAAAGCATCTTTGTGTTTCAAGAAATACACAATCATTCTTTGGTTTGTCTTTAAATCTGATGAAATTTTCCATAACATTATGCTTACTTCATAGAAGGAAAGGCTTATTTTACACATGAATAAAAAATTGGTAGCATACCATAATGCCATTGGACAGTTGCTGTGGACCACAGTTTAAGATCATCTTTCAAAAGAAGTAATGGTTGTTCCCAATTCAAAGTGATTGACCTAAAAGGAAAAGTGTCTTTAGGTTGCCAATACATCATCCTTCTTTTTGCCAAAACAACTCTAGAGGTCTTCAGACCATTCTTCAAGAACAAATATCTCCTAAGTATCAGTCATCATTGTAATTATATTTTCTTGATGAATGTATTTCTGTATTTTCATCCTGCTTCACTGTTTCTTTGAAGTATATGCCCACATGAGTCAGAATAGCTTATCACTAGTCAGTAATAAAAATGCCAATAGCAAAATAAGACCTGGGCTTCCTAGGTAAATCACTTAAAATCAACCATAGTTTTTGTTTGTTTGTTTGTTTAATAAACATAATGGAGATCGTAGTGAATTGGGTGATTTAAAAGATCTTTTTCTATTTTAAAATTATGTTATTCATGTGATCTTCAAAATAAAGGTATATATTACATAAGGCGATTATATTTATCTCCGTTTCTGGTAAAATTTCCCAAAACATGTCTTATGGATGGCATCTTACAATTTTGTAAATTTGTTATTTCAGAATAAAACTTAACTTGCTCTTTTTACATTAATGTGGCTTACCTTCTGTTATATGCTTTGAATATATAATAGGTAAGGTTGTTATTTCTCTAAAACATAAATGAAAACTGTAAATGTCGTTTTGAGACAGATACATTGTAACGTAGGTATTGAATCTGCTTCTCAATATCAATATTTTATCAATAGGCAGACAGTAGATATTTGGACAAAGAACCAGAGGAAACCAAGGCAATGTTTTCTTCATTCATTGGCAAAACATCTTTCATACATCATGAATTCATGCATCTTTTTGGTAAATTTGAAAAAAAAGGTGGTAGTGATTGCAAATTAAATCAAAGCACTTTGAAAACAGGAATAATAGTGAAAAAGAAGTGGCTTCATAGACCGTGTTTTAGTTACACTTCGTCCTGCCTCAGCATATCCTACATCCAATTCTGTCATTCTCTAGTGTCTGTCCATTAAATTTGGAAGAGCAAGGCAGGTGTTTTGTTAAATATTAACTCATGCTACCCAGAGCAAGAAAAATAACCTCAGAAAATGAAAGATGAATGAACTTATTAAAACATTACACATTGCTTCCAAAAACAAAATAGTAAGAGAAATTCCCTAATCAAGAGGGTAGATGTCTCATTATGACACATTACTTATTATTTTCTATAAATTCTTGCCTTTTGGATTTGTTATAGACACCAGAGGGTGGAAGTCTATTCATTATTATCACTTCTCCTTTATGTTCTCAAAATGGCTCTAAATGCTCTTCACTTTTCAATACCAGTAATCCGATGGGTAAATATAAGCAAAGAGGGCTGCCAGTTTTAAACATATGGAAAACTAAAGAAGGATTGAGAAGACCGCAGATGTGAAGGAGAAAAAAATTCAACTTCATCTGAACTGAATTGTTTCATTCTTTACATTACAGCCATCAACATTATCAACTTTATCCTATAACATGCTTATCTTTTTCTTCAGTCTTTAAAAGGTGTACCAATCAATTTACTGTCCTGCCATTTAGAATATTATACATAAATTATAAAGAAGTACATAATTGTCTTTTACTGGTAGAATTGAATGACTTTCCAAACTGAAGTGATTCATGAACAATTCCTTGCCACTTTGATCTTATTTGTCATTTTATATTTCTAAAAGTAAGGAACATTAAACCTAGTAGCAGTCCAATATGTGATACATTTTACAAAATCAGTATTACCTCATTTTTTTCATAAATACAAGTCATAGTCCCAATGCCTTGTACACAGCCCCTTGCTTCATTTTTGGATAGCTTGGATTTTATAGATGCTTGACAGCCATTAGTTAATTGGCATCAGACTACTTTTACCCTCTCGACTTTTGCCTTTGTCCCTATTTTTACCAGATTTAGAGGACCAGAAAGTAACTGTGTACTCTGAAATGTATTCTCAATTCCACTTTGTCCCCTTCTTCCCCTCAGTTCAGTGTTTACCTAATAAAGTGACAGGTAAGCCTTTGTTGGTTTTCTTATAGCACACACATTGTCCAGCATTTGTTATTATTCTTCATTAATCTTTGACTACTTCATATGCAATATATTCAAACCCTGATTTCACTGAATAGTGAAAATAAAATATTTAGCACACAGTTCCTGGCACAATATTTCTCAACAATTTTGAACTACTGTACAAATGATCATTTTTTTCCTCTTTTACACTTATCTTAGATTTTCAGTTTTTGTAATCATTTCAGGAGTTACTTAGGTATAATTTGAAAGGCTGATGTGATTTAAAATTACTCAACATAACCATAAGTCTCAAACGTATTAGAATGAATAGCAAAGTAAAACAAAGCAAAATAAAAATTTTAACAAATGGTGATGGAGAAGGTCCAGGGAAGGGAGATCAAAACAACTGAAAGGGGAAATTATTTCTAAGATAGTTTGCATGTCTTCCAAACTGGCAGTCAGTTATATGAATTCAGTCTACAAAACTATTTTTCTTGATATCGCAGTTTAAAATAGTATATATTTAATATTATCAGATAAGACATGTACTTTATGGGTGACATAGAGCCCATACCTCTCTTTTGGCTTACCTGGATATTTTATTCCACATAATGTCATGTATTTGGGAATCATAACTATGCATTTTCATTTTTGGCAAAACCTTACTGAAATTCATCATACAACTGATATTATATCTTTTTCCTGTCTAGGTCACACTCCTCTGGGCATACTCCTGTTTCTTAGTGCTCCTCTTAAGATCTTACAACCATCTCCGGAGACAATATTTGAGCAGTCATTAGTGCTCTTTAGAAAATATTTATTATTATTATTGGGGCACATGGTAGTATTTTATTTTCCTACCCCCTTGGAGTTTGACTGGC
Organism: Pongo abelii; assembly: GCF_028885655.2. Taxonomy (NCBI): domain Eukaryota; kingdom Metazoa; phylum Chordata; class Mammalia; order Primates; family Hominidae; genus Pongo; species Pongo abelii. The sequence goes on from NC_072008.2 coordinate 133,412,995, forward strand.
CATTTAACTTACCTTGAAAAAATTATCAGTGTTAATGGTGTGACACCTCCAAATGAAAGCTACAAAGACAGTATACAATCCATCATGATCTTTGTTTTCTGCCATAATGACCGGCATTATTCTAGACTGCAGCTGCTCCATCAGTCTGGGTCCCAGACTGAGGACAGCAAGGTTGAAAGGGCAATACAATCTATCATGGATACATAAAATGAGCAATACATATAAATGTATTCTTTAACTCACTGAGAATGGGATATTGTTAGTTATTAAAACATAATCTGGTATATCTTGATTGATGAAGAAAGTACTAGAAGTTGTTATTAGAAATTGTGGCCCTGCTAACACACACATACACACACACACACACACACACACAAAAGTTCTACTTTCACTTCCATTGTTAAAACCATTCAATTGATTACATTGGCATCTGCTACATTTATTTAATTAAGAAAATGTCTGGAGATTATCATGGCAGACAGGAGGCAGGACTAGATTGCGGCTTCAACTCAGATGGACAAAGCAGTGGGTGGAGGCTCACATCGTGAATTTTAGCTCCAGAGTGAGTGCAAGAACAAACCAGAAATCCCAAGACGACCCACATACCACAGACCCTCTGAAGGAAGCAGGTTGCTCCTGCAGGACCTGGGAGACATCCTAAATACCATGAGTGCCCAAACTGCTGAAGTGGGAAAGGGAGATCTTCTACTCCCGAACACACACCCTCACTGGGGAAACTGAAGGTGTAGTTTGCAGAAGTTTCCAACCTTACCTGGAGCTGAGTCAACTTAGAGAGGTGAGCAAAATACAGGGGTGGAGGAAGCAGCAGGAAAGGCCCTGAGAGCTCACTGGGTCCCCAAGCAGGCCATTCCTGCCTGGCACCACAGGGATCCTTCTGGAGGGCAGCCAGAGACATGGGGAAAACACCACAGGGAGAAAGAAGTCTCCAGCTGAACTTTGTAACAGTTTGACCTCTGCAAGAAGCCTCTTGGCCAGAACTCAGGGGAGAGTGTGAATCTGGCATGCAGACTGCACAGGCAGGGGAAGAATCAAAGCCCTTTTCTTTCGCAGCTGGGAGACAGGTAGCCTGGGGCAAGTTCTCAAGCCCTGCTTGCCCACTGTCTGGAAGCAGACTGGGTGCTGTTAATGGTGGCATTGTGGGAGTGAGATCAGCCCTTTGAATTGCATGGGAGCTGGGTGTGACCTGTGACTGTTGGCTTTACCCCACTTCCCTGATAACCTGCATGATTCAGCAGAGGCAGCCATAATCCTCCCAGCTACACAACTCCATAGACCTGAAAAAACCTTACCCCCATCCCCCATAGCAGCCACAACAAGACCTGCCCAAAGAGAGTCTGAACTCAGACACAACTAGCCCTGCCCCCACTGTGTGGTCTTTTTCTACCCACTCTGGTAGCTGAAGACCAAGGGTATATACTCTTAGGAGTTCTAGGGCCCCACCCACTGCCAGTTCCTCTCCATACTATCACAGGTGATGCTCTCTGGAAAGCACCACCTCCTGGCAGGAGGCCAACCAGCACAAAAATAGAACATTAAACCACCAAAGCTAAGAATCCTCATGGAGTCCATTTCACTCCCCTGCCACCTCCACCAGAACAGGTGCTGGTATGCATGGCTAAGAAATCCATAGATGGTTCACATTACAGGACTCTGAGCAGACAACCCCCAGTACCAGCCCAGAGCCTGGTAGACTTGCTGGGTGGATAGGCCCATAAGAGAAATAACCATCACTGCAGCTTGGCTCTCAGGAAGCCACATCCATAGGAAAAGGGGGAGAGTACTACATCAAAAGAACACCCCGTGGGACAAAAGAATCTGAACAACAGCCTTCAGCCCTAGACCTTTCCTCTAAAAGAGCCTACCCAAATGAGAAGGAACCAGAAAAAATAACTCTGGTAATAAACAAGGCTCTTTAACACCACCCAAAAAACACACTAACTCAACAGCAATGGATCCAAACCAGGAAGAAATTCCTGATTTGCCTGAAAAAGAATTCAGGAGTTTAGTTATTGAGCTAATCAGGGAGGCACCAGAGAAAGGCAAAGCCCAATGCAAGGAAATCCAAAAAAAGATACAAGAAGTGAAAAGAGAAATATTCAAGGAAATATATATCATAAAGAAAAAACAATCAAAACTTCAGCAAACATTGGACACACATATAGAAATGCAAAATGCTCTGGAAAGTCTCAGCAATAGAATTGAACAAGTAGAAGAAAGAAATTCAGAGCTCAAAGACAAGGTCTACAAATTAACCCAATCCAACAAAGACAAAGGAAAAATAATTTAAAAACATGAACAAAGCCTCTAAGAAGTCTGGAATTATGTTAAACGACCAAACCTAAGAATAATCAGTGTTCCTGAGGAAGAAGAGAAATCTAAAAATTTGGAAATATATTTGAAGGAATAATCAAGGAAAACTTCCCTGGCCTTGCTAGAAACTTAGACATCCAAATACAAGAAACACAAAGAACACCTGGGAAATTCATCCCAAAAAGATCATCACCTAAGTACACTGTCATCAAGTTATCTAAAGTTAAGACAAAGGAAAGAATCTTAAGAACTGTGAGACAAAAGCACCAGGTAACCTATAAAGGAAAACCTATCAGATTAGCAGCAGATTTCTCACAAAACCCCACAAGCTAGAAGGGATTGGGGACCTATCTCTAGCCTCTTCAAACAAAACAATTATCAGCCAAGAATTTTGTATCCAGAGAAACTAAGCATCATATATGAAGGAAAGATACAGTCTTTTTCAGACAAACAAATGCTGAGAGAATTCTCCACTACCAAGCCACCACTCCATGAACTGCTAAAAGGAGCTTTAAATCTTGAAACAAGTCTTGGAAACACATTAAAACAGAACCTCTTTAAAGCATCAATCACACAGGACCTATAAAACAAAAATACAAGTTACAGAGCAAAAAACAAACAAACAAAAAAGTACCAAGCTACAAAGGCAACAAATAGCATGATGAATGGAATGGTACTTCACATCTCAATACTAACATTGAATATAAATGGTCTAAATGCTCCACTTAAAAGATATAGAACTGCAGAATGGATAAAAACTCACCAACCATCTGCTACCTTCAGTAGACTCACCTAACACATAAGGACTCACATAACCTTAAAGTAAAAGGGTTGAAAAAGGCATTTCATGCAAATGGACACCAAAAGCGAGCAGGGATAGCTATTCTTATATCAAACAAAACAAACTTTAACAGCAGTTAAAAGAGACAAATAGGGACATTATATAATGGTAAAAGGCCTTGTCCAACAGGAAAATATCACAATCCTAAACACATATGCACCTAACACTGGAGCTCCCAAATTTACAAAGCAATTACTAATAGACCTAACAAATGACATAGACAGCAACACAATAATAGTGGGGGATTTCAATATTCCACTGACAGCACTAGATAGGTCCTCATGACAGAAAGTCAACAAAGAAAAAATGGATCTAAACTAAACCTTGAAACCAATGGACTCAACAGATATATACAGAACATTTCATTCAACAACCACAGAATATACATTCTATTCCACAGTGCATGGAACTTTCTCCAAGATAGACCATAAAATAGGCCACAAAATGAGCCTCAATAAAATTAAGAAAACTGAAATTATATCAAGCACTCTCTTAAACAACAGTGGAATAAGACTGGGAATCAACTCCCAAAGGAACCTTCAAAACCGCGCTACTACATAGAAATTAAATAACCTGCTCCTGAATGAGCATTGGGTCAAAAACAAAATCAATATGGAAATTAAAATATTCCTTAAACTGAACGACAATAATGACACAACCTATCAAAACCTCTAGGATACAACAGAGGCGGTGCTAACAGGAAAGTTCATAACCCCAAATGCCTATCAAAAATTCTGAAAGAGCAAAAACTGACATTCTAAGGTCACACCTCAAGGAAATAGAGAAACAAGAACAAACCAAACCCAAACCCAGCAAAAGAAAGGAAATAACCGAGATCAGGGAAGGACTAAATGAAATTGAAGTAACAACAAAAAATACAAAAGATAAATGAAAAAAAAAGCTGATTCTTTGAAAAGATAAATAAAATTGATAGACCATTAGCAAGATTAACCAAGAAAAGAGGAAAGAAAATCCAGATAACCTCATTAAGAAACAAAATGGGAGATATTACAACTGACACCACTGAAATACACAAGATCATTTAAGGCAGCTATGAACACCTTTATGCACATAAACTAGAAAACCTAGAAGAGATGGATAAATTCCTGGAAAAATACAACTTTCCTAGCTTAAATCAGGAAGAATTATATTCCCTGAACAGACCAGTAACAAGCAGCAAGATTGAGATGGTAATTAAAAAATTACCAACAAAAAAAAGTCTAAGACCAGACAGATTCACAGCAGAATTTTACCACACATTCAAAGAAGAATCAGTACCAATCATTTTCACATCATTCCCCAAGATAAGATGGAGAAAGAGGAAACCCTCCCTAATTCATTTTATAAAGAGAGCATAACCCTAATACCAAAACAAGAAAAGGACATAACCAAAAAGAAAACTACAGACCATATCCCTGGTGAACATAGATGCTAAAATCTTTAACAAAATGCTAGCTAACCGAGTCCAACAACATACCAAAAAGATAATCCACCATGATCAAGTGGGTTTCATGCCAGGGATGCAGGGATGTTTTAACATATGCAAGTCAATAAATGTGATACACCACATAATCAGAATTAAAAATAAAAATCACATGATCATCTCAATAGATGCAGAAAAAGCATTCAACAAAATCCAGGATTCTTTTATGATTAAAACTCTCAGCAAAATTGGCATACAAGGAACATGCCTCAATGTAATAAAAGCCATCTATGACAAACCCACAGCCAACATAATACTGAATAGGGAAAAGTTGAAAGCATTCCCTCTGAGAACTGGAAGAAGACAAGGATGCCCACTCTCACCACTCCTCTTCAACATAGTATTGGAAGTCCTATTCAGAGCAATCAGACAAGAGAAAGAAATAAAGGGCATCCAAATTGGTAAAGAGGAAGTCAAACTGTCACTGTTTGCAGACAATATGATTGTTTACTTAGAAAACCCTATCAACTTCCCCAGAAAGCTCCTTGAAATGATAAAATAATTCAGCAAAGTTTCTGGATACAAGATTAATGTACACAAATCAGTAGCTCTTCTATATACCAACAGCAACCAAGCTGAGAATCAAATCAAGAACTCAACCACTTTTATGATAACTGCAAAAAAAAAAAATACTTAGGAATATACCTAAATAAGGAGGTGAAGGACCTCTACAAGGAAAACTACAAAACACTGCTGAAAGAAATCATAGACAACACAAACAAATGGAAACACATACCATGCTCATGGCTGGGTAGAATAAATATTGTGAAAATGACCACACTGTTAAAAGCAATCTACAAATTCAATGCAATCCCTATCAAAATACACCATCATTCTTCACAGAATTAGAAAAAATAATTCTAAAATTTATATGGAATCATAAAAAAGCCAACACAGCCAAAGCAAGAATAAGCAAAAAGTACAAATCTGGAGGCATCACACTACCTGATTATAAACTGTATTATAAGGCCATAGTCACCAAAACAGCATGGTACTGGTGTAAAAATAGGCACATAGACCAGTGAAACAGAATATAGAACCCAGAAATAAACCCAAATACAGCCAACCAATCTTTGACAAAGCAAACAAAAACATAAAGTGGGGAAAGTACACCCTTTTTAACAAATGGTGCTGAGATAATTGGTTAGCCATGTGTAGAAGAATGAAACTGGATCCTTATCTCTCACCTTATACAAAAATCAACTGAAGATGGATTAAGGACTTAAACCTAAGACCTGAAACTATAAAAATTCTAGAAGATAACATTGGAAAAACCCTTCTAGACATTGGTTTAGGCAAGGATTTCAAGAACAAGAAACCAAAAGCAAATGCAATAAAAACGAAGATAAATAGCTGGGACTTAATTAAACTAAAAGTTCATGGCAAAAGGAACAGACATCAGAGTAAACAGACAACCCACAGAGTGGGAGAAAATCTTCACAATCTATACATCTGACAAAGGACTAATATCCAGAATCTACAACAAACTCAAATCAGTGAGAAAAAGAAAACAATCCTATCAAAACCTGGGCTAAGGGCAGGTATAAACAATTCTCAAAAGAAGATATACAAATGGCCAACAAACATATGAAAAAATACACAACATCACTAATGATCAGGGGAATGCAAATCAAAACCACAATGCTATACCACCTTACTCCTGCAAGAATGGACATAATCCAAAGACAAGAAACAGTAAATATTGGCATGGATGCGGTGATCAGGGAACACTTCTACACTGCTGGTGGGAATGTAAACTAGTAGAGCCACTATGGAAAACAGTGTGGAGATTTCTTAAAGAACTGAAAATAGATCTATGATTTGATCCAGCAATCCCACTACCGGGTATCTACCCAGAAGAAAAGATGTCATTATACGAAAAAGATACTTGCCTATGCATGTTTATAGCAGGACAATTCACAATTGCAAAATCGTGAAATCAACCCAAATTCCCATCAATCGACAAGTGGATAAAGAAACAAGTGGATAAAGAAAGTAGTATTTCATATACAATGATACTACTCAGCCATAAAAAGGAATGAATTAATGGCATTCACAGCGACCTGGATGAGACTGGAGACTATTATTCTAAGTGAAGTAACTCAGGAATGGAAAACCAAACATTGTATGTGCTCACTGATATGTGGGAGCTAAGCTATGAGGACGCAAAGGCATAAGAATGATACAATGGACTTTGGAAACTTGGGAGGAAGAGTGTGAGGGGGGTGAGGGATAAAAGACTACAAATATGGTGTAGTGTATACTGCTCGGGTGACGGGTGAACCAAAATCTCACAAATCACCACTAAAGAATTTACTCATGTAAACAAACACCACCTGTACCCCAATAACTTATGGAAAAATAAAATAAAATGTCTGGAGAAAAAAGGAATTACAGCCATGTGCAGTATAATGACATTTCAGTCAACAGCTAACCGTAAAAAAGATGTTTTTACCATAAGATTATAAAAACATACTTTTACTGTACTTTTCTAAGTTTAGATGTTAAGATACCCAAGTGTGAAGTCACGGGGGCTCACGCCTATAATACTAACACTTTGCAAGGCCAAGGGGGGCAGATTGGCTGAGGTCGGGAGTTCGAGACCAGCCTGAGCAACATGGTGAAACTCTGTCTTTACTAAAATACATAAAATTAGCTGGGCATAGTGGCACATGCCTGTAATCCCAGCTACTCGGGAGGCTGAGGCATAAGAATAGCTTGAACCCAAGAGGCAGAGTTTGCAGTGAGCCGATATCATGCCACTGCACTCTAGCCTGGGCCACAGAGCGAAACTCTGTATCCAGAAAAAAAGATACACAAATGCTTACCATTGTGCTACAATTTCCTACAGTATTCAGTACGGTAATACATTGTATAGGCTTGTAGCTTATGAAAAATAGGTTATATGGTATAGCCTAGGTATGTAGTAGGTGGCACCTTCTAGGTTTAAGTATACTTTATGATCTTCATACAACTACAAAATAATTCCACAGAATGTATTCCCATTTTTAAATGATACATGACTGTAAATATTTGTCTTTTCCACCACAGTATGATTGGCACAAAGTCTTTGCAACTAGATTGACAGATGGAAGCAGGGAGACAAGAAAGCAATGAAGTACAATGAATCCAATGAGAATACCTGGAAAATAATTATGGTTGTAGCCATCAGCACATGAAACTGACTGGAATCAAACATATGAAAAGCCTATTACGTTTTCAAAAATTTCATTTGATTTCTAATTGTACATACTTATGGGGTATAATGTGATACTTCAATGTATATATATACTGTGTAATGATCAAACTAGGGTAATTAGCATACTCATCACCTCAAACATTTATTGTTTCTTTGTGGCTAAAACATTTACAATTTCTTCTTTTTTCTATTTTGAAATAGGCAATATATTGTTAACTACAGTCATTCTACTGTACAAGAACATTCTGTCATTTGTGGCAATACAGAAGACCCAGGAGGACATTGTGTTAAGGGAAATAAGACTGGCACATAAGGACAAATACTGCAGAATTTCAATCATATTTAATATCTGAAGATGTTAATCTCATATAATTAGAGTGTAGAATAGTGTTTACCATATGCTGGGAAGGGTGGCATGGTAGTGGAGTTGAGGGAGTGTGCAGAGATTGCTCAATAAGTATAAAAACTTACATAGAAGGAAAAAGGCTATGAAGCTTTTAAGAAAGTGTAGTGCTCAAAAAATCATGAGGAATTGCTTGTGACTGCAGAATAATCTAGCATATCCTGACTGATAAACAGGCTCAATTTTTTTATTTTTTAATTTTTGTGGGTAAATAGTAGGTTCATGTATTTATGGGGCACATGAGATATTTTCAGAGGCATGCAATGAGAAATAATCACATCATGGAAAATGGGGTATTCATCCACCTAAGCATTTATTATTTGTGTTGGAAACAATCCAATTATACTCTTTTAGTTATTTTTAAGTGTACAATTAAATTATGTTGACTATAGTCACTTTGCTGTGCTATTAAATACTAAGTCTTATGCATTAATTCTAACGAATTTTATTTTACAAATTAACCATCTCCACATCCCTTTCAACTCTCCCACCTCAATACCCTTTCCAGCCTCTGGTAATCAGCATTCTATTCTCTCCATGAGTTCAATTGTTTTGATTTTTGGACCTCACAAATAAGTGAGAACATGCAATATTTTCCTTCCTGTGCCTGGCTTATTTCATTTAACATAATGATCTCCAGTTCCATACATGTTGTTACAAAGGATAGCATCTCATGCTTTTTATGGCTTTTTTATTACTCCATTGTGTATAAATACCATATTTTCTTTATCCTTTAATCTGTTGGACACTAAGGTTGCCTTCAAATCTTGGCTATTTTGCACAATGCTGCGACAAACATAGGAATGTAGATATCCCTTCAACATACCGATTTCCTTTCTTGTGAGTGAATACCCAGAAGTGGGGATTGCTGCATCATATGGTAGCTCTATCTTTTGTTTTCTGAGGAACCTCCAAACTGTTCTCCATAGTGGTTACACTAATTTACATTCACATAAACAATGTACGAGGGTTCCCTTTGCTCCACGTCCTCACCAGCATTTGTTGTTGCCTGTCTTTGGGATATAAGCCATTTTAATTGGGGTGAGGTTATATTCCATTTTAGTTTTTAGTTGTATTTCTCTGATGATCAGTGATATTGAACACCTTTTCATATGCCTGTTTGCCATTTGTATGCCTTCTTTTGAGAAATATCTATTCAGATCTTTTGCCTATTTAATTTGATTATTAGATTTTTTTCTAATAGAGTTGTTTGAATGCCTTATATATTCTGGTTATTAGTGTCTTGTGAGATGGGTAGTTTGCAAACATTTGCTCCCATTCTGTGGGTTGTCTCTTCGCTTTGCTGATCGTATCCTTTGCTGTGCACAAGCTTTTAACTTAATATGATCACACTTTTTGCTTTGGTTGCCTGTGCTTTGTGTATTCCTCAAGAAATATTTTCCCTGATTGATGTCCTGGAGTGTTTCTCCAATGTTTTCTTATCGTAGTTTTCTAGTTTATGATTTTAAATTTAAGTCTATAATCCATTTTGACTTGATTTTTTATATGATGAGAGATAGGGCTCTAGTTTCATTCTTCTGCTTATGGATATCCTGTTTTCACAGCACCATTTGTGCCTGTCTTTTCCCCAGTGTATATTCTTGATACATTGTCAAAAATAAGTTTCCTATAAGTGTGTGGATTTGTTTCTGGGTCCTCTATTCTGTTCCATTAGTCTGTGTCTGTTTTTATGCCAGTATCAGGCTGTTTTGGTTACTATAGCTCTTCAATATAATTTGAAGGCAGGTAATGAGATTCTTCCAGCTTTTTTTTTTCTTCTTGTTACTCATGATAGCTTCAGCTATTCTGGGTCTTTTTAGGTTTTATATAAATTTTAAGATTTTTTTTTTTCTGTTTCTGTGTAGAATGCCATCGGCATTTTGATAGGGGTTATGTTGAATCTGTAGATTGGTCTGGGTAGTGTAGACATTTTAACAATATGATTCTTCCAATGAATGAACATGGACTATCTTTCCATCTTTTGGTGTCCTCTTAAATGTCTTTCATCAGTGTTTTATAGTTTCCATTGTAGAGATTTATGAATTCTTTGGTTAAGTTAATTCCTGGTTATTTAATTTTATTTGTGGCTATTGTAAATGAGATTAGTTTTTGATCTGCATTTCAGAGTGCTCATTGTTGGCATATAGAAATGCTACTGACTTTCATATGTTGGTGTTGTATCCTGCAACTGTACTAAATTTATTTATCAATTATAAGGATCTATTGATGGAGTCTTTTGTTTTTTCCAAATATAACGTCATATGTTACATATACATAATACATAACATCAGATGTTATGTATTTCCAAATATACATCATATGTTACAAAGATAATTTGACTTCCTCCTTTCCAGGCTGAATGTCTTTTTTCCCCTCCCGTCTAATTGCTCTAAATCAGATGTCCAGTACTATGTTGAATAGTGGTGAAACTGGGCATCCTTGTCATGTTCCAGATCTTAAAGAAAAGACTTACAGTTTTTCCCTGTTCAGTATGATACTAGTGGTGTGTATGTCATCTACAGCTTTTATTATGTTAATGTATGTTCCTTCTATACCTAGTTTTTTGAGGGTTTTTATCACGAAGGGATGTCGAAATTCATCAAATGCTTTTTTAGCATCAATTAAAATTATAATGTAGTTTTTGTCGCTCATTCTGTAGATACAACGTATCACATTGAGCAATTTGCAAATGTTAATCAACACTTGCACCCCTGAGATGAATCCCATTTGGTCACAACGGGTGAATTTTTTAATGCATTGTTGAATTTTGCTTGCTAGTATTTGATTGAGGATTTTTGTGTCAATATTTATCAGAAATATTGGCCTGTAGTTTTCTTTTTTTGCTGTGTCTTTGGTTTTGCTTTCAGAGAATACTGGCCTGGAATGAGTTTGGAAGTATTCTCTCCTCTTCTATTGTTTGTAATAGTTTGAGTAGGATCAGTATTAGTTCCTCTCCAAATGTTTTGTGTAATTCAGTGGTGAAACCATTGGGTCCCGGGGTTTTCTTGGCTGGGAGACAATTTATTATAGCTTTGATCTTGATACTTGGTTATTTTTTGTTCAGGTTGTGGATTTCCTCATGGTTTAATCTTGGTAGGTTCTATACGTCTAGGAGTTTATCCATTTTGCTATATATTTCAATTTGTTGGTATTTAGTTGCTCGCAGTAGTCATTAAGAATACTTTGAATTTTCATGATATCAGTTGTAATATTTTCTCTTCGTCTCTGATTTATTCATTTGAGTCTTTTTTTTTCTTCATTAGTCTTTCTAAAGGTTTGCCAATTTGGTTTATCTTTTCAAAAATCCAACTTTTTATTTTGTTGATCTTTTATATTATTTTCTTCATTTCTTTATTTTTTCCAGGCTATGCTTTATTTATCATGATCTTTTCCCTTCTCCCTCAACCCACTGACTGCATACAGTAGGAACTGCAATGTTGGCTGACTAATACGCTAAGGCTTTAAAATGACAAGAAACACTAGTTAACATGAGTATAAATTACAATCTTAGGATCATTTGACTCCAAATAGTCCTAATTTTCTATTTTTCATTTAGCAAACATTTATCAGGCTCTATTGTAGGACCTCTGTAGAGCAGAGAAGAACAGAGGCAAATCCTTGTCTCCTGGAGCTTATGCTTCTAGTGAGGCAGGGTGGGATGGTGAGCTTTCAGCAGTAGGTAATTGTGTGAAGTGAGCTCAGTTAATGCTATCAAGAGAAAATAAGATGGTCAAAAAATTGGGGGGTGGCAGGTGCTGTTTAGACAGAGCCATAAAGGAGGCCTCTGAGTGCAGGCGGGAAGAAGTGGGGCAAGCACATGCTCCCCTTCTGGGGGAGAGCACCCAGGCAGGCACCTGGGAGCAGGGACATGGTGGATATACTTGAGGAGGAGCAAAAGGCTGAGCATGAAACTTTAAAGAGAAACAGGATATTTGCACAGCTTTCAAAATATTTTCTCCTCACTATAGTACTTTTAATATAGATCCCTACACTCTTTGACACTTCTCCCTCTGGTGTGGAGCTTGACTCTCCTACCCTTGACTGCAGATTGGCTTCTAACAAATGGGGCACGGAAAACGAAAATTAGCATCTTCACGGTGGAGAAACCTGCCATTTGCCCTCAGGACTCAGAAGATAATGTTCATCGCTTCATTTCAAATGCATTTATTTCTGTACTGATATTTGTTATTTTTTCCCTACTAATTTTGAGTTTTGTTTGTTCTTGCTTTTCTACTTCTTTAAGATGCATAATTAGGTTGTTTGTTTGAGGTTTTTCCCATTTTCTGATGTAGGCACTTATAGCTATAAATTTCCCTCTCACTACTGCTTTTGCTGTATTCCACAGGTTTTGGTATGCTGTGTTTTCATTATCATTTGTTTCAAAAATTTTTCAATTTCCTTAATTCCTTCATTGACCCCCTGGTCATTCAGGAGCATATTGTTTAATTTATATGTGTTTGTATATTTTTCAAAATTTCTCGTTTCTTATTTTATTCCACAGTGGTCTGAGAAGAAGCTTGATATTATCTCAATTTTTCAAATGTTTTAAGACTTGTTTTGTGACATAACATATGGTTTATCATTGAAAATGATCCATGTGCTGAGGAGAAGAATGAGTATTCTGCAGCCTTTGGATGAAATATTCTGTTAACATATGTTAGACCCATATATTCCATAGTGCAGATTAACTCCAAGGTTTCTTTGTTAGTTTTCTGTCTGGAAAGTCCGTCCAATGCTGAAAGTGGGGTGTGGAAGTCTCCAACTATTACTGAGGTCTATGTCTCCCTTTAGCTACAATAATATATTCTTTATATATTTGAGTGCTCCAGTGTTGGGTGCATATATATTTCCTGTCCTATGCAATTGCTGGATTGACCATTTTATCATCATATAATGACATTCTTTGCGGTTTCTTACAGTTTTTGTCTTTAAATCTACTTTGTACAATATAAGTATAACTACTCCTGCTCTTTGTTGGTTTCCATTGACATAGAAGAGCTTTTTCTGTGACTTTATTTGCAGTTTCTGTGTGTCTATATAGGTGAAGTGTATTTCTTGTAGGGAACACATCATTGTTTCTTGTTTCTTCCATTCAGCACTGTCCATATTTCTATTGGAGAGTTTAGTCTATTTACATTTAATGTTATGACTGATAATTAGGGACTTACTCTTGCCATTTTGTTAGTTGTTTTCTTATTGTTTTGTGGTCTCGTCTGCCTTATTTCTTTCCTCTCTGTCTTCCTTTTGTGAAGGTAATTTTCTCTGGTGGTATGATTTATTTTCTTGGTTATTGTGTGTGTGTGTGTGTGTGTGTGTGTTCATTGTGTGTTTTTCTATTTGAGGTTACCATGAGGCTTGCAAATATTATCTTGTAACTCATTATTTTAAAATGATGACAACTTAACATTGCTTGCAGAAACAAAGAAACAAACACACAAAAAGCAAACTAATAAACTCTACATTTTAACTGAATTCCCAACCCATTTTTTAACTTTTCATCATTACTATTTGTCTTATTGTACTGTCTATGTTTTGAAAGTTGTATTCATTGTTTTCAATTGGTTCATCATTTATTCTTCCTTCTTAAGATTAGTTTACACACCACAATTACGGTGTTAACTATTCTGTGTTTTTCTGCGTGCTTACTCTTACCAGTAAATTTTGTACTTTCAGATGATTTGTTATTGCTCATTAGCATCATTCTCTTTCAGTTTGAATAACTCCCTTTAGCATTTGTGGTAGGATAGGTCTAGTGTTTACGAAATCTCTCAGCTTTTGTTTGTCTAGAAAAGTCTTTATTTCTGCTTCAGGCTTGAAGGATATGGTCTCCAGTCATACTATTCTATAGTAAACCTTTTTTTTTCCTTTAGCACATTAAATATACCATTCAAATCTCTCCTGGCCTGTAAGGTTTCCACTGATAAGTCTGCTGCTAGACACATTGGAGTTCCATTGTATGTTATTTGTGTCTTTCCTCTTGCTACTTTTAGGATCCTTTCTCTATTCTTGACCTTTGGGAGTTTGATTATTGATGACTTGATGTAGTCTTCTTTGTGTTTAATCTGCTTGGTGTTCTATTACATTCTTGTACTTGCATATTAATAACTTTCTCTAGGTTTGAAAAGTTCTGTTATCCCTTTGAATAAACTTTCTACCCCTATCTCTTTCTTGACCTCCTCTTTAAGGACAATACCTCTTAAATTTTCCCTTTTGAGGCTCTTTTCTAAATCTTGTAGGCATGCTTTATTCTTTGTTTTTCTTTTCTGTTTATTTTCAAATAGCCTGTTTTTATGGTCAAATTCTTTCTTTTGCTTGATCAATTCTGCTATTAAGAGATCCTGATGCATTCTTCAGTATGCCAATTGCATTTTTAACTCTGGAATTTCTGTCTGATTAGTTTAATTATTTGAAACTTTTTGTTAAATTTACGTGACAGAATTCTGAATTCTTTCTCCATGTTATCTTGAATTTCTTTCAGTTTCCTCAAAACAGCTATTTTAAATTCTCTGTCTGAAACTTCACATATCTCTGTTTCTCCAGGATTGGTTCCTGGTGCTTTATTTATTTCATTTGATGAGATCATCTTTTCCTGGGTGATCTTGATGCATGTCAATGTTTGTCGGTGTCTTGGCATTGAAAAGTTCGGCATTTATTTTAGTCTGTGCAGTCTGGGATTATTTACGCCCATCCTTCATAAGGAGGCTTTCCAGGTATTTGAAGAAACTTGGGCTCCAAGCCCATTATCCCTGTGGTTTTTGTACACTAGTAGAGGTACTGCCTGTGGTCTCGGATAAGATACAAAAGAATTCTCAGAATTACCAGTCAGAGACTCTTGTTCTGTATCCTTACTTTCTCCAAAAAGATGTACCATATCTCTCTGTGCTGAGCCACATCAAATTGTGGGTGTGGTGATGCAAGAACCCCTGTAGCCACCACCACTGGAACTGCACTGGTCAGACCTGAAGGCAGCAGAGCAATGGGTATAGTCCTACGCCCACTTTAACCACTACCTGTCTATCACCTATTTTCAATGAAGACCCTAGCGCTCTACAGTCAGCAGGAGGTGAAACCAGCAAGGTTGGTTTCCTTCCCTTCAGTGAAGCAAGTTACTCCAGGCCTTGTCAGGTCCAGAAATGTTGTCTGGGAGCCAGGAATTAGAGTTGAAACCTCAAAAATTTGCCCAGTGTTTCATTCTACTGCAGCTAACACTCAAATCACAATATAAAGTCCTTCCCACTATTTCCTCCCCTTTCTACAGGCAGAGGAGCCTCTGCTTGTGGCCACAACCACCACCAGCCCATGGGGCGGGGGGGTTCTGCTAGGCCACTGCCAATCTTAACTTAAAATCCAAGGCTTCTTCTGTCTGCTTATGGTGAATTCTTCCAAGGCTATGATTCACCCTTCTTGGTGATGGGCTCCTCTATGGCCTAATACAGGTCCAGAAATGCTGTCCAAAAGCCTAGGCCAGGATTCAGGGACCCCAGGAGGCTGGTTGTTGATCTACCCTATTGTGTCTGAGCCGATGCCTAAGGTGAAAGACAAAGTCCCCTTTACTTTTCCCTCTGTTTTTCTCAAACAGAAGGAGTCTTTCACAACAGCCACCATAGCTGGGAATGTGCTGAGTCACACCTGAAGTCAACATGTCTCAGAGCCCAAAGCCCATGGTAGACTACCTGAGTATCGCTGCTGGTTATTCAGGGACCACAGGCTCTTTGGTCACCAGGTGATGAATCCTGCCAAGACTGGTCCTTCCATTCAAGGTAGTGGGTTTCCCTTTGGCTCAAGATGTGTGTAGAAATGTCATCCATGAGCTGGACCACGGAGTGGGTGCCTCATGACTCTACCTGGTGCCCTATTGTATTAGTCCATTCTCACACTGCTATGAAGAAATACCTGAGACTAGGTAATTTATAAAGAAAAAGAGTTGTGGCTGGGTGCAGTGGCTAACACCTATAATCCCAGCACTTTGGGAGGCCGAAGTGGGTAGATCACGAGGTCAGGAGTTCAAGACCAGCCTAGCCAACACAGTGAAACCACATCTCTACTAAAAATACAAAAATAAAAAAATAGTCGGGTGTGGTGGCACACATCTATAGTCCTACCTACTTGGGAGACTGAGGCAGGAGACTTACTTGAACCTGGGAGGCAGAGGTTGCAGTGAACCAAGACAATGCCATTGCACTCCAACCTGGGTGACAGAGTGAGACTGTCTCAAAAAAAAAAAAAAAAAGGAAAAGAGGTGTAATTGGCTTACAGTTCTGCAGGCTATACAGAAAGCAGAACAGCATCTGCTTGGCTTCTGGGGAAGCCTCAGGAAACTTAAAATAATGATGGAAGGCAAACAGGAAGCCAACACTTTAAATGGTAGGAGCAGGAGGAAGTAGGGGAAGGTGCCACACACTTTTAAACAACCAGCTCTCTGGAGAACAGCACTAGGGGATGGTGCTAACCCATTCATGAGAGCTCTGCTGTCTGAACCTCATGATTCAATCACCTCCCACCTCCAACACTTAGGTGAGGCCCCACCTCCACCACTGAGAATTACAATTCAATGTGAGATTTACTGGGGACACAGATCTAAACCATATCACTTATCCTACTGTAGCTGACCTGGTATCCAAGGTACAATACCAAGTTCTCTTTCCTCCTCACCCTCCTGTCCTTAAACAGAAGGAGAGTCACTTTCATTGCGGTAAGCTGTGCAGTCTGAGGTTGAGGTATGGATACCACAAGCCCTCCCTAAGCTGCCCTGGGTAGTTTCTTCCTGAGTCACATGCCACCTAGTCTTCTGGCTCTGAGCTTAGCCCAGCAGTAGGAGTTGCCTAGGAATTGCAACCCTAGGTCCTAGACTGCCTTTCAAGATTACATAGGACCCTAGAGCATTTTGGCCTGTGGTGGCAAGGCTTGCTCAAAAACTCATGTTCTGACAACTGGGATGAGTGATTACTCTCTGGCCAGGTCTAGTTCAAATGCTCCCTCCATGCATGGGTGCTAGCTGAGCTCAGCATGGCTTTGCTCTCCGATAAGGCAGGGAAGCACTGTGTTCAATGTAAAGTCTCCCAGTGCTGCACTCTCCCTCCCTGAAGTACTCAGACTTCCCTATCAGGGGAACCCGCCCCCAATATTTCAACGTAGGTTCTTTCTATTTTCCATAAGTGTTGGCTGACTGAGAAATAAAAGAAAGAGTACAAAGAGAGGAATTTTACAGCTGGGCTGCCGGGGGTGACATCACATATCGGTAGGACCATGATGCCCACCTGAGCCTCAAACCAGCAAGTTTTTTATTAAGGGTTTCAAAAGGGGAGGGGGTGTAAAACAGGGAGTAGTTACAAAGATCACATGCTTCAAAGGGCAAAAAGCAGAAGTATGTATAAGGGTCCAACAAAGATCACAAGGCAAAGGGCAAAAGCAGAACTATTGATAAGGGTCTATGTTCAGCAGTGCGCATATTGTCTTGATAAACATCTTAAACAACAGAAAACAGGGTTTGATAACAGAGAACCAGTCTGATCACAAATTTACCAGGGCAGAGTTTTTCTCTACCCTAGTAAGACTGAGGGTACTGCAGGGTGTATCTCAGTCCTTATCTCAACCACATAAGACAGACACTCCCAGAGCGGCCATTTATAGATCTCCCCCAAGGAATGCATTCCTTTCCCAGGGTATTAATATTAATATTTCTTGCTAGGAAAAGAATTTAACGATATCTCTCCTACTTGCACATCTGTTTATAGGCTCTCTGCAAGAAGAAAAATATGGCTCTTTTTGCCCAACCCCACAGGCAGTCAGACCTTATGGTTGCCTTCCCTTGTTCCCTAAAAATCGCTGTTTTTCTTTTCTTTTTCAAGGTACACTGATTTCAGATTGTTCAAACACATATGTTTTACAATCAATTTGTACAGTTAACACAATTATCACAGTGGTCCTGAGGTGACGTACATCCTCAGCTTACGAAGATAACAGGATTAAGAGATTAAAGTAAAGACAGGCATAAGAAATTATAAAAGTATATTTAGGAACTGGAAAATGTCCATATTAAAATGAAATCTTCACAACTTATGTTCCTCTGACACAGCTCCAGCAGGTCCCTCCATTCAGGGTCCCTGACTTCCAGCAACACTTCCCACATCATATGGCCTTTGGCTGGGGATGGAAGAGAGGTGGTGTCAGTGATCCAAGACTGCTTCTATGGCCCACTCTAATACCTCTTTCAGTGATGAATTTAAAACCAGGTACCGTGATTATTCACCTGATGTTTGATTCTTGTCACGGTGCTTTTGTGTGTGCAGATAATTGTTAAAATGTGGTATTCCTGCAGAGGGCACACATGACATAGGCTTCTATTCTGCCATCTTGCTCTGCTCTCCTGTCTCAGATTTGGCCAGAACCTTGTAAAGTAGAAAAAACAGCATGATTGCCTCTCTTCTCATAAGACTTTTATGTCTATTAGTTCTACTTAAATGTTATATAACTAATTAATGCAGTGTACAAATTTATTAAATATGATTGAATGAATAGGAAATGTAATATTTAATATTGATTTTATATTGGCTGAAAACAAAAAATAATCTAAAACGAGCCAATAAATTCTAGAACTTCAGATACATCATTAGTTATTAAAAAGTTCTGAGTGTTTGATAGGCTCATTGATAGTAATAGTGTTGCAGGCAGACAGCCAGAAAACACTGGGCTTTATTGACTATTTTACTGAAGAAGAACTGCAGAAGACATAGGAGAATATCTTCGTGCACAAGGATTACACAAAAACTTCATAGATATAATAACGATTATTTAAATCACAAAAGTATAAATGATAAATTGGATATCGCCAATATTTAAAAATTCTGCTCTTTGAAATACACTGTTTAGGAAATAAAAAAGACATAGGAGGCTGAGGCTGGAAGATCACTTGAGCCCAGGAATTTGAGGCTGTGGTAACCTATGATTATGCCACTGCCTTCTAGCCAGAGTGACAGAGTGAGACCCTATCTCTTCAAAACAAATTTAAAAAATGAAAAAAGAGGTCACAGGCTAGGGAAAATATTTGCAATTCACATATCTGAGAAAAGATTTGTATCTAGGATATGCAAAGAGTTCTTACAAGTAAATAGAAAACAACACAACAAAAAAATGAGCAAGAGATTTGAACAGACAGTTCATCAAAGAACATATTCAGATGTTAAGTAAGCACAGGTAAAGATGTTTAACATCACTAGCCACTGGGAAAAATGCAAATTAAAACTACAATATCACTAAATATTGGCTAGAATAAAGTTAAAAATTACTGGAAGTGTAAAGTATAGGTGAAAATACAGAACACTGGAAAACTCATATATTTCTGATGGAAATACAAAAGTGAAGGACAATTTTATAAATATTTTGGTGATCTCTTTCAAAATAAATCATACATATATCATATGACCCAGCAGTCCTACCCCTAGTTATACATTAATTAAAATGAAAATGTATATCTTTATACAAAAATTGTACAAAAATGTTTCTAGGAGTCTTATTGATAATTGTCAAAAACTGGAACAACCCCAAAGCACATTCACTGGCACATAGAACAATATATTACGGTACAGTCATACAATAGAATGCTTTTCAGCGGCCAGGCACCATGGCTCATGCCTGTAATTCCAGCACGTTGGGAGGCCAAGGCAGGTGGATCACCTGAGGTCAGGAGTTTGAGACCAGCCCGGCCAACATGGTGAAACCCTGTCTCTAATAAAAATACAAAAATTAGCCAAACATGGTGGTGCGTGCCTGTAATCCCAGCTCCTCAGTAGGCTGAGGCAGGAGAATCACTTGAACCCAGGAGGAGGAGGTTGCAGTGAGCTGAGATCTCACTATTGCACTCCAGCCTGGGGGACAGATCAAGACTCCATCTCAAAAAAAAAAAAAAAATCCTATTCAGCAACTAAAAGAGATGAAATACTAATACTCACAATAACATGGATGAATCTCAAAGGAATTAGGATAAATAAAAGAAGCCAACTTAAAAGGCTGCATACTGCATGATTTCATTTATATAATATTCCAGGAAAGACAAAATTGTAAGTAGAGAAAGCATTTTAGTGGTTGCCAAGATTGAGGGATGTTCAAATTTTTTTTTCAGAGAACTTACTGTAAAAGAAGCTCATAATTATTTTTGGAGTGATAGATTTTCACGATTGTAGTGATTGTATGATTGTATACAATTGTCAAAACTCATCATGCTACCTACTCCTCCTCCACTAAGAAGAATTGAAATAGTGAGTAGTCATACTTTGAATAGATCACCCAAGAGAGAATACTGGAATTTAAAAGAAATGTCACAGAAAACACCTACAGACAGAAAGAAAAGGAAAACGAAGCAGCCTACTTGTTCAGGTTCAGCTGGGAGCTAGGAAACACCAATTTGGGGAAACAGTAAGTTAAAGATCTCCAGTCGTCAGCATTCCCACCATGGACTCCTACATTCCTAGCCACAGTAAAGCATTTAGACCCTTTTGGGTCCTGAAACTAAACATAGGGAGTTGCCTGGTCACACAGCCTGATGGCATTTAAACAGGGAGGTAGCTTGTGCTGGATCCCAGATGCCGAACAAGTGCTAAGCAGCTAAAGTATCCTGCCATTTTAGAGCCCAGCTCTAGACAAACTGCAGGTTGTCCTAGGGTGCGGTAGTGCTGGGGCTGAAACGTAAACAAAACATGAACTGCTACAGAGGCTGAGGCATGAGTGTGGTGAGGGGTGCCACTGCCTGACCTGAGAGGCAAACAGGGCAAGTGTTCTCCATCCACTGGTATAGGCTGCTACCACTGAAGGTGGCCCCACCCTCACCAGTTGAAGGGCTGCAGCATGGCTGCTGCAGATCTCACTCAAGCATTCTACTGGGGCCCTGGGAATTGCTCTGCCTCTGCCTACGTGGCAGGTATCTGCACACTATTGGGGGCCTATGTATAAATTTGTCCAGCCCGACTTTGTCTCCCCCAAACCTGTGCAGTCTAGGGGCCTTGGAAATTCCCAGCTCAGTCTACCACTGTTGGCACCTGCACATCCCTCCAAGGTGTCCAAGATTGTGTTTACCACCCAGCTGCTACCACCACAGCTGGCACTTCTCTGCATGCACCACCTGTGGGCCTACAGACTGGCCCACCCATCCCACGACAGAAAGTGCCAAGCAAGCACGTGCTACTCAGGACACAAAAGGTCATCCTGCCATGCTATTCCCATCATCCCCACCACACTGGCCCTGAGAATCTGCCCAACTGCCCAGCCTGCCACTGCCACTACTGGCATCTAAGCAAGCCACCTAAAGACCCAAGAATTGGCCGGCCAGGACCTGCTGACACCAGTGCCAGCACATGCATCCATGAGATCCAAAGACAGGTATGCTTAGCCCAAAACTGCCACCACTGCAATTGTATTTATATCAGATAAAACAGATTTCAACTCAAAAACAGTTAAAAAAAAAAGAGACAAAGACAGTTATTATATGAAGATGAAGGGCTTAATTGAACAAGAAGATATAACAATTTCAAACCTTTATACACCCACTAACCATGTATCCAGATATATAAAGCAAATATTATTAGATTTAGAGGAAGAGATAGACTCCTATTCAATAATTCTTGGGAATTTCAACACCCCAATATTAGTGTTGGATAATCTAGATGGAAAATTAACAAACAAACATTAAATTTAAATTTCACATGAGAACAAATTGACCTAACAGACATTTGCAAAACATTTCATCCAATAGCTACAGGATACAGTCTTCTCATCAGCACATGGAACATTCACCAGAATAAACCATATTAGGCAACAAAACAAGTATAAACACATTTTTTTAAAAATCAAAATAATATCAAGTATATGCTCAGATCCCATGAAATAAAACTAGAGATCAATACCAAGAGGAGCTTTGGAAACTGTACAATGAGATAGACATTAGGAAACATGCTCCTGAATGACCATTGAGTCAAGGAAGATATTAAGGAGGAGATCAAAAAGTTTCTTAAAACAAATGAAAATCAAAATGCCACATGGCAGCATTTTGCAAAATATAGGATGCAGGATATAGCAAAAGCAGTGTTAAGAGAGAAGTTTCTAACAATAAACACCTGCATAAAAAAGTGGAAAGATTTCAAATAAACAATATAATAATGCACCTCAAGTAACTAGAGAAACAACAAGTCAGACCCCAAATTAATAGGTGGAAATAAAAAATAAAGACTAGAATATAGCTAAAGAAATAAAAACTAAAGAAAAGGATTGCAAAAAGAAAACAGTTGTTTTATAAATTTGATAAAGCACGTGCTACATTAACCAAGAAAAAAAAGATCCAAATAAATGAAATCAGAAATGAAAATGGAATTACAAGTGCTAACACAGAAATACAAAATATCATAAGAGAGTATTATGAGCAAAGATATACCACCAAACTGGAAAACCTAGAGGAAAGGAATAAATTCTTAGAAACATAAAGCTTGCCAAGATTGAATAAAAAAAAATAAAACAGAAAGCTGAACAGGCCAATAATAAGTAATAAGACTGAATCAGTTATAAGTCTCCCAACAAAGAAAAATTCCAGGTCCAGATTGATAATACCAATTCTCCTCAAACTATTCCAGAAAAAAAAGAAAGAAAGGAAAACAAAAACAAAAACAAAAAAAAGTTGAGGAGAAATTCTCCCTAACTCACTCTACAAGGCCAGCATTACCCTGATACCAAAACGAGACAAGGGTACAACAACAAAAAAGAAAACTACAGACCAATATCAGCAATGATCATAGATGCAAAAATTCTCAACAGAAGGCTAACAAAAAAATTCCAGCAGCATATCAAGAAAATAATAAACTATGATCAAGTCAGATTTGTCTGAGGAATGCAAGTATGGTTCAATGTATCCAAATTAATAAATGCGATAGATTACATCAACAGAATAAAGAACAAAATCCATACGGTCATCTCAATTGGTGCCAAAAAAGCATTTGATAAAATTCAACATCCCTTCATGCTAAAATTGTTCAACAAACTAGGCATACAAAGAACATATCTCAACATAATAATGGCCATATATGACAAACTCACAACTAATATCATACTGAATGGAGAAAAACTAAAAGCCTTTTTTTCTAAAAACTGGAACAAAACTAGGACGCCCACTTTAACCACTCCCACTCAACATGGTATTGGAAGTCCTAGTCAGAGCAATCAGGCAAGAGAAATAAATAAAAGACATATAAATTTAGAAAAGAGAAAGTCAAATTGTCATTTGTTGGTGATACAATCCTATATGTAGAACAACCTAAATCTCCACCAAAAAAACTCTCAGAATTAATAAACAAATTTAGTAAACTTGCAAGACACAAAATCAATATAAAAAGTAGCTTTTCTATATACCAACAACAAACTATCTGAGAGAGAAGTCAAGAAGGCAATTTCATTTACAATAGCAACAAAAAAAAAAATACTGAGGAATAAATTGAACCAAGGTGGTGAAAAATGTCTACAAGGAAAACTACAAAACACTGATAAAAGTAACTGAAGAGAACACAAAATAATGGAAAGACATCTCATGCTCATGGATTGCAAGAATTAATATGGTTAAAATGACCATACTTCCCAAAGTCATCCACAGATTCAATGCAATCCTTATCAAAACACCAACATCATTATTCACAGAATCAGAAACAACAATTATAAAATTTGCATGGAACAACAACAAAAAAAAGAATTCAAATAGCCAAAGCAGTTCTGACCAAAAAAAAAAAAAAACAAAAAAAAAACCCAAATTTAAAAAGCTGCAGTGATCACACTACTTGACTTCAAAATATATTACAAGGCTATACCAACCAACCAACCATCCAACCAAGGCATGGTATTGGTATAAAAACAGACACATATAACAATGTTACATAATAGAAAACCCTGAAATAAATGCATATACTCATAGCAAACTGATTTTTCACAAAAGCATCAAGAATATACAAAAGGGTGCCCTCTTCAATAAATGGTGCTGGGTAAATTAGATATCCATATGAAGGAGAATAAAACTGGATCACTACCTCTCATGTCATACAAAAGTCAAGTCAAGATGGATTAAAGACTTAAACATTACACCACACACTGTAAAACCACTAGATTAAAACACAGGAAAAACACTTCAGGTCATTGATTTAGGTAAAGATTTTACCTTTTGGCTAAGACCTCAAAAGCACAGACACAAAAATAAAAACAAACAAATAAAGCTATATTAAACTGAAAAGCTTCTGCACCACAAAGGGAACAATCAACACAGTGAAGAGACAACCTGTTGAATAGGAGGAAATATTTGCAAACTATTCATCCACCAAGAAACTAATATCCAGCGTACACAAGGAACTCAAACAACTCAACAATTAGAAAATGAAGAATCCCATTTAAAAGGGGGAAAACGTCATGAATTGACATTTCTCAAAAGGAAACGAACATGCCCAATGGGTATATGGAAACACGCTCAATATCACTGGTGCAACTTCTTAAATCCTACTTGTTATATTTGAAAAAAGACTGAATATCTCTACAGAAGAAAAAGCATAGAAATAATCACACCTAACAAATTTAAGTTGTTAATTATAACCAAGAATTATGTTTCTTTTGTATTAAAAAGAAAAGACATTTTCATGCAAAGCTTAAGTAGTACATATTCATCACACTTTGTTCTTATCTGCTGCAATTAATCCAAAATGTTCAAGGAAGTTAGCTCTTATTACGCACCGGAGTAGTCATTACATGAGGTAGCTATTAGTAGGCAAGTATTATTCCTTACAAAAGCTTCATTGTTTTATCCTTCACTCTTCATTTTAAGATAGTTTCTTTCTTCAAAAGCCCTTCTGCATCCAATTCAGGAACTACATTTATTTTCTTTCACTTATTCCCACAAAAGGAAAATTTCTAAAACACATAAAATGAAAATAAAGTGACTTTTTACAATCCATGTATATATGACAACTTTACTCACTTTGCCCTTCTTAAGTAAAATTCTCAAAAGATTGTCAAATGAAGAGACATTATACTACAACTTAGCTACGTGAAATGTACATTTCTTTATTTGTGTAAGAAGATACATTCGAATAATGAAGAAGACTACGTGGTGTGAAGAGACAGAAGAAAATTCTTATACAAGTGAAAGTCATTTTCAATTTTCCACTGAAATATCTGAGAATATATACATATACATATATATATAACAAAATCATAAAAAATGTCTGACAACCAGTTGCCATAATTAATGAAGAATTTCCAGTACTTTTAAGGCTAATGGAACAAGGTTCAAGCAAATAATTAGTGGCCAATCCCACTATCTATGAAATATGACATAGCTTGAAAAAAGACAAGTAGCTCATTTAAAAAAATCTTCCATTAAATATTACTTATATCTGAGACTCTGAAACCCAGGGTAAGTACTAATGAGATAATTAGACAGCCATTCCATTGTCATAGCAATTAATGCTTGCATTCTATCTATATATTTACCTACCTCTCTATGATCTGTTTATTCATCTATCTATCTAATCTGTTCATTTATTCATATGATAAAGTTTAATCCCAAGAAATCATTGCAGGCTTATGAGAGAGATTAAATGTCATGCTTTTGGAGCAGCAGTCTTGAAAATGTGAAATATTATTTGGGAATGAGAATGGAACAACCTGTGCGGAATATGCAGATCAAAAATGTGCTTTGGTTTCAAAGCTAAATAATAGAAATATGATCTTATTCTTTCCTGGATTTATTATTCTTCATCACTATCTGGTATATTTCAGTAGCTTTT
Source organism: Pongo abelii (assembly GCF_028885655.2). Taxonomy (NCBI): domain Eukaryota; kingdom Metazoa; phylum Chordata; class Mammalia; order Primates; family Hominidae; genus Pongo; species Pongo abelii. The sequence goes on from NC_072008.2 coordinate 133,439,050, forward strand.
CAATTATAACATAAGCTGTATAAGAGCAGATGTTAATCTGATTTTGTCTGTGTGTATTCTGTCAAGAACAATGCCTGGCACATTGAGATGCTCAACCAACATCAAATGATTGATTAAAAGATGTTTCTAATATAGTGTTGTGGAAAATCTGAATAAATTATATATTTATAGTTTATCTGTTTCTGACCTCTACTGGAATCCACTTTTCTTCAGAGCAGGAATGATATCTTACTGGTTTACAAATATCCAAGCACACAGGACAGTGTCTGGAATGTAAGTGAATGTTTTTTCAGTTAATTAAAGATTTGTGCCAGAGAGAAAATAGAAGCTGGAAGGTATAGAACATAGAATAAATAAAAATTATAAAAATTTATTGTGATCAATTGTTTCATTTTACCCATTGAAAAGGTAAAAAAAAAATAATAATAATTTCCAGTGTATTAGTTTGGTTTCTCCAGAGAAATGGAGACAGACAGATAGATAGATAGATGATAGATAGATAGATAGATAGATAGATAGATAGATAGATAGATAAAAATTATTATAAAGAATTGGTTCATCCAACTGGGGAGGCTGAGAAGCCCCCAGATCTGTGTCAGCAAGCTGGAGAGCCAAGAGAGTCGATGGTATAGTCCCAGTCCAAGTCCAAAGTCCTAAGAACCAGGAAAACCAATTATATAAGTTGTAGAATGAGTCTAAGTCTGAAGGTGGGAGAAGACTGATGTCCCAGGTCAAATCACTCATAAAGAGAGAATCCTTTCTCACCAAGCCTTTGTTATATACAGACCTTCAATGGATTGGATGAGGCCCACCCAAATTAGAAAGGAAAAACAATTTTTCTCGGATTACCAATTCAAATGTTAATCTAATCTAGAAACACGTCACAAACACTCTCAGAATAATGTTTTACCAAATACAGTGGCACTTTGTGCCCAAATAAATTTGAAACATAAAATTAACCATCACATGCAGCAATTGCTAATAATCATCGAGTCCTTATTATGTCTAATTACATTGCTTATATTATTTCATTTACTCCTTAAAACACCAAACAAATCAGATACTGTTATGTTCACCATTTTACTGAGGAGGAATCTGAGGTAGTTTAAGACATATGTCTTCACAGTAGTTCATATCTCTCCAAGTAATTTCAAATCAGAAACAAAATTTAAGTCTTAGAATTTGTGCCCCTTTACTGTTAAGAAGCGTCATATACGTAATATGTAAATTTAATGAAAGAAGCTCATTTATCTCCTTTATTCACCATTGTATCACTATAGACTAGAGCGTGCTTTTCCTCTATAAACACTCAATATTAGTTTAATGAATTACATTAGACAATTTAGCTCAGAGGCCTTGAGTTCAATAAAGAAGATTGGAAATGCAGTTGACCCTTGAACACCACAGGTTTGAATTATGTGTGTCTATTCATATGTAGATTTTCTTCTGCCTCTGTGACAATTGAGACAGTAAGACCAACCCCTTTTCTTTCTCTTCCTCCTCAGCCTCCTCAACAGGAAGACCACATGGATGAAGACCTATATGATGATACATTTCCACTTAATGAATAGTAAATATATTTCATCTTCCCTATGATTTTCTTAATAACATTTTCTTTTCTCTAGATTAATTTATTGTAATAATACAATATATAATACATATACAAAATATGTGTTAATTGTTTATGTTATTGGTAAGTCCTCCAGTCAATAGTAGGCTATCAGCAGTTACGTTTTTGGGAAGTCATAAGTTTTTCATGGATTTTCAACTCTGAAATGTGTCCGTGCCCTTAACCTCTGCATTGTTTGAGGGTCAACTGTACATATTTTGAAGGGAGGAATACAGATGTTACTTGAAGCTCTTTTATTAAAATCTTCAACAAATATTTAATCAATCCTTGATCTCTGCCTGTCACTGATTCTGTGGATATAGCAAATCTAATGATGGCTCTGCCTTTAAGTAGCTTACAGCATAGTGGGGAAGAGATGGGATGACTTATGGAATGTGTGTAGTGAAGTAAGAGAAGATAGTTGATACCTGAATCATTGGGAGACTACCACCAATAATAGGTGAAAAAAAATGAAGTGTATTTCACCAAGAAGCAAGGAAGATGAGAGTTACAGAAAGAATAACAAAGGCAATATTGTCAAATGCTGCAGAGTTCAAATAAAACCTGAAAAAAAAAAACAGACTTCACAATTGGTTAACAATCTCTGAGACATCGGTTCCAGTGGCAACAGGTGAGGCAGATTTCTATGATTCAACATGGTTACGGTAGTAATCTTCAGCACCCTGATATTGTTTGTGGAGCTCTAAACACCATATTATATCTTTTAAACAATAAATATTTGTTGCATTATTAAATAAAGGAATTTTGAGGAAGTGTAAATTTGTGAGTGAATGCACAGGCAGTGTCACCTTAACTATCTAGGTTTATCTTCAGTTACTTTTAGTATGAAATTTATCTTACAGCTTTTAAATTAAACAGTAATGTGTTTTTCATCTGTATCTTTGCTCATGCTGTCCTAATTACCTGAAATAGCCCTATTTCTACTTTTTAATTCAAAGTCTATACCTTTTCCCCCAAATCCAATTTAACATCTTCTTCATTAAAACTTCTTTAATTTTTATATCATAATTATCTCATCTTTAATTTTTCATAGAATACATAAAGCTGTGCTAAACATTCTCACACTTGATCAACTATCTGTTCTTATTTATATTTTTCTCTCAAAAGATGGATAGCTTCAGCAGAACTGGATGCACTGAAGCACATGGCAATATGTGCTTAATACATACACAAAACTTAATTGACTATATATTTCATGAACCTTACTTTAACATTGAGGGAAATTGAGAGATGAAGCAAAATTCTCCAAGGAAATTATTGGAAGCCATTTATTTTTTGTCCTTACTTGTACCCTTCCCCAACTTTCATATGAATGTCTTTTCCCACATTCTATGACTGCTGTTGTAGGAATAAAAAAAGAAAATTAAAACAGTGTTACTGATGGTCTCATTTGATAACTATGCCTTGTAGTCTAAATAAAATTGATTTAGTCAGTTATAGAAATGTTGACTTTGTGTTTTGCTAGAAACTGAATGTAGAGTTAAGTGCTGACATCTTTCAGATTGGGTGGTTTTGCTTATACTGCCATGTGGTTATATAAGGAGTGTTGAAGTGGGAATTTGAAATGTTGTGTAGATATAGAAAATAATAGTCATTTCTAGATATTTTTCTTTTCTTTATAAAGTTAACCAATTGAGTCTTTTTTCATTATTATCTGTAAACACATCTGGACTTTCTAAATTTTCATTATTCAGAGTTCAACACAAGTCTTAGCAGGATACAAAGGCATGAATATTAAACCATTTCAACAGCCAGTTTTTTAAAGAATCATATTTACAGCCTTGCTGCATTTCAATTTCCCCACATGGCTTTATGAATTCATAAGTTTTGGAGGTCATCCTGGACTATCTGCTAGCTGTTCTGTATGATGAGATGAGCAGGGAGCAGGTGAATCAAGCAAGGAGGAGATGGCTTCCTGAATTGAACAGGATATAACATTTGGGTTCTTTTATTAGTTTTGTATTCTCTCCCTGCAGCTGAGGGCCATCCACTCTTTTTTTCACAGTATTTTCAAGTGTGTACCGCCTTTTTCTTTGTTTCTTCTTTCTTGGTTCTATTTCATGCCTCCTCTCCCCAAGGAAAAAATGATTAGGGCTGTGGACATTAATTTATTTTGATCCGTTTATTCCAATCATGAAGCTAGATTTGTGTGTGTGCATGTGTGTGTGTGTGATAACTTTTATTGAATATTAAATATATGCCAAGAATAAGAACAAGTGCCTTCACATGGAGTCTTACGTAATCTTCTCAACAAACCTATTAAGTGGCTGCTCTGATTATCTCCATTTTATAAATGAGGTTAAGTTGCCTGCCTGTGTCACACAGCTAATAATGGACAGCACCATAATTTTCATCCTCCATTAGGAAATGTTTTTCAAGATTAAAGATAGCTAAACTCACACCTGAGTAACACCAAATGCATGCTGTTAATCACTGTGCTATTTTTTGTGTGGCTGTTTGGCTGACTTGACCAATTCATCATCTAAATTTTCTTACAGGTGACTCATAAAAATGTGAGACAGAGTAGGCCTATGGCTCACTATTGGCTCCTTTTCTAATTATTGGTAAGTATGCTGCAGCATCAGGATATTAATGTTTGTGTGTCAGCTTATAAACCCGCATTCCTCTTCTTTGGATTCTTACCCACTCTACACAATGTAAGAACATAAGCAATCTAGCTGACTCCCCAGGATTAGTAAGGGCTGTGGATCCCTTTAGGATACTTAAATTTAAGAGTTTACATTGGTAGAGATTATGTTTTCCCTGTACAACAGCTCTCTGTAAACTACTAACTTGTGGCACATAAACAGATTCTGCCTGGAGATCACATTGATAGAGCAGCTCAGAGCTAACTTAAATAATAGCACATGTCTGTCTACCTGTTAGTGCACAGTCATTTTCTATAGTAATATAAAGAATATTTATTATTGTTTGTGTGCCGTACACTCTGTTAAGTGTCTTGTGTTTGTTATTTCATTTAATTTACACAGCTATATGAAGAGGGAAGTACTTTTATTATTTATATTTTACAGCCGAAAAAAGCTAGTAAGTGGGAATTTGAGATTTGACCTAAGATTGATTCCAAAATTGATTTTCTTATCTACCATGTCTATTATCTTTATTTAAACATAAAGATATTTAAATATATTATTTAAACATAGCCATTTTTTTCTTTTTCCACTTTTATTTTAGAATCAGAGGGTACATGTGCAGGATTGATACAGAGGAATATTGTGTTTTGCTGAGGTTTAAAGTATGACTAAACCCGTCACCCTGGTATTGAACACAGTACCCCCTAGGTAGATTTTCAGCTTTTTCTCCCCTCCCTCTCCCCACTCTAGTAGACCCCAGTATTTATTGTTCCCATCTATATGTCCACTTATACCCACAAAAATAACCATTCTTACTTGATTTTGATATTTGTGCCAAGAGGAGTATATTATTTCTTAGGATAGTGGTTAGAATGTCAGCTTCTGAGATTGCCAATGCCACTGACATTTCCTTTTAGAAATTAATGCTACTTCTTTAGATAGAAGGAAAGATAAGGACTGGTCAGTAACAATTGTCTCTTAAAACTGTAGCGCCTGAGGTCATGGGATTTTAGTCTTATAAGACTGTGCAATGTTTCTCTTTGCCATTGAATTACTGTTTCTTAACCTGATGGATGCCCTCTGCCTTCTTTCCAAAGTCATGGATAATAACTGTCATTGATGTCTTAGTCAGCTCTGGCTGCTGTAATTGAACACCGTAGACTGGGTAGCTTAAATTATATTTATTTCTCACAGTTCTGGAGTCTGGAAGACTGAGATCAGGGTGCCAGCATGGTCAGGTTCTAAGTGAGGGCTCTCTTTCTGGTTTAATAATGGCTGCTGTCTTGCTGTATCTTCACATGGTGGAGAGGGAGAATACTGCTCTCTTTTTTCTCTTATCTGGGCACTTATAACATCATGAGGGCTTCACCCTCATCGCATTATTTCCACTTATTCACCTCCTAAAGACTCCTCCTTCAAATACTATTATAGTGAAAGGTAAGCCTTCAACATATGGATTTTGGGGTGACACAAGCATTCAGTCCATAGCCCATGGATTCTTGCAAGTTTCTTGATTCTTCTGTTTAGAGACAGACTATTTAGAGATAGATGATTTGGCCGATCCAAGAGGAACAGATTGTTTTCCTTTTGTTTCTTCCCTGAATATGTGCTTAATACCTTTTTATAAACTCAACCTATAACCATTGAACAACTATAGACACTATACTAGGCTCTAGAGATTCAACTATGACCAGAAAGGATATATTTTACCCTACAGATCTGAGTGAAGTGAATGTCACTCTCCTACACTCAAACTATATCCCATCATGTCAGAATTTCCTAATATCATTCCCTCCGAGAAGCACAAAATTTATATCATTCTTTCCTGTTTTTATTCTATGAGAAAGTTTTGTCCCATGTCAATGACATTATTTTTCTAGAACCCAGAACTGTCAGTTACTACTATTTACCGTTTTCTCAATGTCTGGTGGGGCATTTTCTTACAGTTCATTGTGCATCTCTTTTGTTATACAATGCCTATATGTACTGGGCATTATGCTAGGTGCTGAGGATTAAAGGAGGTAGATATGAAAGTCCTGCAGTTATGCAGATTGTGTTCTTATTTAGATATCTGTGGGAATATAGTTCATAAAATTCATAAATTATGAATCCTAAATTTCTAGGAAAATCAAAACAACACCCCAATCTTCTGGTACACAGTGATTGAATTTGAACTTTTTGTGACTAGCTCAGTAAAAGGAAGGTCTCAAAGCACCAGACTGTCAACATGGAAAAGAAAAACAAACATGTACTGCTGTTTACCATCAAAGCAATGTTCCTTACTAGTTTGACAGTGTTTTGTCTATTCCACACAGAGCCTGTCTACTACGACTTTGACATAATGATATAAAGTTTCCTAGGAATTTCAGTGGTATAATGAAGACCAGGGATTCCTTCAGAAAATCCTTAGGCAATTAAGTTTATTTATTTTTAGCCTTAGTATACTTGTCTGTAAAATAAATATAATAACTATATTTCAGGGTTATAACAAAAATTAAAGAAGCTGGGCATGATGGCTCACACCTGTAATCCCAGCTACTCGGGAGGCTGAGGCAGGAGAGTTGTGTAAGTCCAGGAGGTCGAGTGCAGTGAGCTATGATTGTGCCACTGCACACTCCAGCCTGGGCAAAAGAGTGAGATCTCATCTCTAAAATTTTGTTTTAAAGAACTAAGAAAAGATACCTATAGTGCCTAAAAATAGTATGCAGTCAATATCTGATAGCTACAATCTATATCATCATCATCTTCACTATCATCATCATGCTCATGATCCCACTGAAAATGGACCACATTTTGCTAGTAACCTATAATGGATTCTCTTTCTTTTTATATAGCCATGGCCTTCTGGTAAGTCTCAGGCTCAGGACTGACTACAAGCAGCACTTGACAAAGCTCCAATAGGAAAATTTTTATTCTTAATATTGATGCAGAAAACAATCAGGATGAAGAGTTTACTGATAGTAGAGTTTTAAGGGAAGAAGTAATTTTTCAAAATATTTCAAAAAGTTAAATATTTCCATTTTTTCTCGTAAGTACTATAAGAAAACTCATACCAAGAAAATATTTATTTCTTACCAAGACTTACTAAAGTCATTTAGAAGGATATATAAACATTTTAGAAAACTGGCAGGTCATGGAAATATGCAGCACATGCACTATCAACTCTCTTTAAGGGTGAAAAGTACAGTTTGGAAATAGGCATTCAAATGTAATCAGTATCTGTAGGACCTAATATTTTTTCAGTAAATCAGTGGAAATAACCTTTAGTATGACAAATGCAAATCTAATGTATACTCTAAACATGATATTGTTTACTATTACTAGCAGTGTTTACTATTTATCAGCAGTGATACTGTTCACTATTGTCAGTAGTGACCAATGAAACTAAAAGAAAAATTATCTCAATTTCTTTTGGAACGTGGTAAGCCACATTCCCAATAATAACGACAAGAAATCCTTAAATAATAATATCAATCTTGTACTGACTGTTTACTATGTGCATGCTCCTTTGAATCTTAAATATATTATTAATTCTCACAATGAACCTATATAGTAAGTATAATTGTCTTGATTTTGCTGATTAAAAAAACGTGGCTTAGAAAAAGGCTAATAAATTTAGTTACTGATACATTGCTAGTTTGATTGGAATTCAGGATTCAATCCCAAGTTCATGAGATACCAATATTTAAGCACTTTAGTACTTCACATTACTTCCTTTCTTTCTAAAGTATCCCCAGATTCCTTCCACCTACTGTATGTTGCAGCCATATTCTGGCTGCTTCTCTCTTGACTTCATGTCTTTATATGTACTGTTCTTTTTTTCTAACCCTTTTAAGGAAAAAATATCTATTCATGGCAGATATTGTATTGAGAATATTTTTCCTATGGGAAGCTTTCCCTGACTGTCCTGAAGAGGTTGGCTATTCATGGTAGTGCTCTCAAAGAATACTGTGCATTCCTTCTCATCACACTGTCTTGTAAAGATTATTTTTTTGTTTGATCTTTCCTTGTTTGTAAGCTTCTTAGGTAAAAGTGCCATATTCAACTTGTTTACTATTGAATCTCCAGTCACTATCATAGTTTCTAAAACATGGCAGAGACCTAAAAGTGTTAATTAAATGAAAAAGTTGTATAAAATTTTGGTATTTTTATAATAGTTTGCACATGTTAATGGTTTTACTTTTAATGCTATATTATATAGGAACATTTGCATGCATGTTGTTTCTTTTTAGGTTCCAAGTTCCATAAGGTCACACATCTTGTCATTTATCCTTTACATCCTGTCTACAGAAGATTAGTGCAAAGTTTTGCACATGAAAGTGCTTATCAATCACTCATCTGATGTGGAAAACATCGAAGACAAAATACATAAAACACATGTTGAATTGAATGTCTCATATGGCACACAAAATTGATTTAACATTAAAGAGGTTGCTCCATGTTTCAAATGCTATTTTAAAAATGGGTTTTGTAGAGTTGTTAAAGGGAGTGCATTAATTATAAGAGAAATAAACAGTATAATATAGAAGTAAGAGCACTCAAAATTAGGGTTCTTGGACATCAAAAATGTGATTTTAGCTCCAATCCTAATAACATATTATCCCTTAAAGAAGTCATTTGACTTTACTGTCATATATTATATTTTAATCCAATAAACAGATAGCATGTTTGTAAACATAGAACTAAGGTATAAACAATCAGACAGAAGTGATGTGACTGACTCATTACACATTGTAACAGTTAATTTTAGGTGTTACCTTGGCTGGAATAAGAGACAGACAGATAGCTGGTAAAGTGTTATTTGTGGGGGAGTCTTTGAGGGTGTTTCTGGAAAAGATTAGCATTTCACTCAGTGGACTGAGTAAGGAAGATCTGTTCTCACACAATGTGTGTGGAAACCATCCAATCAGTTGAGGGCCTGGATAGAATAAAAAGGCAGGGAAAGGCAAAGTGCTTCTCTCTTTCAGAGCTGGAACAACCTTCTTCTTCTGCCCTTGGGAAACAGATCTTCAGGTTCTCTGAGCCATTTACTGAGTCACCCCAAAATACTACTTGAGTGAGGACTAGAACAGGAGAAGGCTCTGCAACAGGACCAGGATGTTGTGTATGCTGCTCTGCAAATTGAGCCAAATAATCCAGCAGATCCAATGCTATGTGAAATGTCAGTGGTGGATGGGGATTCTGTTTGGAGCTTTACACAGGACCTTATAGGTAATTGCAGCACAGGCTATTAGAACTGTGGAGCAAGTCCCTGCCACCATCTACAGATAACTACTCTTGAGAGGCAGCTCATGGCATGGTAGTGGGCCTTAGAAGAAACTAAATGCTTGACCATGAGCCATCAAATTACCAGGCAACCTGAGATGTACGTCATAAACTGGGCAATAGTTGACCCACCAAGCCATAAAGCTGAATACGCACAGAAGCATTCCATCATCAAATGAAAGTGGTATACACATGACTAGGCCCAAGCAGGTCCTGAAGGAATCTGTGAGTTACATAAAGAAGTGGCTGAAGTACTCATGGTTCCTACTGCTGCTACCCTGCCTTCTGTCTCCCAGTCTGCACCTATGGCCCCATGGAGAGAATCCTATGATCGTTAGACACAGGAAGAGAAGACTAGTGCCTGGTTTTCAGATGGTTCTGCACTATATGCAGGCACCATCTGAAAGTAGACAGCTGTAACACCACAGCTCTTTTCTAAGATCTCCCTGAAGTACAATGGTAAAGGAACATCTTTTCATTAGGAAGAACTTAGAACAATGCACCTGTTTGTAAACTCCTCTTGGAAAAAATGGTCATACATGTGATTATACACCAATTCATGGGTTGTAACCATAGATTTGACTGAGTGTCAAAGACATTGAAGTGACATGACTGGAAAATTGGTGACAAAAAATTTTGGGAAGAGATATGTTAATAGACATCTCTGAATGGGCAAAGGATATGAGTATATTTATGCCTCATGTGAATGTTCACCAAAGGGTGACCTTAGCAGAGGAGAAACTTAACAATCAAGTGGAAAGAATAACTCATCCTGTGAATAATGTAAGTCAACTGCCTTCCCTAGCCACCCCTATCATTGTCAAATGAGCTCATTAACAAAATGGTCAATGTGGCAGGGTTTTGGTTATGCATGGGCTAAGCAACATGGACTTCCACTCGTCACAGCTGCGTGTGCACAGTCTGCCACTAGTAGAGACCAACATCCAGCCCCCAATATGGAACCATTCTCTGGAGTAATCAGCTAGCTAGTGGCAGGCTAACTACACTGGACTGCTTCCATCATGGAAAGGGCAATGTATTGTCCTCGCTGGAATAGACACTCATTTTTGGGTATGGATTTGTCTTACCTGAACTCAATGCTTCTGCCAAAACTACTATATGTGTATGTACAAAATGCCTTATCCACCATCATGGTTTTCTAAACAATATTGTTTCTGATAAAAGAACTTAATTAGTAGCCAAAGACACACAGCAATTAGCCCATGCTCATGGAATTTACTGGTCTCACCATGGTTCCCACCATCCTGAAGCATTTGGCTTGATAGAACTGTGGAACATCTTTCTGAAGATACAGTTACACTATCAGCTAGGTGGCAATATCTTGCAAGGCTGGGATAAGGTACTCCAGAAGGCTGTGTATGTTCTGAATCAGCATTCAATATAAGGTACTGTTTGTCCCATAGCCAGGATTCACAGAACCAAGAATCAAGGGATGGAAGTGGGAGTGGCACTACTCACCATTATGCTTAGTGACCCATAAAGTTTTGGTTTCCTATTACCACAACTTTATGCTCTGATGGCCTAGAGATTTTAGTTTTATAAGAAGAATGTGTCTACCAAAATATATAGCAATTATTCCACTGAACTGGAAGTTAAGACTGCCACCTGGTCACTTTGGGCTACTCATTCCTCCAAGGCAACAGGCTAAAAAGGGAGTTATGGTGTTGGTTGGAGTGATTGATTCAGAGAACCAAGGAGAAATTGGACTACTACTACACAATAGAGATAATGAAGAATGTGTCTGAAATACAAGATTCTTGAGGGTGTCTTTAGTATTATCATGCCATATGATTAAGGTCAATGGAAAATTACAACACTTTAATTCAGGCAAGACTATGAATGACTTAGTCCCTTCAGGAATTAAGGCTTGGGTCACCATACCAGGGAAAGAATCATAATTATAACCAGATGCGGTGCTTGCTGTAAGCAAAGGGAATACTGACTGGGTAGTAGAAGAAGGTAGTTACAAATAGCAAATATGACCACATGACCAGTTACAGAAAGGACTGTAATTCCCATGAGTATTTCCTATTTTGTTAAGATTACATTTTCGGGGGCATATATACATATATTAGGCAAATATATTTGTTTTCCTTTCTCTCTTATTCTTTTATTATGTAACATAAGATGTATTGACTTTATATTAGTATTTAATTATTAGTAATGTTATATCATAGTATTTAGTTTATGGGATTTCAGAAGAAGAGAAAACATCACTGAAGGACTTTATCTCTTCTGAGAAAAGAATGAATGTGTTTTAAGTTCTAAACAAGACAGTTATATCATCTTTTGTGGAGCTATGACCTTATTATCATCTCAGGGTGCAGTTAGCTGAGACCACGCTATTGCACTCCAGCCTGGATGACAGAATGAGACCCTGTCTCAAAGAAAAAAAACTTTTCTGATTATATATATATGTGTGTGTGTGTGTGTATGTATGTGTGTGTGTGTGCGCACACATGTGCTTGTGTATGTATAAATATATACATATATAATTAGATAATATTATATTTATGTATATATGCATATATCGACTACTTAAATGTCATATATCAGTGGGAAGATTAATTCCAGCTCTGCTTTGTGCAGAATTATAAGTTCTTCTTTTATCTCCTAAATTAGTATGATCCAAATTATTTCTGGAGGTGCAGTTTTAGTATCCATTGCACATCATCAAGCTACTCCAGTCATTCATAATTATAAAATTTTAAATGCATAGCATATACCCACATTACTCAAATGGGCCAAAATTTATTAAGGTAAGGAATGGAATGTGTTCAGTAATTTTGTGTTCATGGAACAAATCTACTAATACTAAAATAAAAAATACATATGTATTTAATATATATTTCAACCAAAGAAACGGATATGCTTTAAATTTCAGTACAGAACCTTCTCCCTAATTTCTAATAATCATATATTTTTTTAGAAAAACTGCTTGCTTTACAAAGGAAAGTTACCTAAATATTGAAAGTATACTGGCATTCATAATTAAATTATTTTTCTATCGATCATTTTTATTGCATTATTTCACATTTCACCATATTATTTATAGAACACAGTAATGAACTTCCATTGCTTTATTGCATTATTTGGTAAACAATGTAACAAACTGGAGAACTAGAGTAATAAAATTAAGGTGATTTAGCAATAAAGCAATTCCCTAGATTTTAATTAAATTATGGAAAGTTATTATCTAAAGAGTGTAACCTAGGACTCAGTAATATGGGTCTGGGGCATCACAGATTTAGGAATAGAGCTCTGAAAATCCAAATAAGTAAAATATATAGTTGATTTTGAATATGCATTAAAAATGAAGAGACATGAAGTGATAAATAATAGCTACAACCTTTCCTTTTTCCATAAATGAGGATCCCTTGCAACAAGCATGAGCCCTGACATCTAGGAGCCTCTATCTAGATGAATGTTTCTGGAGGATTGACCTCAAATATGTAACAAATTTAAAACAGATCTTTGAAACAACTGAATGATTAGTTCTCAAGCACTCAATTGCAGTTTTCAGAATTATTTCCCAGGATATTTTCTGTAGAAAGAGTGTAAATCTAGGCAAATAATTTTTTAAATAAAAATAATAAAATACTCAATTTTCAAAAGGAATTAGAATATATCAAATGTTTGGAGCCATGAATATAACTTACTCCTTGATAAATATTCAAGGGCATTAAAAGCTTATTCTAATAAAATTTTAAATGCTAATTCCTATTAAATAAATGAATCTAAATTCAGAAACAAATATCCTTCTGCTCATCTGATCATCCAACTCAAAGAATGCTAAAATATTTAATTGCACTTGAAACTTTACTAATAATCAATATATGTTCATTGGGACTTAGAAGGCTAACATCCTAAAACATTATCAAGCTACCAAAAATCTAAACCAATAATAAGTAGATAAAATCTGATTTATAGCCACATAACTGATAACTGGAAAGATTAGGAATAGAAGTTGATTCAGAGAAAATAACTAAGTTTAGGTATGGGGTAATCTATTAAGATTGTTTTCTTTCTTGTCAGAAATTCAAGCTAGTTTCTCAGATGACTGCATTTCTCAAAGTTGTACACTCATAAGACTCCTCAAAGACATTCTTTGCTTACTTTTCTGAATCTTCCCAATATTAGATTTTTTTTAAAGTAAAAAATGTTTTTATTGCTCCAGCAATCAGCAATCTCTGGCCCCACCACCTGTTTTATTATTATTATTATTATTATTATTATTATTATTATTATTATACTTTAAGTTTTAGGGTACAGGTGCACAATGTGCAGGTTTGTTACATATGTATACATGTGCCATTTGGTGTGCTGCACCCATTAACTCGTCATTTAGCATTAGGTATATCTCCAATATTAGATTTTAAAAGCCTTAAAGTTTTGTTTTCATTTTGCAGCCTCCTTGGATGTAAGTTTAGATCTTATTCACTAGATATTAAGATATAATATGAGCTCCAGAGACTTTATATCAATCAGTCCTTTTATAAATAATTTTACTGTAGCCTTTTTCTTTCTGACTCATTCTGTACAAGTATTTCATTACACATATTTATTCATTTTTTTTTCCAATTAAGGTTTCTGTACTTGCATTTTATTTTTTCAATTGTCTTCTTGTGTAAATAATCATTGGAGTACATTCATCTCCTGCTTGGTCTACAAACATTGACTTTTGCCAGAATTGTGTGCTTTGCCATATTCTCATTCTGCACGCTCTTCTTCAGTGCATCCTTTATTTTCTCATCGTTTTAATACTATTTTCTATGCTGATGACTGACAAATCTCTTTTTCCTGTGATAACTATCACTACAGAGTCAGATCTAGTTGACATCTCTCTTTGGTTGTCTCACAAGCACTTAAACTTAAAATGTGCCAAAGCACCATCCTAAGATCTCTGATTTGACACAACACTTCATAAGTACAAAGGACATACTGTATTTATTTCTCTACCCCACCAACAATTAGAGTATATAGCAGCTATTAAGTATTGAATAAATATCTGATGAACTGTCCTATGTGTTGTAGAGTATCAAAATCCTCACACCCCTAACCTGTTATTTTTTATGTGAACCTTTTTTTTTCTTTCTTTTTTTTTTTTTTTTTTTGGTATATACTGTCTTGGATCTTTTTCCTTGGCCACCTCTGCTGTTTGAAGCAAGGTACTTTCCAGCTCTTCATCTCAGGTCCCCTTCTATTTAAAAAGTGATTAGAATAGATTATTGCTAAAGTTCCTTTAAACTCTGGAAATGTCAGTGAAAGCTGATACTTAAATTGAGCATTGAGGAGTGGTTGACACATTTTCCTTAACTTTTTAAAATTTTGCATAACAGTTTTACTGCTACATATTTTACATAGCAAATAGTTTATCTTTTTAAAGTATATAATTTCATGGATTTTAATATATTCATAGAGTCGAGCAGCCATCACTATAATCAGTTTAGAACATTTTCATAATTCATTACTCATTAGCAATTACCCACATCAGGTCTCCCTAATCCCCTCCAAGGCCAGCCCCAGGAAACAACTAATATTTTCTTTTTTCTATCTAGATTTACATGTTCTGGACACTTAATAAAAATAAAAATATGAACTGTGCGGTATTTTTGACTAGCTTCTTTCACTTAACATTAATTTTTCAAGTTTAACCTATGTTGTAGCATGTATCCGTACTTCATTTCTTTTTATTGTTGATTATATGGATATATCACAATTCTTTATCCATTTATCAGTTGATTTGTATGGACACATGCTTTCATTTATCTTAAATATATAGCTCATAGTGAAATTGCTGGGTCATATAATTTAAATGTTTAACATTTGGAGGAACAGCCAGACTGGACTGTTTGACAAATTCCCTAAACCTCTTTATTCCCACCAAGAGTGTATTGGTAGCTGCATTTCTCCCTGACAGTTGTCTTTTCAATATAGCTATCCTAATGTGTGTGAAATGGTATCACATTGTAGTTTTAATTTTAATTTTCCTGATGACTAATGATGTTGAGTATTTTTTTGTATGCTTACTGAACATTTTTATAGCTCCCTTGGGGAAATGCCAATATCTGCACTTTGCCTCTTTTAAATCAAATTACTTGCCTTTTTCTTGTACTCTTCTAAGTGGCACTTATACAATCTAAATATAAGTCCCCTATCACATGTATGATTTGCAAAATTTTTGTTTATTTTGAATGTTGTTTTTTCACATTCTCTATGTTATCTTTTGAAGCAAAACAGTAATTTGATGATTATCATTTTTGTTTTTCTTTTGCTAGTGTTTTTGGTGTCATATTAAAATTAAGACTTCCTTAACTCAGGGTCATGTAGATTTTCATCTGTTTCCTTCCAAGAATTTTATATTTTCAACTCTTATACATAGGTATTTGATTAATTTTGAGTTATTTATTGTATGTGATGTGAAGCAGAGTTTTTATTTCATTTTCTTACCAGGATAAGAGATAGTTATCTCACCACTATTTGTTTCAAATTTTACAAAAAATATTTATCATATTAAATTGTATGGCAGGTACCTTTGTTTAAAAACAACTGACCATTTATTGGTTTGTTTTTTGGCCTTTCAATTCCATTCCATGTAACTATATATTACTTAGTATGCTATTAAATAATTTGAAAATCAGTCTTAGTTACTGTTGTTTGTAGTAAGTTTTAAAATTGGGAGTCTGAGTTTTCCAATGCTGTTCTTATTTTTAGCTATTCTTGGACCCTTGAATTTCCATATGAATTTTAAAGTCAACTTGTCAGTTTCTGCAAGAAAAAATTCATCTGGAATTTTTATGTAAATTACATTGAAACTGTGGACCAATTTGAGGGAGGATCACCTTGCTAATAATATTAAATAATCTTATTTATCAATGTAGAATAGTTCTCTATTTAGGTCTAGGTTTTTTATTTCTTTTGTTAAATTTACTCCTACTTTATTCCCTTGAAGCTATTAAAAATAAATTTTTTTAATTTTATTTTCAGTGTGTTCATTTAAGGTGTATAGAAATGAAATTTATTTTAGTATACTAATCTTCTGTTCTGAAAGCTTGCTAAACACGTTTATTATTTTTAATAATTTATTAAGGGATTCCTTAAGATTATATATATATGTGTGTATATATATGACTTATGATTTTATAAGAATTTGTTCATTTTATCAAGTAGACCAATTTTTGGCATAAAATCATTCATAGTATTTTCCTAAAATCATTTTTATTTCTATAAACTGAATGGTAATGTCTCACTTTTTTCGTTGATTATAGTAACCTCAGTCTTATCTCTTTTATTGGTCAGTCTACATAAATATTTGTCTATTACATTCATTGATCCAAAACCATCTTTTAATTTAAAATGTTTTCTCTTATATTTTTTATACTCTATTTCACTAATTTTCACTTTAATATTTTTCTTTCTTCTGCTTGCTTTTGGTGTGGTTTTCTTTGCCCTTTTTCCAGTTTTTAATGTAGACAGGCTATTGATCTTCCTTTTTAAATGTAGACATTTACAACTATACACTGCCATTCTAGCATTGCTTTAATAACATTATTTAATATTTAGTATGTTGCGCCTTCATTTTCACTCATGCGCTGGGGACTCCAGTTTGTCTGGACAAGGAGGAATCCCCCACAATGCAGCACAGCTTCTGTGCCAGATAGTGGCCAGACTGCTTTTTAAAGTGAGAACCGAATCCATTCATCCTCACTGATATGGGCCTCCCTGTGTCTCAGTAAATCCAACTAGGGTTATACAAACAGAACTCTGATCTCTCCCTGGGACCAGAGCCCCCAGGGATAGGAGCAGCTGCATTTCTGCAGTTCAGCCGACTCAGCAGTTCTAGTCTGCCAGCGCCAGTGAGTCCAAGTGGTCCTGATGAGAAGCAGTCAGTCCCCCACAATGCAGCACAGCTGCTGTGCCAAATTGTGGCCAGACTGCTTCTTTAGGTGGAATCACAATCCATCCCTCCTCACTGGGCAGAGCCTCCCTGCAGGAATTTCAGCAACTCCTGCCAGGGTTATAGGGACAGAACTCTGATCTCTCCATGGGACAGAGCTCCTGAGGGGAGGGGCAGTTGACATCTCTGCAGTTCAGTCGACTTAGACTTTGTAGCCTGCTGGCTCTGAAAGAGTCCAGGCAATCTGGCTGAGAAAGAGTTACCCCCAATGCAGCATACCTGCTCTACTAAAAAGCAGTCAGGACTGGGCGCCGGGGCTCCTGCCTGTAATCCCAGCACTTTGGGAGGCCGAGGCAGCCAGATCACCTGAGGTCAGGAGTTCCAGACCAGCCTGACCAACATGGAGGAAACCTATCTCTACTAAAAATACAAAATTAGCTGGCCGTGGTGGCGCATGCCTGTAATCCCAGCTACTCGGGAGGCTGAGGCAGGAGAATTGCTTGAACCCGGGAGACAGAGGTTGTGGTGAGCCAAGATCATGCCATTGCACTCCATTCTGGGAAACAAGAGCAAAACTCCATCCAAAAAAAAAAAAAAAAAGCAGTTAGACTGCTTCTTTAAGCAGGTCCCCTATCCTGTCCCTCCTGACTGGGTGAGACCTCCCAACAGGGGTCTCCAGACACCTCCTACAGGAGCATCTCAGCTGGCAACAGGTCAGTTCCCAACCTGCAATGGATCTCCCAGAGGCAGGAGCAGACTGCCATGTTTGCTGCTTCACAGCCTTCACTGGTGGTACCTCCAAGGAAGGGAAAAAACAAGGAAACTAGGGTCTGGAGTGATCCCACAACAGCAGCCTTACAGAAAGTGGCCTGTTAAAGGAAAACAAACAGAAAGCAATAGAAACAACAGCAGCAACAAAAAAGACCCCATGAAATCCCCATTCAAAGGTCAGCAATCTCAAAATTGAAGGTATGTAAGTCTACAAAGATGTGAAAGAATCAATGCAAAAATGCTGAAACTCAAAAAACCAGAGTGACTCTTCTCAAAATGACTGCAACACCTATATAGCATGAGCACAGAACTAGGTTGAGGATGAAATGGCTGAATTGATAGAAGAAGGCTTCAGAAGGTTTATAATAATGAAATTCTCTGAGCACAATGTAACCCAATGCAAAGAAGCTAAGAATCGTGATAAAACAATACACGAACTGATAACCAGAATAGCCAGTTAAGAGGGGAGCATAACTGACCTGATGGAGCTGAAAAACACAACGTGAGGCCTTCACAATGCAATCACAGGAATCAATAGCAGAATATACCAAGTGGAGGAAACAATGTCAGAGTTTTAAGACTATCTTTCTGAAATAAGACAGGCAGACAAAAATAGAGAAAACAGAAAAAAAAAATGAGTGAAAAAGAGACCTCCAAGAAATATGGGACTATTTAAAATGACTGAACCTGCAACTGATTGTTGTACCAGAAACAGAGAGGATGGAACCAAGCTGGAAAACATACTTCAGGATATCATCAAGGAGAATTTCCCTAACCTAAAAAGACAGGCCAACATTCAAATTGAGAAAATCCAGAGAGGCCCAGCAAGATGCTCCACAAGAAGACTCACCCCAAGACACATAATCATCAGATTGTCCAAGGTCAAAATGAAAGGAAAAATGTTAAGGCCAGCCAGAGAGAAAGGTCAGGTCACCTACAAAGGGAAACCAGTCAGACTGACAGCAAATCTCTTAGTGGAAACCCTATAAGCTAGAAGAGATTGGGGGCTAATATTCAACATTCTTGAAGAAAATAATTTCCAACCCATAATTTCATACCTGTCCAAGCTAAGCTTTATAAGTGAAGGAGAAATAAGATCCTCTTTAAACAAGAAAATGCTGAGGGAATTTATCACAACCAGGCCTGCCTTACAAGAGCTCCTGAAGGAAGCACTATACATGGAAAGCAAAAACTCTTAGCAAATACCACAAAAACAGACTGAAATTCACAGACTAGTGACACTAGGAAGCAACCACATAAACAAGTGTGCAAAATAAACAGCTAGAATCATGATGGCAATATCAAATTGACACATGACAATATTAATCTTAAATGTAAATGGGCTAAATGCCCCAGTTAAAAGACACAGAATAGAAAGCCAAAGAGTCAAGACCCATCTGTGTGCTGTGTCCAAGAGACCCATCTCACTTGCAAAGACACACATAGACTCAAAATAAAGGGGTGGAGGAAAAATTACCAAGAAAATGGAAAAGAGAAAAAAGTAGGGGCTGCAATCTAGTTTCTGACAAAACAGTCTTTAAACCAAAAAAGATCAAATAAGACAAAGAAGGACATTACAAAAAGGTAAAGGATTCAATTCAACAAGAAGAGCTAACTGTCCAAATATCTATGGACTCAGTACAGGAGCACCAAGATTAACAAAGCAAGCTCTTAGAGACCTATATAGAGACTTAGACTCCCACAAAATAATAGTGGGAGACTTTAACATCCCACTGACAATATTAGATCATCAACACAAAAAATTAACGAAGATATTCAGGACCTAAATCAAACAGACCTGATAGATATCTACAGAACTCTCCACTCCAAAACAACAGAGTATATATTCTTCTCATCACCACGTGGCACTTATTCTAAATTTGATCACATAATCGGAAGGAAAACACTCCTCAGCAAATGCAAAAGAACTGAAATAATAACAATTTCTCAGACCAAAACACAATCAAATTAGAACTCAGCACTAAGAATTCACTCAAAACCACACAACTACGTGGAAATTGAACAACTTGCTTCTGAATGACTCCTGGGTAAATAATGAAATCAAGGCATAAATCAAGTTCTTCGAAACTAATGAGAAAAAGGAGACAACATATCAGAATCTCTGGAATGCAGCTAAAGCAGTGTTAAGAGGGAAATTTATAGTACTAAATGCCCACATGAAAAAGCTAGAAAGACCTGAAATAAACAAACTAACATCACAACTAAAAGAACTAAAGACTCAAGAGCAAACAAACCCCAAAGCCAGCAGAAGACAAAATTTAACCAAGATCAGAGCAAAACTGAAGGATATATATATATATATATATATATATATATATATATATATATACACACATAACTTCAAAAAATCAACAAATCCAGGACCGGATTTTTAGAAAAAAATAATAAAATAGATAACTAGCTGTACTAATAAACAAGAAAAGAAAGAAGAATCAAATAGACACAAACAGAAATTATAAGGGAGATATTACCACTGACCCCACAGTAATACAAACAACAATCAAAGAATACTATAAACACCTCTATGGACATAAACTAGAAAATCTAGGAGAAAGGGATAAGTTCATGGACATATACACCCTCCCAAGACTGAAAGAGGTAAAAATGGAATGCTTGAATAGACCAATAACGAGTTGGAAATGGAGGCAGTAATAAATTGCCTACCAACCAAAAAAAAAAAAAGCCCAGGAACAGAGGGATTCACAGATGAATTCTACCAGAGGCACAAAGAAGAACTTGTACTATTTCTACTGAAAGTATTTCATAAATTTGAGAAAGAGAGAATCCTAACTCATTTTATGAAGCCAGCATCATCCTGAAACCAAAACCTGGCAAAGATGCAACAAAAAAACTTTAGGCCAATATCCCTGTTGAACATGGATGGAAGAATCTTTAATAAAATACTGGCAAACCAAATCCAGCAGCACATCAAAAAGCTTATTTGCCATAATCAAGTTTGCTTCATTCCCCAGATGCAAGGTCAGTTCAACATATGCAAATAAATAAATGTAATTCATCACATAAACAGAATTAAAGACAAAAACCACATGATTATATCAATACATGCAGAAAAGGCCTTCGATAAAATTCAACATGCATTCACATTAAAAACTCTCAATAAACTAGGTAATGAAGTAACATATCTCAAAATAATAAGAGCCATATATGACAAAGCCACAGCCAATATCATACTGTATGGGCAAATGCTGGAAGCATTATGCCTGAAAACTGGCACAAGACAATGATGCCCTCCCTCATGATTCCTATTCAACATAGTATTGGAAGTTCTCACCAGGGCAATCAGGTAAGGGCAAGAAGCAATAGGCATTCCAAAAGGGAGAGAGGAAGTCAAATTATCTTTGTTTTCAGATGACATGATTCTATATATAGAAAACACAAAACCTTTATCAGCCTCCAAATCTTCTTAAGCAGATAAGCAACTTCAGCAAAGTCTCATGATAAAAAATAAATGTGCAAAAATCACTAGCATCTCTATACAACAAAAAAAGGCAAGCAGAGAGACAAATCACAAATGAACTCGCATTCTCAATTGCTACAAAAACAATAAAATACCTTGGAATAGAGCTAACAAGGAAGTGAATCACCTCTTCAAGGAGAATCACACACCACAGCTCAAATAAATCTGAGAGAACACAAACAAATGGAAAAACATTAGATTCTCATGGATAGGAAGACTCAATATTGTGAAAATGGCCATACTGCCCAAAGCAATTTATAGATTCAATGCTATTCCCATTAAACTACCCCTGACATTCTTCACAGAATTAGAAAAAACTACTTAAAAATTCATATGGAACCAAAAAAGAGCCCAAATAGCCAAGGCAATCCTAAGCTAAAAGAACAAAGCTGGAGGCATCACGCTACCTGACTTCAAACTATACTACAAGGCTACAGTAACCAAAACAGCATGGTACTGGTACAAAACCAAACACATAAACCAATAAAACAGAATCAAGAACTCAGAAATAAGACTGTACATCTGAAACCATCTGATCTTTGACAAACCTGAGAAAAACAAGGAAAGGGGAAAGATTGCCTATTTAATAAATGGTGCTGGGAGAACTGGCTAGCCATATGCAGAAAATTGAAACTAGACCCCTTCCTTACACCTTATACAAAAGTTAACTCAAGATGAATTAAAGACTTAAATGTAAAACCCCAAACTACAAAAACCCTAGAAGAAAATCTAGTCAATACGATCCAAGGCATAGACAGGGACAAAGTTTTCATGAAAAAAAAAACATCAAAAGCAATTGCAACAAAAGCAAAGATTGACAAATGGAATCGAATTAAACTAAAGAGCTTCTGCACAGCAAAATAAACTATCATCAGAGTGAACAGACAACGTACAGAATGGGAGAAAATTTTTGTAATATTTTCATTGGACAAAGGTCTAAAGTCTACAAGGAATTTAATTAATTTAATCCAGAGTCTACAAGGAATTTAATTAAATTTATAAGAAGAAAACAAACAACCACATTAAAAAGTGGGCAAAGGACATGAACAGACACTTCTCAAAAGAAGACATACATGCTTTCAACAAACATGTGAAAAAAAAAAGCTCAACATCACTGATAATTAGAGAAATGCAAATCAAAACCACAATGAAATACCACCACACTCCAGTGAGAATGGCGATTGTTAAAAAGTCCAGAAACAACAGATGAGGTGGTGGAGAAAAAGGAAAACTCTTACATTGTTGGTGGGAGTGTAAGTTAGTTAACCTATTGTGGAAGACAGTGTGGGTTCCTCAAAGATCTAAAGGCAGAAATACCATTTGACTCAGCAATCCCACTACTTAGTATGTACTCAAAGGAATATAAATCATTCCTTTATAAACGCACATGCATGTGTATATTTATTACAGCACTATTCACAATAGCAAGACATGGAATCAACCACATGCCTGTCAATGATATACTGGATAAAGAAAATGTGGTACATGTACACCATGGAATACTATGCAGCCATAAAAAGCAACGAGATCATGTCTTTCACAGGGACCTGGATAGAGCTGGAAGCCATTATCCTCAGCAAACTAACACAGGAACAGAAAAAAAAAAAAACACCACATGTTCTCACTTATAAGTGGGAGCTAAGGATGAGAACACATGGACAGAAGGCAGGGAACAACACACATTGGGGCCTGTCGGGTGGAGGGGTGAGAGGAGAGCTAGCATCAGAAACATTAGCTAATAGATGCTGGGCTTAATACCTGTGTGATGGAATGATCTGTGCATCAAACCACCATGGCACACATTTACCTATGTAACAAACCTGCAAACCCTGAACATGTACTTCTGAACTTAAAATAAAAGTTGAAGAAAAACAAACTAACCAAAAACAATTAACAAAATAGCAGATTTAAGGCTTCTCTTATCACTAATTACATTGAATGTAAGTTTTTAAATCAAACCCAGACATTGGCAAAATGTATTAAAAACAAACACAACTTGGTCTGAATATAGATGTTTTATAAGAAAATCTAGATTGAAAGTCACAGATAGGTTGAAAGGGAAAAAATGTGAAAAGATATTCATTTTATGTAAACAGTATTCAAAATAGAGCTGCAGTGGCTATGCTTCTGTCAAACAAAATCGACTTTAAGACAATAGTTTTATTAAAGACAAACAATAACATCATATGAAAGAAGGACATCATAAAGTGACAATGTGCCAAGGAGTTATAACCATTTTAAATATGTGTGCCCTTGGCCGGGTGCAGTGGCTCATGCCTGTAGTCCCAGCACTTTGGGAGGTCAAAGCAGGTGGATCACCTGAGGTTGGAAGTTCGAGACCAGCCTGAACAACATGGAGAAACTCCGTCTCTACTAAAAATGCAAACTTAGCTGGGCATGGTGATGCATGCCTGTAATCCCAGCTACTGGGGAGGCTGAGACAGAGTATCGCTTGAGCCCAGGAGGCAGAGGTTGCGGTGAGCTGAGATGGCTCCATTGCACTCCAGCCTGGGCAACAAGAGTGAAACTCCATCTCAAAAAAAAAAAAAAAAAAGTGTGCCCAACATTAGAGCCCCCAAATACATGAAACAAAACTCATGTAATTGAAGAAGACAACTAAACAATTAAAAAATAATACTCATAGACTCTAATGCCACAGTTTTAACATTGGTAGGAAAATTAAACATACCAGGAAGAAAACAGGACCATTGAACATTTCTACAAACCAGATAGACCTAATAAACATCTATACAACATTTCAATAAATAAAAGAAGAATACATATTCTTCTCAAGTACATGTGGAAATTTTTTTCAAAATAGATTATATGTTAGACCACATAACAAGTCTCAATGAATTTAAAATATTCAATTCATATCAAGTATGGCCTGTGAAGACAATGGGATGATATTAGAAACTGATTATAGAGGAAAATTTGAACAATCCAAAAATATGTGCATATAAAATTAAAGAGTGAATTAGAAAATACTTTGCAAGAATGAATACAAACATGCAACACAGCAAAACTAATTAGATATCACAAAAACAGTGATCAGAGGGAAATCACAGATGTAAATGCACACAGTAAAAGAGAAAAAACATATAATATCAATAACCTCACCTTCAAACTTAAGCAAATAGCAAAAGAAGAGCAATCTAAACCTGAAGAAAACACAAGGAAGTACGTAATTTAATACCATTCAGGACATAGGCATGGGCAAGGACTTCATGTCTAAAACACCAAAAGCAATGGCAACAAAAGCCAAAATTGACAAATGGAATCTAATTAAACTAAAGAGCTTCTGCACAGCAAAAGAAACCACCATCAGAGTGAACAGGCAACCTACAAAATGGGAGAAAATTTTTGCAACCTACTCATCCGACAAAGGGCTAATATCCAGAATCTACAATGAACTCAAACAAATTTACAAGAAAAAAACAACCCCATCAACAAGTGGGCAAAGGATATGAACAGACACTTATCAAAAGAAGACATTTATGCAGCCAAAAAACACATGAAAAAATGCTCACCATCACCGGCCATCAGAGAAATGCAAATCAAAACCACAATGAGATACCATCTCACAGCAGTTAGAATGGCAATCATTAAAAAGTCAGGAAACAACAGGTGCTGGAGAGGATGTGGAGAAATAGGAACACTTTTACACTGTTGGTAGGACTGTAAACTAGTTCAACCATTGTGGAAGTTGGTGTGGCGATTCCTCAGGGATCTAGAACTAGAAATACCATTTGACCCAGCCATCCCATTACTGGGTATATACCCAAAGGATTATAAATCATGCTGCTATAAAGACACATGCACACGTATGTTTATTGCGGCACTATTCACAATAGCAAAGACTTGGAACCAAGCCAAATGTCCAACAAGGATAGACTGGATTAAGAAAATGTGGCACATATACACCATGGAATACTATGCAGCCATAAAAAATGATGAGTTCATGTCCTTTGTAGGGACATGGATGAAATTGGAAACTATCATTCTCAGCAAACTCGCAAGGACAAAAAACCAAACACCGCATGTTCTCACTCATAGGTGGGAATTGAACAATGAGAACACATGGACACAGGAAGGGGAACATCACACACCAGGGACTGTTGTGGGGTGGGGGGAGGGGGGAGGGATAGCGTTAGGAGATATACCTAATGCTAAATGACAAGTTAATGGGTGCAGCACACCAACACGGTGCATATATACATATGTAACAAACCTGCACGTTGTGCACATGTACCCTAAAACTTAAAGTATAATCACCTTGATCTTAAAATAAATAAATAAATATTAGAATAGAAATAAATAATATAGAAAATAGAAAACATCAGAGAAGAGCAATAAAACCAAAGTTGATTAATTGAAAAGATCAACAAAATTGACAAACTTTTAACTAGACTGATTGCGGAGAAAAAGAAAAGGCTCACATTACCAAAAGCAGAAATGAAGGTGGGGTCATTACTACTGTTACAAAAGTGAAAATGATTACAAGAAAATACCAGGTACAATTGCATGCGAACAAATTAAATAACTTAGATGAAATAGAAAAATTCCTAGAAACATGCAGATATCAAAATTTATCAAGAAAAATTTTATTTCAATAAGCTTATAGCAATTAAAGCACAGTTAATCATATTAAAATGTCTAATAAAGAATATCACATAACCAGATTTTTTTTGATAAATTATATCAAACACTTAAGGAACAATTAAAATAAATGCTTCTCAAACTCTTCCAAAATATATTGAGGAGGAAGAATTACTTTCTAACTTTTTCTATGAGGCCAGTATTACCCTGATAGCAAAGCCAGATGATAACATCACAAGAAAACTAAATAACTTATTGTCCGATATTGATACAGCCATTACATCTCTCTTTTCTTTTTAAAAACAAAAATTAGTAAACTTTGTAATTTAGGGCAGCTTTAGGTTCACAGCAAAATTCAACAGTAAGTACAGAGAATTCATATATACCATCTCTCTCTCCATACAAAACTCCTCTGCTCTCTTACTGTTTTGTTGGGCGCTACACATTTTATAAGTGTTCCTGAGACTGTTCTGAAATTCAATTAAGTTTCTTGGAAGTTCTATATCCTTTCAGTATTGGTATCTGAGCAATGAGGAATGCTCAGTCTGAGATTCATTATTCTTCACTACTGAGGTTAAAATACTTCTGTGTGTATTCTTTTTAATGTCCCATGAATCTTAAGGTTTTTTTACTTTTATTTTCTTTTCCAGTATCCTCATGGGAAGATGTACTGTTCCAAGACTTCTGTAAGTGCTGGGCGTTATTACTGCTAACCCTTTTAGAATGTTCATTGTCTGGTCTCAGGCATTTTTTTCACATACATATGCTTACCAAGTGAGGTGAACACTTAGGATGACCTTGTGATGATCTCTTTAGTTCTCTCTCTGAAGCTGTCTCCTCTTCAGTACTCTGTTTTTGGAATTATAATTGCTTTAGTCTTCCCCTATTCTCAGTTCCATTTCCTTAAATCAGAAAGGGTGCTCTGCTATATGCCTGGATTCCCCTTATTTGCACTGTTAGTTGGAATCACTCTAGGCAACAAGGTGGGTCAATTATAAGGCTCAACACAATTCTTTTTCATCTCTAAGAGATCACTGTCCTTCTTTATCTCATGTCTGGTTACTTACAATCTGTTTTTTCATATATGATTTTTTTCTGTTTAATGGTTGTTTTAGAAGAATAAATCTGGTTCCTGTTTTTCCATGTTGGTAAACAGTTAAAGTCTAAGTTGGAAGAATTATATTGCTCTCTTCATTTTTCACAAGAATATTTGTAAGTATTTGTTCAAAGAGTTGGTAAAGTATACATTAAATATTAGCAGAGAATAATACTGAAGCAAATATATATATGAAGTTCACTTAAAATAAGTATTCTAGTTAGAACGATGGTTTTAGTTTTGATTATGTTTGTTTTTGGAATTCTCTTTCATTTAGGCAATCTAGACTACTGAGTGACACATACTGACACTCTACATTGATTAATTCCTTTGAATAAATTTTCAAATATGTATGCCATAGATATTTAAACTCCTGAAATTATTTTGTTTTCTTAAAAGTAGAAATGAAACTAATTGGCATGTATCTACTAAATTTCAAACCAGAGTGAAAAACTAATGTATTATTGAAAATGTACTATATGAAATGGCAGTTAAAATAAAAGTGGTTAATTATAATACAAAACTTGCTGTTTACACCATCTTAGGAAACTGGCATATAACACATAAGAGGGGAAGTACATCTCCATACAGACAGAGATGAGGGACAGTAAGGAGAAAATTAAATAAATTTCTAAGCTTTTATCAGTTCAACTTTTTTTTTCTGCTAAATATTGGGAACCAAAATAGAAGGCTCAACACCCTTTGACTCTTCAGAGGATGCGAAACAACAGAAATTAGAGAGTTAAGTTGCTCTCCATGTTAAACTGAGGGAAGTATTTTGTGTGTGTGAGTTGGAGGAGATAAGGAAAATAGAAAATAGGAACAGGAAAATAGGACTGGTAATATTAGGAGTGCCTTGAGGTAGAGAGGTGACAGGGAAAAATGATCATTAAAAAGCACATACAGGCTGAGCATGGTGGCTCACACCTGTAATCCCAACATTGTGGGAGTCTGAGGTGGGCAGATCACTTGAAACTAGGGGTTGAAAACAGCCTGGGCAACAACTCGAGACCCTGTCTCTAATATACGTATATATATATTATATATTTATATATATATAGGAGTATTTTATATAATATATTATATATATTGTATAATTATAAAATACATGCCACTTTCCCATATAATAGATATTATATATTATATTGTTATATATTAAATGACATTTTATAAAATATATAATATATTATATTGTAATTTATATAATAAATTATAACATAATATATATTATATTGTAATTTATATAATAAATTATAACATATATTTACATATATAATTATATATTGTATGTTATGTATTATATATTATCTTAT
Source organism: Pongo abelii (assembly GCF_028885655.2). Classification (NCBI taxonomy): domain Eukaryota; kingdom Metazoa; phylum Chordata; class Mammalia; order Primates; family Hominidae; genus Pongo; species Pongo abelii. The sequence continues at coordinate 133,467,732 of NC_072008.2, forward strand.
AATTATATCGTATATTACATATAATTATATTATATATTATCTATTTTATATATTATATAATTATATATAATATATTAATGTATATATTATCTATATTATATATTATATAATCATATATAATATATAATATATATTAATAATTATATAATATATAATATATAATGATTATATACAATATAGAATGTAGAGTATATAATGATTATATATAATATAGAATATATAATACATATTAATGATTATATATAATATACATATAATATATATTAATGATTATATATAATATATATAATATATAATCTATAATAATTATTATAGATTATATAGTATATGTAAATATATATCATATCACATATAATATATGTAAATATATATCATATCACATATAATATATGTAAATATATATATCACATATAATATATGTAAATATATATCATATCACATATAATATATGTAAATATATATCATATCATATATACTATATGTAAATACGTATCACAGATTACATACACTATATGTAAATACGTATCACAGATTACATACACTATATGTAAATACGTATCACAGATTACATATTATATGCGTAAATACATATCATATTTACACATTATATACGTAAATACATATCATATTTACACATTATATACGTAAATATCACATATTTACACATTATATACGTAAATACCTATCACATATTTACATATTATATACGTAAATACCTATCACATATTTACATATTATATACGTAAATACCTATTACATATTATATATGTAAATATATTATAGATAATATACGTAAATATATTATATATAATATATGTAAATATATATTATGTATTATATCTATGTAAATATATATTATATATAATATGTCAGTATATATTACATATTATATATAACATATGTCAGTATATATTACATATTATATATAATATATGTCAGTATATATTACATATTATATATAATATATGTAAATATATTACATAATATATGTAAATATACATTATATATTATATAGTATATATTATATATGTAAATATATATTATGTTATATAGTATATATTATATATGTTAATACATATATAATATATGTAAATATATATTACATAGTATATATGTAAATATATATTACATAGTATATATGTAAATATGTCTGACATATTCTATATATGTAAATATGTATGACATATTCTATATATGTATGTGTATGACATAGTCTATATATAATATATGTAAATGTGTATTATATATTCCATGTATAATGTATGTAAATGTGTATTATATATTCCATATGTAATGTATGTAAATGTGTATTATATATTCCATATGTAATGTATGTAAATGTGTATTATATATTCCATATGTAATGTATGTAAATGTGTATTATATATTCCATATGTAATGTATGTAAATGTGTATTGTATATTCCATATATAATGTATGTAAATGTGTATTATAGTCCATATGTAATGTATGTAAATGTGTATTATATATTCCATATATAATATATGTAAATGTGTATTATGTATTCCATATATAATATATGTAAATATGTATTATATAGTCCATATATAATTTGAACTATGATCATGCCACTGCACTCCAGCCTGGGTGACAGAGTGAGACCCTATCACCAAAGAAATATAGAGCACATCCACATTGCATTGTGTCAAAACTTTAATAAAATGCACTACAGCCCAAATTTCCCAATTCATACTTTTCTGACAGGTAATGGGGATAGAGAATCCTAGGGAGATATTTGACTATTCACTTTGGGTTCTTCATTAAACATACAGCAGAGAAACACTGCAGTAGCTGATTAATGATACAAAACCAGAAATAAGAGGAATTCACAGCTGGGAGTAACCACAAATATTTTAGTCCCTGAAGAATTCACAGAAATCTTGAGGAGAACATTAGACTTCCTAAGCATATAATAAATGAAGCCACATCTTTTTATCTTAATGAATAAGGTAGTCAAAGCCAATATGTAGGATGGATGGATAGATAGATAGATAGATAGATAATAGTTAACTGTATTTATTTTGGGTATATTAACATCTATAATATTCCTGTGAAAATGGTGTTCTTCTAATTTCATTTTATAGATTAAGAAACTGACGTTTTGAGGTTAAAAGGTTAAATTACTTTCAGAAGATCACATTACTGGTAAAGGAGAGGACTAGGATTAATAAATACCCAAATCACAAGGAAAACTACAAAACGCTGATGAAAGAAATCAAAGAGGACACAAAGAAGTGGAAAGATATCCCATGCTCATAAATTGGAAGACTTAATATTATTAAAATGATCATACTGCCAAAAGAAATCTACAGAGTCAATGTAATCTCTGTCAAAGTACCAACATCATTTTTCACAGAAAGAGAAAAAAAATCTTAAAATTTGCATGGAACAGAAAAAGAGCCTAAATATTGAAAGCAATCTTAAGCAAAAAGAACAAAGCTGGAGGCATCAGAGTACGTGACTTCCAAATACATTACAATGCTATAGTAAGCAAAACAGCATGGTATTTGTATAAAAACAGATATATAGACCACACAGACCAGTGGAACGCAACAAAGAACTCAAATAAATTTACATAATTACAGCAAACTGATTTTTGACAAAGGTGTCAGGAACAACCCTGAAGAAAATATATCTTCTTCAATAAGTAGTGCTGGGAAAATTGAATATCCATATGCAGAAGTTTGAAACTGTACCTCTATCACTCAAGATATACAAAAATCAAATCCAGATGAATTAAATATTTGGATGTAAGTCTCAAAACTATAAAACTTCTAGAAGAAAACATAGAGAAAACACTTTAGGACATTGGTCTAGTAAATGATTTTATGTCTAGGACCTCAAAAGCACAGACAACAAAAACATAAATAGACAAATGGTACTATATTAAACTAAAAGTCTTCTGCACAGCAAAGAAAACAATCAACAGGGTGAAGAGGCAACCTGCTGAATGGGAGAAAATATCTGCAAACCATATCACAAGGGACTAACATTGAGAATACACACAGAATTTAAACAACTCAGCAATATAAAACAAGTAGGAAGAGGTCATGGACAGACATTTCTCAAAAGAAGACAATTAGCCAACAGATATGTGAATAAATACTCAACATCACTAATCATCAGGAAATGTAAATGAAAACTGAAATGAGATATCATTTTACCCCATTTATAATGGCTATTACTAAAATGACCAAAAATAACATATGATGGCAAGGATGTGGAGAAAAGGGAACACTTATACACTGTTGTTGGGAATGTCAATTAGCCACTATGGAGAACAGTATGAAAATTTCTAAAAAAAAAAACAAAACTGAAATATAATTACCATATGATCCAGCAATCCCACTACTGAATATTTATCCAAAGGAAAATACATCAGTATGTCATAGGGGTACCTGCACTCTCATGTATATTGCAGCACTATTCACAATAGCAAATATATTGAATAAACATAAATGTCCATCAATGTTCAAATGGATAAGGAAAATGTGGTATATATACACAATGGAATCCCATCCAGTCATAAAAAAAATAAAATAATGTCATTTTTAACAACATGGGTGGAACTGGAGGCCATTATGTTAACTGAAATAAGTCACACAGAAAGACAAATATTGCATGTTCTCATTCATATGTGGAAGCTACAAAAGTTGATCTCATGGAAGTAAAGAGTAGATTGAATAGATATCAGAGGCTGGGAAGGATGTTTGGCTGGGGTGAGGGGATATGACCAGAGGTTGGTTAAGCATAAAACATACAATTAGATATAAGGAATTTGTTATAATGTTATACAGAAGACTAGGGTGACTAGAGTTAGCAATAATGTATTGCATATTTCAAAGTAGCTAAAAGAGAGGACTCAAATTGTTCCCAATCCATACAAATAATACATACTCAAGGTGATGGGTACCTCTTATACTCTTGATAATCTTGATAATGGGTACCTCTTATACTCTTGACTTGATAATTACACATTCTACGCATGTAACAGAATATCACATGTACCCCCAAAGTATGTAAAATATTATTCATCAATAAAATAAATGCCCGGTTCTGTCTGACCTCAAATTTATACCCTTTATAGTATGTTTTTCTGCATCTGTTTAAAACTTTATGTTAGAGTTTAACATCTATGTTAAAAACTATGAAAGAATATTCTCTCGCATGTCATCATTACCATCAAATATGTATAATTAAAAATTTATATTTTTATAATAAGCCATGTATTTTCTGGTTGCTTAAAGAAAAGTCTGAATGGTTTAGTAAAATATTACTAGCCAGCAAGTCAGCAGTTCAAGGTGCTAGTCTCAAATCTTCCACAAAGTGTCCTGAAAGTGTTGAAGATTCCCATCGTCTCATCCTCTTTCTGAATTCTAATATTGTCATCTTTTTTTTTTTCTAAAACATGTTTCAGGGAATACTGTTCCACAACATGACACACACAGGTGCACACACACACACACACACACACAATTCTGTGATAGAATAAATTTTAAAAAATGCAAACTAAAGCTTCATTTAGAAATCTGTGATGTAGTTTAGCATGGCTCTAAGACATAATTAGTTAAGGAACCTGTTAAGGTTTTTAAACACATTTTTTCTAAATTGTAGGTAACTTGGACATATCCTCCCTTTTGTCAAAATATTTTCAATGGAAAACAGTGTGTGAAATGTTGATGTGTGTTCTTTCTAATGATCTTTGTAGTTTCGCATTTTATGGCTATTACTGTTCCTTAGTGCTATTTCAAAACAATGCTGGGAATACTCAGTAATTATTACTCTTACTGGGAAAAATATCATTGAGTCAAGTTTTCCTTTATCGGTATGTTTTGAATATAAACAAAAATTTTCCCCCAAACTGGTTTTAATAACAAAACCTATCGTTATATAACAAAATTAAATAATAAGACAGAGTTCAAGAGTAATATCTGAGAATTCTACTCTCATTTCTCTATAATTTTTAAGTTTGAATTCCTTCAGATGTTGTTTTCATGCTCAGTCACTTAGCAAGATAGCTATATAGGTTCTGATAATCAGTCGAGACATGGAAATATTTTTTTTTTCCTTAGGAGAGTGGAAAGCATTCTAAAGTGTTCTTTTTTTTTTTTTTTTTTTTTTTTTTTTTTTTTTGTTTGAAGGTGATATATTTTAATATATTTGAATGCACCTTGCACAGTGCGTGGCTCTTGGTAGATGCTCACCCATGGCCATTTCCTTTCATGTTAGTCAACTTTATTGAAGTATAATCTACGTCTAAGCAAGGGCATCCATTTTAAGTGGGCAGCTCATGATTCTAGCAGAGGTCAAAATCACAGCCAAGAGGTAAAATGTTTCCCTCAGCCCCCAAATTTCCTCCTGCCTCTTTGAAATCCTCCTGACTTTGGCCACAGGTGACCACTCATCTGCTTTAGATTTATTGTTGTCTATTCTAGAATTTCATATAAATGGAATCTAACATGTGTACCCTTTGGGGTTTGGCTTCTTTCATTCAGCATAATGATTTTTTAGATTTATCTGTGTTGTCATATATATCAATCCACTCCTTTTCATTGCTGAGTAGTATTCCATTATATGAATATATAGAATGAACCTTACCCATTTTATTGTTTCTAGTTTCAGTGACTAGAAATAAAGCTGATGTAAAAATTCATATGCAGGTCTTTTCATGAACATGTTTTCATTTTTCTTCGATAAATATTTAGGAGTAGGATTGTTGGATTATATGACAAGTTATTTAACATTATTTTAAAAAGCTGTATCTGCTTTCTAAAGTATTTGTACTATTTTGCATCCCTACTAGCAATATGAGAATTCCAGTTACTCTGCATCCTCTCCAGCTTTTGTTGTTTTAAAATTAGTTGTTTTAATAAGTGTATAGTGGGATTTCACTGCAGTTTAATTTTCTTTTTTTTTTTTTTTTTTTTTAATTTTTTTTTTCTTTTATTATTATTAGTATTATTATTATTATAATACTTTAGGTTTTATGGTACATGTGCGCAATGTGCAGGTAAGTTACATATGTATACATGTGCCATGCTGGTGCGCTGCACCCACCAACTCGTCATCTAGCATTAGGTATATCGAGGACTTCACACATATGTTGTTGGTCTCACGGCTGTTCTTAATCCAATCACTGGTAAGAAGGCTGAAATTGCCATGAATGAATTGAACTAAATGTTATCCACTATCTGGAAGTAGAGATCAGGTCAGCTTTCACACAAACAGGTGATTATATGCTGGCGGCTGAACAGTGAAAAAAAATCAATGTTTTCTTAGGAAGAGGAATGAGGGCGTGGCATATTAAGCATAATCTTATACGAATTTTAATAATATAGAAGAAAAATGTTTCAAAATAATAGATTTAGTTGACGCAGAGAAACACATAGAAGACAAACATCAGGTAGAAAATTTGAAATTCTGAGATCTATTGTCAGTTTTCACTTAAAAAAAAATGTCCTCAGGCCAATCATTAAAACTATGTAAGCTTCAGTTTTCCTACTTACATAGAGATGTTATTACTTGCCTATTATTATTCAAATAGACATTTAGATAACAAAATAGAGTAATAGGTATGAAAGCTCTTTTATATAGAGGTATTATCTTATTTTAAAAAATTATTTTTATTTAACTTTGAGAAAGAAAATTCAACTTTTTTTACATTTTTTACATGATAAACAGTATAATTAGACACAATCCATTAACAAAACAAAAATGACAATTTGTCATGTTTTCTCTTCTTTTATGACTTTGATAGTTCTCTTATAAGTATTCAAATAAAGCATTATTTAAACAATGTTAAACTCATCTCTTTTTTTTTTTCAGCAAGGCTTCTTGAAGATGGTTGCCTGTATTTCTGATGAGTTTGCAAGCAAGAGAAAGGTCTGAAATCCAGTAACTCAGAGTCAATATAATGCTTACAGTAACATAAATGACAAAGTGTCACTGATGACTGAGATGACAAATGACAACATGCATATTAATAAGCACTAGATGACATTCAATCACTGTCCAATATTCTTAGTCACGCTGAAGGACAATGCAATCTTCAAATGCAGCACCCCACAGAAGAATTGTGACTGTCACCAAACAACTTCTACAACTTAGAAAGTCAGCAGAAAAGTGTCAAGGTTATGGCTACCTTCATGGAAAGGTGAATGACACCTGCATAATTTTTATATCCATACTATGGGGGCAACAACAATAGCCTCCAAATTATACTTCTACACAATAAAAATAGGCTCCAAATTATTGTATAGAAGTTGTGTCTACACATATAATCAGTTCAAGCCTTTCAACTAAATTTAGTAATGAATGAAATTAATTTTTTTCATTGTGCTCTCTTTCTTTCTCTCTCTGTCCCTGCCTGTTTCCCTCTCGATCTATATAGTTATTTGACAGGAGTGCTTGTGTGTTTTATCAATTTCATTAAAGTAGTCTCTCTAGGTGGAATTCATGTGGCTCTTAATCTAGTCATGTGACACAAGTGCTATGTGTATGTGTATATGTTTCTATATAACACACACATAAGTAATTTTTATATCTCAAATGTCCGAACATTTTATGAGTCATCTACTTTATTTTTTACATTTTTCTTTTTTAATATATAGAACAATTTCCTAAATACATTTACTATGAACATATGATAAATATAAATAATATAGATACTTGACAAAAACACTTAACAACCCAAAAAGGAAGAGCTGAGGTGTATAGTCCAGTCCAAAGGCTTATTGTTCACCAAAGTGACAGGTAGAGTGCATTCCCTCTGGTAGTGCAGAAACGACTGATATTGTTGTTATGTGTTACAGCCCTAATGTCATTCAACAGGTATTTTAGACTGAATATGAAAATCGTTAAAAAAACTATTTATGTTCCTGGGCTTGAATATAAATATACACAGAAGCCTCAACTCTTCTGCTCGTATGTTCTTTGCTTTTCTACTGAATATTAACAGGTATTTTTCTTTTTGTCTACAATGAAAACAATAAGCTATATTGCAGAGATGGGCAGATTATTTCAAATGTACTTTCTTGAACTTGTAACCTTAAGAATGATGATATTAAATAAAACTTAAACTATCTTAACCCAAGAAATAAGAAATTTTCTATATAAAAATGTTAGAAAGAGTTGGCTTTTCTGTATAATTATTTATCTTTAGCCTAGTTTATTAGTCTGCTGAGGCTGCCATAAGATAATATCCCATACTGGGTGGTTTAAACAACTGAAATTTGTATTCTGACAGTTTTGGAGGCTAAAATTCCCAGATCAAGTTGTCTGCAGACTTGGTTTCTCCATAAGACTATTTTCATGACTTGTACATGACCACCTTCTTATTGTTTCTCAACATGGTCTTTCCTCTGTGCTAGCGTACTCTTAATGCCTCTTTCTTTTCTTCTAATGACATAACCCTTTTTGGGTAAGGGCCCAATCTTTATGACCTCATTTAACCTTTATTACCTCCTTAAAGACTCTGTCTCCTAATACAGTAATATTAGGAGTTAGGGCTTTTAATTTGGGGGAGGGTATAATTCAGTGTAAGACACAGAGTTAGAAGAAAATTCTATTTGTCTCAAGGAAGCACTTGGTACATCATTATCTACTAAATTCAACTTTATTAAATTAGTATTTAACATACATTCTGTGATAAAATATGCAAATAATATTTTCAGGCACCTGAAACATACACAGAAACAGTAAATATTTGTTACCATGAGCTTTCTAGTGCATAAAAGACAGAAAGGAATGAGAGAAGCTGTGCACGCGCGTGCGCGTGTGTGTGTGTGTGTGAAATGAAGGTGTTTGCTTTGCTTAGAAAGCAGTAAAGCATTTGCCTATTATATGAGGCATAACCTGCAATATATATATATTCTCAAAAGATACCGAATGGACAGAACAAACATTTAAAGTTGTCAGTCATTCATTGGGCACATAGAGTGTTGTGGAATTATAAAATTTATGGTACTATGACTTTTAACCCCACAAAAAACCTACACATATAAAAACTGCTTGAAGTCAACACAGTATAAGGAAGTATTGTGTAATGTATTCACATATATCACAGCTATATTATTAATGATTAATTCATACATAACTATTAAATAATATTCTTTCTTCCATTAAATCACTATCTTTCAGTCATAGTTTACCAGGAAGAAAACAGTTAAAATGACAACTACCTACAGCATAATTTGTATCAATTTTGGTAACTGGCTTAATATAAATTTCCATTTAAGTTTTGTTGAATAAGTAAAGCTTATTTAATTTTTATATTTAATTATTATGGGTAAAAGAAAGTGCATATATTTATGGGGCTTAAGAGATATTTTGATATAGGCATGCAATGCATAATAATCACCTCATGGAAAAGGGGATATCCATCCCCTCAAGCATTTATCCTTTGAGTAACAAATAATCCAATTATATTCTTAGTTATTTTAAATCTACAATTACATTATTATTGACTATAGTCATCCCATTACACTTTCAAATAGTAGGCATTAATCATTCTTTGTAACTATTATTTGGTCCCACTAACCATCCTCACCTTCCCCCACCCCCTCACTATCTTTTGCAGACTCTACTAACAATCTTTCCTATCCCTATCTTCATGAGTTCAATTATGATGAAATTAGATTTTCAGACACCACAAGTAACTGAGAATATGTGATGTGTGTCTTTTTGTGCCGGGCTTATTTTACTTAACATAATGATCTCCAGTTCTATCCATGTTGTTGTGAATGGCCGGATGTCATATTTTTATGCTTGAATAGTACTCCTCTGTGCATATGTACTACATTTACTTTAACCATTAATCTGTTGATGGACACTTAGGTTGCTTCCAAATCTTAGCTACTGTAAACAATGCTGCAACAAACATGTGAGTGCAGATATCTCTTTGATATACCGCTTTCCTTTATTTGGGGTATGTACCCAGCAGTGGGATTGCTGGATCATATGGCAGCTCTATTTTTAGTTTACTGAGGAACCTCTAAACCATTCTCCTTAGTGATTGTACTAACTTACATTCCCAACGACAGTGTATGAGGGTTCCCTTTCTCCACATCTTCACAAGCATTTGTTATTGCTTGTCTTTTGGATATAATCTATTTTAACCGAGATGAGATGGTATATTATTGTAACTCTGATTTGCATTTTTCTGATAAGCAATAATATTGAGCACGTTTTCATATTCTTATTATTCTGTTCTTGCACTGCTATAAAGAAATATGTAAGGCTAGGTAATTTATAAAGGAGAGAGGTTTAATTGGCTCACGGTTCCACAGGCTTTACATGAAGCATAGTGACATCTGCTTCTGGGAAGACCTCAGGAAGCTTCTAATCATGACAGAAGGCAAAGGTGGAGCAGTTGTCTTACACAGTGGGAGCAGGAGCAAGAGAAAGAAGTTGGGGTGGAGAGGTGCCACACACTTTTAAACAACCAGATCTTGTGAGAACTCACTATCATGAGGTCAGTACCAAGGGGGATGGTGCTAAACCACTCATAAGAAACCACCCCCATGATCGAGTCACTTCTCACCAGGCCCCAACTCCAACACAACACTGGGAATTACAATTCGACATGAGATTTGGTGGGCACACAGTTCCAAACCATATCAGTATAGTTGTCTGATATTTGTATGTCTTCTTTTGAGAAATATTTACTCAAATTTCTTTTCTCAGTTTTTGATCAGATTATTAGATTTTTTTTCTATACAATTATTTGAGCCCCTTGTATGTTCTCATTATTAATGCCCTGTCAGATGGGTACATTGCAAATATTTTCTCCCATTTTTGTGGGGGTTGCCTCTTCAGTTTGTTCATTGTTTCCTTTGCTGTGCAGACTTGATGTGATCCCATTTGTTCTCTTTTGCTTGCTTGCCTGTGATTGTGGGGTATGAATCAATACATTTTTGCCCAAAATAATGACCTTGAAAGTTTCCTCAATATTTTCTTATAGCAGTTTCATAGTTTCAGGTCTTACATAAGTCTCCAATTCACTTTGATTTTTTTTTATATGGCAAGATATAGGGCTCTAGTCTCATTCTTCTGCATACATGTATCCAGTTTTCCCAGAACCATTTATCGAACAAACTGTCTTTCCCCAGGCACGTTCTTCGCATCTTTGTCAAAACTGAGTTCACTTTAGGTGTGTGGATTTTTGGGGTTCTCTATTTTGTTCCATTGGTCTATGTGTCTGTTTTTATACCAGTACCATGTTGTTTTGGTTAACAGAGCTCTGTAGTATAATTTGAAGTCAGGTGATGTGATTCCTTCAGTTTTGTTCTATTTGCTTAATACATCTTTGGTGATTCTGGGTCTTTTATGGTTTCATATAGATTTTAGGATTTTTTTTCTATTTCTGTGAAGAATGTCATTGGTATTTTGATAGAGATTCCATTGAATATATTGCTTTGTGTAGTATGGACATTATAATAATATTAATTCTTCCAATCCACGAACCTGGAATATCTCTGCATTTTTTGGTGTACTTTTAAACTTCTTTCATCAGTATTTTACAGTTTTAGTTGCAGAGTATTTTCATTTCTTGCTTAAATCCTATGTATTAAATTGTATTTGTAGCTATTTTTAATGGGATTACTTCTTAAATTTCCTTTTCAGGTTGCTCACTGTTGGCATATAGAAATGCCACTGAATTATAATGTTGATTTTGTGTCCTACAACTTTACTAAATTGATCAGTTGTAATTTTTTTTGGAAGAGCCTTTAGGTTTGTCCAAATATATGATCCTATCATCTGCAAACAAGAATAATTTGACTTATTTCTTTCCAAATTAGTTGTCCTTCATTAGTTTCTGTTGTGTGATTACTCTTACTAGGACTTCCAGTACTATGTTGAATAACAGTGGTGAAAGAGGGCATCCTTGTCGCGTTCCACATCTTAGAGAAAAGGCTTTCAGTTTTTCCCCATTCCGTATGATACTATGTCTCTCATATATGGCTTTTATTATATTGAGATATGTTCCTTCTATACCCAGGTTTTTTAGGGTTTTTATCATGAAGAGATGTTAAATTTTATCAAATGCTTTTTCAGCCTCAATTGAAATGATCATATGTTTCATGTCCTGAATTCTGTTGATATAATGAATCACATTGGTTGATTTGCATATGTTGAACCATCCCTGAATCTCAGGGAAGAATTGCACTTTGCTGTAATTAATGATCTTTTTAATTATTGTTGAATTCGGTTTGCAAGTATTATTTTTGAGTATTTTTAATTTGTTGTTGAAGTCAGTTTGCAAGTATTATTTTGAGTACTTTTGCATCAATATTATTCAGAGATATTTGCCTGTAGATTTCTTTTTTTGATGTGTTTGCTTTTGGTATAAGGGTTATAATGGCCCCATACAATGAATTTGGAAGGATTGCTATTTCCCCTATTTTTCAGAATATTTTGATTAAGATTGGCATCCGTTCTTTCTTAAATGTTTGATAGAATCCAGTAGTGAAACCATCATGTCTCCAGCTTTTCTTTACTGAGATTCTTTTTTTATTATGACTTTAATCTCATTACTTGCTATTGAGCTTTCAGGTTATGCATTGTTTCCTTATTCAATCTTGGTAGGTTGTATGTGTCTAGGGATTTGCCTATTTCTTCTATATTTCCAATTTATCGACATGTAGGTGCTCATAGTAGCCTGCTTTTTTTTTTCTTATTCTGGCTGAAAGTTTGTCAATTTTGTTTAACTGTTAAAAAAACTTTTAGTTTCATTTATCTTTCAAGTTATTTTCTCCAAATCAATTTTTTTTCTGATCTCATCTTTATTACGTATTTTATTTTAGTAATTTGGGGTTTGGCCTGATCTTGCTTTTCTAGTTCCTTAAGAAGCATTGCTAGGTTCTTTATTTCAAGATTTTATTCTTTTTTGACGTAGGTATTTATAATTATAAATGCCCCTCTTAGTCCTGCTATTGTCATATCTCACAAGTTTTTGTCTGTTTTGTTTAATTATCATTTTTTTCATAAAATTATTCCATTTTCTTCTGAATATCTTCATTGATGCCCTGGTCATTCCAGAACATATTGTTTAATTTCCACATGTTTCTACAGTTTCCAAAATTCCTCTACTTATTCATTTCTAGTTTTATTCCATTGTAGTCAGAGAAGATGCTTGATATTATTTCAATTATTTGAATGTTTTAAGACTTGTGTTGTGACTCAACATACGGTCTATCCTTGAAAATGATCCATGTGCCGAGGAAAAGAATGTGTATTCTTCAGCTATTGGATAAAATGTAACTGAAATATCTATTAGGTTCATTTGGTCTATAGTATAGATTAAGTCTGAACTTTCTTTGTTGATTTTCTATCTGGAAGATCTGTCCACTGCTCAAAGTGGGGTGTTGACATCTCCAACTATTATTGTATTAGGGTATATCTCACTAGCTCTAATAATATTTGATTTATATATCTAGGTGCTCCAGTGTTGGATACATATATATTTAAAATTGTTATATCCTTTTACTTAATTTATCCCTCTGTCATTATATAGTGAGTGTCTTTGTCTCTTCATATAGTTTTTGTCTCAAAAGCTATTTTGTCTGATATTAGTATAGCTACTCCTGCGTTTTTAGGTTACCATTGGCATGGAGTATATTTTTTCATCCCTTTATTTTCAGGCTACGTGTGTTTATAGAGCTGAAGTGTGTTTCTTGTAAGCAACAAATCAATTCGTTTTGCTTTTTTAAAAAAAAATCTATTAATCCTGTCTATGCCTTTAGATTGGAGGGTTTAATTCATTTACATTCAATGTTATTATTGATAAGTAAGAACTTACTCATGCCATTTTCTTATTATTTTCTGGCTGTTTTGTGGTCTTCTCTTCCTTCTTTCTTTCCTTCTTGTTTTCCATTTAGGGAATTTAAATGTTTGAAATGTGATTTTCTCTGGTGATATGACTTAATTTATTGCTTTTTATTTATGTGTATCCTTTGTATGTGTTTTGATTTGAGGTTGCCATGAGGCTTGCAAATACTATCTTATAAACCTTATTTTAAGCTGATAAAACTTAACACTGTTTGCATAAACAAACAAACAAGCAAAAAGAAAACTAATACAAATTCTATGTCTTAACATTGTTACTCTGCTTTTTAATTTTTTGTTGTTTCCATTTGTATATTATTGTATATAAGGTCTGTGTCTTGAAAAGTTGCTACAGTTATTATTTTTATTGGCTCGTCATTTATTCTTTCTTCTTAGGATAAGAGTAGTTTATATAACACGGTTACAGTGCTACAGATAATGTCTTGATTCTGTGTGGTTTTATGTCTAATTACTATTAGCAGTGAGCTTTGTAACTTCAAGTGATTTAATATTGCTCATTAGTGTTCTTTTCTTTCTGATTGAAGTATTCACTTAAGCATTTCTTGCTGGACAGTTCTGGTATTCATGAAATCACCCACCTTTTGTTTGCCTGGGTAGGTTTTATGTTTAAATATATATTTAAACATAAAATATATATGTATAAATATATATAAATATATATAAATATATAAATATATATAAATATATATAAATATATAAATATATTATATATAAATATATATCAACATATGTAAATATATAAATATATGTATAAATATATATAAATATATGTATATATAAATATATATCAATGTATAAATATATGTATAAATATATATAAATATATAAATATATATAAATACATAAATATATATAAATATATAAATGCATAAATATAAATATATAAATAAATATATAAATATATCAATATATAGATAGATATAAAAATATAAATATAAAAATATATAAATGATATAAAATATATATAAATATGTGTATATAAATATATATAAACATATAAATATATATAAATATATAAATATATAAATATATAAAAATATATATAAATATATAAATATATATAAAATATATAGAAATATATAAATATATAAATATATATAAATATATAAATATATATAAATATATAAATATATATAAATATATATAAATATATAAATATATAAATATATAAATATATATAAAATATATATAAATATATAATATATAAAAATATATAAATATATATATAAATATATAGAAATATATAAATAAATGTATATATAAATATATATATGATAAAACTTAACACTGTTTGCATAGGGTAAAAGTGTTTTTTTTTTCTTTTCTTCAGCAATTTAGATAAGTCAGGTCACTCTCTCCTGGAATGTAAAGTTTCCACTGAAAAGTCTGAAGCCAGGCATTTTGGAGCTCCACTTTATGTTACTTGTTTCTTTCCTCTTGCTGCTTTTAGGTCCTTTCTTTATCCTTAATGTTTGGGAGTTTGGTTACTAAATTCCTTCAGGTTATCTTCTGTCTCTTTCTCCAGGTTTGGTTTCTGATACCATATGTAATTCATTTGGTGAGGTCCTGTTTTTCTGGATGGTCTTGATACTTATAGATGTTCTTCAGTGTCTGGGCATTGAAGAGTTAGCTATTTATTATAGTCTTTGCAGTATGTGCTTGTTTGTACCCATCCTTTGGAAAGGCTTCTCAGATATTTGAAAGGAATTAGTTGTTGTGATCAAAACTCTATGTGCCTTAGAGGACAATCTAAGCCCAGTAGCACTGTGTTTCCTGCAGATTCTTAGAGATACTGCCTTGATGGTCTTGGACTACATCTGGGAGTATTGTTCAAATTATCAGGCAGAGACTATTATTGTCTTATTTTTACTTTCTCTCAAACAGAATGTCTCTCTTCTGAGCCACCTAAAGCTGGGGGTGTAGTGACACAAACCCCTGTGTCCACCACCATTATGACTTTACTGGATCAGACTCTAACATAGATCCTGAATAGCACTGGGTCTCACCAAAGGCCTGCTGTAGCTACTCTCTGGCCACAGCCTATCTTTTCTCAAGGTCCTGGAGCTCTACAATCAGCAGACAGCAAAGTCAGCCAGGCCTCTGTCCTTTGCTTCATGGTGATGAGTTCCCCTAGGCCCAGTTGTTTCCAGAGATGCTATCCGGGAGCCAAGAAGTAGAGCAAAAAACCTTCTACCTGATGTTCTATTGTACTGAAGCTGAACTGGCCCTCAAACCACGAGATACAATCCTGCACTTTCTTCCTATCCTGTTCCAGGTGCAGAGAAGCCTCACCCAATGACCATTACCCACCACAGGCCCATGTAGATCCACAGAGGTGCTGTTTAGGAGCCAGGGACTAGAGAAAAATCTTTAGAAGTCTACTTGGTGTTGTACTGTGGCTGAGCTGGCCCTCAATCCATTAAATTCAGTCCTTCCCACTTATCCCTCCTCTTTCCAATGGCAGAGGACTGTCGTCCCATGGCCACTGCCACCACAGGCCAACCAGGAGTACTTCCAGACGACTACTGGTGCTCCCTTCACCTCAGAGGGCTCTTCAGTCAGCTTGTGGTGAATGCTGTCTGGCCTGGGGCTCACCTTCAGGGCAGTGGGCTCCCCTCTAGCCCAGGGTAGGTTCAGAAGTGTTGTGCAAAAGCTTCATCCTAGAATTGAGAACCTCAAGAGCCCACTTGGTGCTCTATGCCCCTATGGCTGAGCTGGTACCAGAAGCCACCAAGTTCCAAACTCTCACCAAAAGCCCTTGATGTAGTACCTGGGTATTGCTTCTGGTTATTCAGGGCCCAAGGGCTCTTCAGTTAGCAAGTGTTGTAGGCTATCCAGACTGGGTATTTCCTTTCAAGGCAGTGATTTCTTTTCTGGCCCAGGTTGTGCCTAAAAATGTCCAGGAACTAGGGTCTGGAAAGGGGGCCTCATTACTCTGACCCATGCCCTATCCTGCTGTGGCTGAGTTGATATCCAAGATGAAAGACAAAGTCCTCCCCACTCTTCCCTCTCTTCTCCTCAGGTGGAAGGAAGTGGTGTACTTTGATGCATCTGGACTTAGGGAAGGGGTGATGCTAGCACTTCCTTAGCCTCCACAACTGGCGTCTGTGAGTGCTGCCTTAGTCCACTGTCTCTGGGCTCAGTTAAGCACTAGGACTCCCACAGGTGTTGCAGTCCTTGTAGCCTACACTGCCTTTCAAGTTTATTTAGAGCCCCAGAGCCCTTTGGCCCACTGTGGCAAGACACATGGGAACTCAAGTTCCAACCACTGGGATCTGAATTAAAAAACAAAAAATCCTAGGACAGAGATATTTTCTAAAAATTGCCTCATAGTGTGCATCTATAAGTTTGCCGCATTTTATCATTCAGCAATTACTCAATTGGAAAAAAGGAGGTGCACTGTTAAACTGCATGTCTTTTACATTCTCATACTGTATTAATATTTGGTTTTCCACAAAACAAAGGCATAAAATGCATAATAAGCCAGGAAAATCATCTCTTTTTACTGATTCCAGTTAGTTCTCCCTTAACAAAGAAAACCATTATAAGTATCAATCTAAATAACAAGGAGAAAAAAAAGATCTCTAAAAGATAATTATATTTATTTGGGAATAGGGCATTATTTTGACAATACATGTGCTGTACTAAACTGTGGACACTTTCAGGAAGGTAAAGGAAGACCAGGTTTTTAAAGGTCAAATACGAGGAACACTTAATTGTTTTGAGATTATATGCTTGGCTACAAGGCTCAATTACAAGGGTGGCACTAGTCCAAGAATAGGCAGGCAGGTGTTGGGTCTATGTCCTCACAAATGTATTATCTCTAAGGTTACAGTGGCCTTTGCTCAAGGTTCAGGGTTTTGCAGAGTCTTTTTACAGAGCAATAGTGCTTGTTATCAAGAATTTGCATGAGAAATCTCCCTTCATGGCTTTTCCTGGCTCATTTTTTCAGTATCTTATTGTTTTCGTATTGTTTTTTTAACATGAGTGACTCAATTTTGATTCCTACTCTTTTCACATAGGAAAGAGTATTATATGTTGATATGGTTTGAATCTGTGTCCCCACCCAAATTGCATGTCGAATTGTAATCCCCAATGGTGGAGGTGGGGCCTGGTGGAAGATGATTGGATTATAGGGGTAGATCTTTCATGAACGGTTTAGCACCATCCCTTTGGAGTTATTCTTATATCTTGTTGTTTAAAAGTGTGTGGCACCTCCTTCCTCTCCTCTTCCTCCTTATCTGGCCATGTAACGTATGCCTTCTTCCCCTTTACATTCTGCCACATTGTAATTTTCCGGAGGCTTCCCTAAGCAGATGCCAGCATCATGCTTCCTATACAGCCTGCAAAAGCATGAGCCAATTAAACTTCTTATCTTTGTAAATTACCTACTTTCAGGTATTTGCTTATAGCAATGCAAGAACAAACTAATATGGAAAATTGGTAATGAGGAGTGAGGGATTCCTATAAAGATTCCTGAAAATGTGAAACCATTTTGGAACTGGGTAATGGATAGACATTGGAAGAATGTGGAGGTCTCAGAAGAAGCCAGGAAGATAAAGAAAAGTTTATGACTTCCTAGAGACTAACTGAATTGTTGTGACGAAAATGCTCATAGTGATATTGAAAGTGAAGGCCAGGCTCAGGAGGTCTCAGATGGAGATGAGAAACTTATTTAGAACTGGAAAAAAGGTCACTTTTGTTATGCATTAGCACTGAGCTCGGTTGAATTGTGCCCATGCCCTTGGGATCTGTGACACTTTGAAATTTAGAGGGATGATTTAGGTTATAGGGCAGAAAAAAAGTTTCTAAACAGCAAGGAATTCAAGACGTGGCCTGGCTTCTTCTAGAAGCATATGGTCATATTTGTGAAAAAAAAAAAAAAAACATGATGTAAAACTGAAACTTCTATTGAAAAGGGAAGCAGATTGTAAAAGTTTGGGAAATTTGCAGCCTTCTCAGGCAGTAGAAAAGAAAAACCAATTTACAGGGGAAGAATTTAAGCAGGATGCAGAACTTTGCAAAAGAGGAGCCAAGTAATGATAGCCAAGACAATGAGAAAAAGGCCTTGAAGGCATTTTAGAGACTTTTGAGGCAGCCCCTTCCATCACAGGCCCAGAGGCTTAAGAGGGAAGAATAATTTCCTGGGCCAGGGCCAAGGCCTCATTGCCCTGCACGACCTTGGGGCAATGATTTTTGTGTCCCAGTGTCTCCACTAAAAGTGGCTAAAAGGGCTCTAGATACAACCCAGGTTATGGCTTCAGAGAGTGCACACCGTAAGCTTTGACAGCTTCCACATGGTGTTAAGCCTGCAGGTGCACAGAGTGTGAGAGTTGAAGCTTAAGAGCCTCTGCCTAGATTTCAAAGGATGTATGGAAAAGCCTGAATGTCCAGGCAGAAGCCTGCTGTAGGGTGGAGCCTGCACAGAGAACCTCTACTAGGGCAGTATGGAAAAGAAATGTGGGGTTGGAGCCCCCACACAGAGTCCGCAATGGCACACTGCTTAGTGGAGCTTTGAGAAAAGGTCTACCATTCTCCAGACCCCAGAATGGTAGATCCACTGGGAGATTGCACCCTGCACCTGAAAACACTGCAGGAACTCAATGCCAGCCCGTGATAGCAGCCATGGGGACTGAACCCTGCAGAGCCACAGGGGTGGAGGCACCCAAGGCCTGGTAGCCAAACCCACCATTGCAGTAGTGAGACACGGTGTTAAGGGAGATTGAAATGAGAATGTTTACCAAATGCTTGTTTTTTATTTTACTGGTTCATAGGTAGAAGAAACTTGCCTTGATTCAGTTGTGAATTTGCACTTTGGACTTTTGACTTAATACAGGACAGAATTAAAACTTTGGGGGAACTGTTGGGAAGGCAAGATTGTATTTTGAAATATGAGAAGGATATGAGATTTGGGAAGGGCCAGGGGAAGAATCATATGGTTTGGATCTGCGTCCCTGCTATAATCTCATGTTGAATTATAATCCCCAGTGTTGGAGTCAGGCCTGATGGGATGTTATTGAATCATGGAGTTGGATCCTTCATGAATTGTTTAGCACCACCCCTTTGGTCCTGTTTTCATGATAGAGTTCTCATGATATCTGATTGTTTAAAAGTGTGTAGCACCTTTCCCTTATCCTCGTCTCCTGCTCCAGACATGTCTGTCATGCCTGCTTCCTGATCACCTTCTGCCATGATTGTAAGTTTCCTGAGATCTTTCTGAACAGATGACAGCATCATCCTTCCTGCATAGCCTGTGGAATCATCATCCAATTAAACCTTTTTTCTTTATAAATTACACAGTTTCAGGTATTTCTTTATAGTAGTGCAAGAAAGGACTAATAAATGTGTCCTGAGGAAAAAAAATGTGATTACCTGTAAAAAAAAATCAAGTATTATCAATAATTTTAAAGCATGAACAAGTATAAAGTTTCTGGTTGTAATGCAATTATAGTTAGAATCATAGTATTCTAGAAATTGAAGAAATTATAGCAGTCACCTGGTATAAAACCTATTGTTTGATCGGTGAGGAAAACTCAGATTAGTAAGAATAAAACCATTGACCTTAAACTGCTTTACGCCCTCAAAACTGCAACAATTGTGTCCATTTTTGTGTTTGTCCAAACTGTGGGTTGTCTTTCAGTATCATTTTTCCCTTCCTTCATAATAAGATAATTTTTACCTAGACATATGGCTGCCCAGAATGAAGACTACTTTTCCTAGAATCCCTTGGAGGTTCTCTGGTTCAAGTGAATGAATTCTGGTCAGTGGACACAAACAAAGGTGTTGTGTGGTTCCTTATGTAAAATTCCCTTATCCTTTGCCCCTTACTTTTCATTATTTTAATCTTGATGGCTGTAACATTCATACAATGGCCAGAGGTGGAGTAGCCCTCTTGGGAAACCTTGGGAATGGAGGCCCTGCCTGGACAAGTAAGAATGTTGAATGATCTCCAGTTTTATGGAGGATGGTCCTGGACCTCAAACTCCTGAAGTTTTAATAAGAGAAGATAAAAAAGAAAGCCTTCTATCTTATTGAAGCAATAAATATTTTTCACTTTTCTATTACTCTTAGTCAAACCTGATTCTAACTCCTTTTCTGCTGTGACATCAGAGCATGGCACAGTGGCTGACATATAGGAGGTGTTCAATAGATGTTTATAGCAGTCTTGGAGGCGTCTGTTACAGCTGCTTCACTTTCACATATACCCCATAAATATATACACATACTATATATCCACAAAAAATAAAATTTAAAATTAAATGTTTTAAAAATAAATGGCGAATATGAAGAATGGAAGTTGTGCCACACGTGTACTATCATAACAATGGTGATGTACTCTAATAATAGCAGACATCAGACTATGCACAGGCAAATACACACACACACACACACACACACATCATCTCACAGATGATGAAGGTAGTTGTTCACTATGAAATAATAATAATCATTTATGTTTACAAATTGATACATTTTACATATTTATGGGGTATATGCATTAGTTATATGAATATGATCAAGTCAGTGTGGATATCTATCACCTTCGATATGTATCATTTCATGTGTTAGAAATATCTCAAGTTGTCTCTTCTAGCTGCTTTAAAACATACAATACATTTTTGCTTATTATAGTCACCCTACTCTTCTATTGAACATTATAACTTATTCTTTCTATCTAACTGTATGTTTGTACCCATTACCAAACTCTCTTCATTTCTTCCTCCCACCCTCTGCCCAGCCTCTGGTATTTATCATTCTATTATCAACCTCCATGAAGTAAATGTTTTCAGCTCCCACATGTGAGTAAAAGCATACAGTATCTGTCTTTCTGTGCCTGGTTTATTTCGTTGAACATAATGACTTCCAGTTCTGCCCATATTGCTGCAAGTCATAGAATTTCATTTTCTAATGGTTGATTACTATTCCTTTGTGTATATATACCACGTTTTCTTTATGTCTTCATTCATTGAACCACCATTTAATTTTAAACATCAAATAATGTAGTCTAAAAATTTACAAATCAAAGCTTAATAGGAATTTAATAACAAAACTTAAAATATTCAACCTACAAAATCTTTCGTAATGGTAAGTAAACAAATTAAGGACTGAGTTAATAAACACACTGTATATTAAAACTTGGAGAAAGTTAACTAATACATGTTAGAAAATTTAAAAATAAACTAATTTCACATAGTATTATGTTTTTTAAAAAGAATATAAAATTAAGATAAAATAAAATAAAATGGAGAATATTTAAGATATAGAATATGGAATAAGTAAAACAGAACAAAAATAGGTGAGTTATGCTGCCTCCTGCTCCATGAGGACCTAGAGGTCAAGGCCTGATGGCTGTCTCATTGAATATTGAAAACTACTATGAGTTTCAGTTCACACTTTCTAAGGTGTGGAACAAAAATTTTAGAAATATTTCAAACAAGGGAATGAAAGGCTTCAGTTTCTCTTGAACAAGTATGGTCATCTTCATTGAATCACCTTAAAGCCACGTATCCTACCAATATGTCATAAGACCAACAAAAAGATCATATAAAACCACACATAATCCACAATCTTAGGACCACTGGAAAACAGAGAATACTAATATTTCAAATTACATTTATAGAGAAACACCAAATTCTGAGAGAGTTTCTGCTGTGACTACAAGACTGTAGGTGTATATAGCAGGAGTAAGAATGCCTGAAACACTCTATGAAAAGAGGTGAGAGAATTCAAAGAATTAATGAAGCACAGACAAAATTATCCTAAGAAGGAGAATAGAAAATGCTAAGAGCCACATTACTAAACACAAGTTTGGCACCAAATATATGAAAGGGACTTGAAAGTATAATAAATGACACTGAAAGTGGCAGTATTAGACAAACTTTGTTCTAGGAGAGAAAATAGAGAATGGGTTTGTGCCCTTGAGAAAGATGATAGTAAAAAGAAAAGAAAGAAAACAGCAAGAGAGAAAGAAAGAAAAGAACAAGAGATCTAGTGGTTTAAAAGTGTGTAGCACCTCCCCCCCTCACTCTCTCTTGCTCCTGCTCCTGTCACGTGAGATGTCTCACTCCCGCTTTGTCTTCCATCCTGATTGGAAGCTTCCTGAGGCCTCCCCAAAAGCAGAATCCACTATGCTTCCTGCACAGCCTGCAGAACTGTGAACCAATTACCCAGTCTCAAGTATTTCTTTAGAGCAGTGTGAAAACAGACTAATAAAATGATGGAAACAATGGAAAAGAAAAATCTAACTTTTCTAACTGCTGTGGCAGGGAAGGGAAGAATAAAGCCAAGATTCTTTTAATCATTTTATTAATACTATACTGTATCTTTAGTTACTTACATGGATTAAGAATGCTGGCCTATATTTCATAAAACACCTATGGTATTCATCATATAGGTACTTAGATTGTCATTTCAGCATGATAAGATAATCTTATTTCAATTCTTCTAGGATTGCGGATAGTGAATTTTACTGAGAAATATAACACATTGAGAATAGTTAATTCTGTTTTTTAAAGTCTAAAAGGTTTTGAATTTCAGTTAATGTAGCACAAAAGCTAGTTAGACTGTTAAGTGATTTCCTATACAAAATAAGCTATTCTGCCAGTTTTTGTAATAATACCATATGAAAAAAATGTTAAAGCACCTTTCAAAACACACGTGATTGGCTGATTAACAGAACATAGGTGCTGAAAGTAAGCTGCATTGTGAAACAGTCATTTCAAAGTGATTTTCTCCAAGAACTGTCATTGGGAAGAAAAAAAAGTTATAGCTACATAAGTCAGAAATTATGCAATAAAACTTTAATTAGATACAATTGTTTGATTTTTTTTTTCAGGTATGAATATTTCAACCACTAGTCTTACTGCTAAAGGCAGTGAATGCATATTATATGCAGAAAAATTAGCCACAATTTATTTCAAACTACATGTATTAGAAACGGTACATCACAAATCAATGCAAATAAGAATATTGAACAACTACTGTCTTTTAAAATTCATCTTGGCAGGGGACGGTGGCTCATCCCTGTAATCTCAGAACTTTGGGAGGCTGAGGCGGGCGGATCACTTGACGTCAGGAGTTCAAGACCAGCCTGGCCAGCATAGTGAAGCCCCGTCTCTACTAAGAATACAAAAATTAGCTGGGCGTGGTGGTACGTGCCTGTAATCCCAGCTACTTGGGAGGCTGAGGCAGGAGAAACACTTGAACCCGGGAGGTGGAGGTTGCAGTGAGCCGAAATCACACCACTGAACTCCAGCCTGGGTGACAGAGCGAGACTCCATCTCAAAAAAAATAAATAAATAAATAGATAAATAAATGCATTTTGTAAAACTCATTTTCTATAAAGTACAAACAAGGATTTGCTATAATTGATAAAGATTTTCAAATATTCTCTAGCTCTGAAGTATAACATGGTCCTATCAAGCATACAGATAATATTGCAGAGATAATAATAAGATGGCCACATTTATTTGTTCTTATTTTAATAACAAGCCTATATTAAAATATATGTATAATTAATTAAAATCCCTGAGAAATAGTATGTTCTGGTTATTATAGTGTTGTGGTTATTCGTAGCAAGCTTTAGTACTCATAAATAAAACCTTTGAACTACGTAACATTAATCTCATATAAGATTCTTTTCATACTTTATCACAAACTGAGATCTCTGGGAGGCAGAATTTCGCATGTGGCATGTTTATTAGTTAGTGCTCTTATAATCAATTCCTGTAGAAAGGAGAGGGAGAAAGGACTATTGGACAGAGGGAAAAACTAAGCTGTGATACAAGCCCAAGTAAGGTTTTAGCAGACTGCTGTTGGGAACTCTAGAGCTGGGATATCCCTTCAGCATTATCTCAAATAGAGTCGGGTGTTAGGGCTGAGCCTTTACACCTTCACATTGATGAATAATTTCATGTGGGCTGCCACAAGTAAGGGAACATTGGGTGAGGCAGTTTCCTTCAGCTGAGGCAGCTGAAGGTCAATACCAGAAAAAGTAAGTTCATGATTGCTAAAGGTGAATCTGGGTAAATCATGACAGTTCTTTCATGGAATAAGAAAAAGTGGTCACTGTACCAATGGATTAAAGACAAAATTTTTCTATTTTTCTTAACAGAGAGCTATACATGGAAAATTTCATCTGCCAATATCCATTCATCTCCTGTTTTCTTCCTATGTATGTGTCATTTATTTCTATTATATACTTTCAGGAAGAAAGTAATGACTCTGCTCTGAGCTAGGTAATCAGTAAAAATGATATGATGGCAAGGCATTACTTGTATGATAAAATTATAATTCAGGTATTATCACATGTTTCTACTTAGTTTTCTCTTTTCTGTATAGGGTATTGACACAATATATTGCATGTGCTTTTAATGCTATTTGTTGTATACATGTAAATATTTACTTTTCTAATTCTACAAGATAAATAATCTTCCTAAACATAAGGAAAACACACATACTTTATATTTGAAAGTTTTTACTCTTGATACAGTTTTTGTTTTCACTGCTTCCCTTTTCTAGAAAATGCAATTTTTCAGCTTTTCACGAGAAGACTAAACAGAGGACTGCATAGCACTATCAGTAGACAATATAGTAATATTTGAAATCTAGATTTACAAAATTAATTTTGTTTCCATGTATAAGCCAATGACAAGGCAAGAGAATATTGTAGCTGATGCGTGTATCCTGCTGTGCTGAGATTGGTTGTCACTGCAGAACGAAGCTCAGTGGAATAAGTTAGTGTGGAATAAAAACCTTGGAAACGCTTTTGCAACATATGTTGTATGGGATATCCACATCAGTGAAGTAGTCCAAATTCAATTAAGCACATGCTTTCAGATCTTTCTATTTTGTAATTTTGGAAAAGTGATATTATATGTTTTATTTTGTTTTCTTATGTTTCTTTCTTATTTTGCATGCTGCTCTCTTCTTTAATTTCTACTTGAATTGCAGGGTGAAGGATAAAGGGGAGAGTTCAAAATTAAACTGACATTTACTAGTTTTTTTTTTTTTTTTTTTTGGGGATGGAGTCTCGCTCTGTCGCCCAGGCTGGAGTGCAGTGGCACGATCTCGGCTCAATGCAAGCTCCGCCTCCTGGGTTCATGCCATTCTCCTGCCTCAGCCTCCCGAGTAGCTGGGACTACAGGCGCCCGCCACCACGCCCGGCTAATTTTTTGTATTTTTTAGTAGAGACGGGGTTTCACCATGTTAGCCAGGATGGTCTCGATCTCCTGACCTTGTGATCCACCCACCTCGGCCTCCCAAAGTGCTGGATTACAGGTGTGAGCCACCGCAACCAGCCGACATTTACTAGCTTTTATCTGACAAGTTTCAAAATACCCTATCATGTTAACTTCCTTCTCAATTTCAGAGAGGATTTCTATTACCATCTTGTGTTAAATAGTTTCCAATCTCACTTCCCCAAAACTTCCAGTTCCCCATTATTTTCTATTTTTAAACTGGCTTTTATTTTTCTTCATGGACAAACTAACAGTATATGGTTTCGTTATTTTCTCTCTTTTTTTGCTTTTGTCTATGACTTTCAGAAGAATTGAAAACTTAAAAACAAGGACTTTGTTCTTTGTTTCTTAAGTTTATGGCCACTTCTGTAGCCTGGAGCATAGGAGGCAATTAGATAGAGAGAGAGAGAGCGAGAGAGAGAGAGAGATAATAGATAGATGCTAAATAGATAGATGGGTAGGTAGCTAGATGTAGGTCAAAAATTAGATCAGTCTAGAAAACAATTAAAGTTTATTGCCATACAAAACATATTGATCTCAATCCAGGAAACTTTAAACCAAGTAGTAAGAAGCTTGTCTTATAGCAGTTACAGCACAATTTATATACTGTAAAGGAGGAACTATTTTCACCTTTATTGTGATTCACTGTTTTATTTTTAATTTTTATTTTTCATAAGTTATTGGGGTATAGGTGGTATTTGGTTGCATGAGTAAGTTCTTTAGTGGTGATTTCTGAGATTATGGCACACCCATCACCTGAGCAATATACACTGCACCCTATTTTTTGTCTTTTCTCCCTCACCCCCTTACACTCTTTCCCCCAAGTCCCCAAAGTTCATTGTGTCATTCTTATGCCTTTGCATCCTCATAGCTTAGATCCCACATATCAGTGAGAACATGCAATGTTTTATTTTCCACTCCTGAGTTACTTCACTTAGAATATGTCTCCCATCTTATCCAGGTCACTGCAAATACAGTTAATTCATTCCTTTTTAATGGCTGCCTAGTATTCCATTATATGTATATATCACAGTTTCTTTATCCACTCGTTGATTGATGGACATTTGGGTTGGTTCCAAGATTTTGCAATTGTGAATTGTGCTGCTATAAACATGCACGTGCAAGTATCTTTTTCAAATAATGAATTCTTTTCCTCTGGGTAGATACCCAGTAATGAGATTGCTGGATCAAATGGTAGTTATACTTTTAGGACTTTAAGGAATCTCCACACTGTGTTCCATAGTGGCTGTGCTAGTTTGCATTCCCGCCAGCAGTATAGAAATGTTTCCTGTTCACCATATTCATGCCAATATCTACAGTTTTTTTTAATTTTTTTTATTATGGCCATTCTTGTAGGAATAAGGTGGTATCATATTGTGCTTTTGATTTGCATTTCCCTGATGATTAGTGATGTTGAACATTTCTTCATATGTTTGTTGGCTCCTTGTATATCTTCTTTTGAGAATTGTCTATTCATCTCTTTGGCCCACTTTTTGATGGGATTGTTTGTTTTTTTCTTACTGATTTGTTTGAGTTCATTTAGGTTCTGGATATTAGTCATTTGTCAGATGTATGGATTGTGAATATTTTCTCTCACTCTGTGGGTTATCTGTTTATTCTGCTGACTGTTCCTTTTGCTGTGCAAAAGCTCTTTAGTTTAATTATGTCCCAGCTATTTATTTTTGTTTTTATTGCATTTGCTTTTGGGTTCTTGTACATGAAATCCTTGTGTAAGGCAACGTCCAGAAGGGCTTTTCCAATGTTACCTTCTATAATTTTCATAGTTTCAGGTCTTAGGTTTAAGTCCTTAATCCATCTTAGTTGATTTTTGTATAAGGTGAGAGATGAGGATCCAGTTTCATTCTCCTACGTGTGGCTAGCCAATTATCCCAGCACCATTTGTTGAAATGGTTGTCTTTTCTCCACTTTATGTTTTTGTTTGTTTTGTCGAAGATCAATTGGCTGTAAGTATTTGGGTTTATTTCTGGGTTCTCTATTCTATTCCCTTGGTCTATGTGTCTACTTTTATATCAGTACCACACTGTTCTGGTGACTATTGCCTTATAGTATAGTTTGAAATCAGGTACTGTGATGCCTCCAGATTTGTTCTTTTGCTTAGTCTTGCTTTGGCTATGTGGGCTCTTTTTTGGTTTCATATGAATTTTGAAATTGTGTTTTCTAATTCTATAAGGACTGGTGGTGGTAATATTTCAGTGAGAACTGCATTGAATTTCTAGATTTCTTTTGGCAGTATGGCCATTTTCACAATATTGAGTCTACCCATCCATGAGCATGGGATGTGTTTCCATTTGTCCATGTCGTCTATGATTTCTTTTAGCAGTGCTTTCTAGTTTTCACTGTGATACATTAAAAATGCTTTAGAGCTAACAGAGCTATTTAAGCTGATTTGTCCATAGCTGATTGGTTTAATTTCACTAACAAATAAATAAAGCTTAACTTTTGTGTTTGTGATTAGAGAAAACATTTCCAAGAAATCAGGATGACTTCAGTTTTGCTTACATGGTGGTGGGTGTTTGGCCTTGGTATGTATTTCAACTATGGTATATATATATATATATATATATATATATATATATACATATATACATGAACATACATATATATACACACACACACACCATATATTGTTAAATATATATATGCCTATATATAAATATATATTTAAAAATATATATTTTTATTTTTATATATAAATATATATTTAAAAATATATATTTTTATTTTTATATATAAATATATATTTAAAAATATATATTTTTAAATATATATAAATACATATTTAAAAATATATATTTTTATTTTTATATATAAATATATATTTAACAATATATATATAATAAATAAATAGAACTTGAAGTTTAGGTCCACGTTTCCTAGGTACTCCCCTCCAGATTTTCAGATGTAAGAAATTATGACTTTATGCGGCTCTGTTGTGTTCTAT
The DNA here is from genome assembly GCF_028885655.2 of Pongo abelii. Lineage (NCBI taxonomy): Eukaryota > Metazoa > Chordata > Mammalia > Primates > Hominidae > Pongo > Pongo abelii. Next base: position 133,496,799 of record NC_072008.2, read on the forward strand.
TCACAGTCTCACTGTGTTGAATGTATTTTCGCTGCTGTGATGGTTAATATTAACTGTCAGCTTGACTGGATTAAGGATTACCTAGAGAACTGGTAAAGAATTAGTTCTGAGTGAGTCTGAGAGGGTTTTTCCAAAGACTGTCCTGTGAGTCAGTGATTAAGTGGAGAAGACTCGCCCTCAATGTGGCGGTCATCATGCAATCAGCTGGGGAAACATATAGAACAAAAAGATAATTTCTTTTGTCTCCTAGAGCTGGAATATACCCTTTTTCACCTGTCCTTAGACATCAGAAGTTCAGGCTCTCCAGGTTTTTGAATTCCAGGAATTGCCCCAGTTCCACCCTCCTACCCTCAGTGTTCTTAGGCCTTTGGCTCCATAATGAGAGTTATACCATTGACTTCTTGGTTCCAAAAACTTTTGGTGTGGACTGGGCCACATTACTGGAATCTCAGGTCTCCAGTTTGTAGGCTGCCTATCATAGGACTTATCAGCCTTCATAATCACATGAGACGATTCCCTTAATAAGTACCTCTTATCTATCTATCTATCATCTATCTATCTATCTATCTATCTATCTATCTATCTATCTATCTATCATCTATCTTCTATTAGTCCCTCTGGATAACTCTAATATAGCTGCTAACTCCCTGGATTCAGTGCCTGATAGTTAAATTTATATATTTATCTTAGAGCCCTTGTCTCTATTTTTCCTTTTTATTAGGAAAAGTTCAAACATAAATAAAAGTGAAGAACAGCCTAAAAAAAATCCCCACGTGCATCATCCAGGAAAAATAATTACTTATTAATGACCAATCTTATTTCATATACACATCTATACACTTCCACCCATACCTAATTTATTTTGAAATGAACATTAGAATATCTTCTAATATAATGTTTCACAATGTAGTAGCATTCATAATTAAAGAAAAAACAAATTTTGAGAGTCAAGCATCCTAAATTTGTAAGGTACAAACAGCTCCTCCCTTGCTTCAATCTTTCTGTTATTAATGCTGTGAGGAATCCTGAGAAACATCATGTATAAAAATATAATTCATCTTTATTATTTTATTTTTAAAATATTTTGTGTTTAATTTTTGTGGGTACATAGTAGGTGTATGTATTTATGCAATACATGACATATTTTTGTACAGGCATCCAATTTGTAATAATCACATCATGGAAAATTGGGCATCCATGCATTCAAGTGTTTATTCTTTGTATCACAAACAACCCAATTCTACTATTTTAGTTACGTTAAAATGTACAATTAAATTATTATTGAATAAAGTTCTTGTATAAAACACTAGATATTATTCCTTATTTTTAATTGCTTTTTGTACACATTAACCTTCCCCACCTCCGCATCACCACCGCACTACACTTATTAGATTTTGGTAACCATTTTTCAACTCTCCATCTCCATGAGTTCAATTATTTTGATTTTTAGATTCCCAAAATAAGTGAGAACATGTGATGTTTGTCTTTCCCTACCTGCCTTATTTCACTTAACATAATGACTTCCAGTACCATCCATGCAGTTGCAAATGACAGGATCTTATTCTTTTTATGGCTGAATAGTACTCCATTGTGTATAATTACCACATTTTCTTTGTCTATCCATTGATGGACACTTAGGTTGCTTCCAAATCTTGAGTATTGTGAACAGTGCTGTAACAAGCATGGGAGTGCAGATATCTTTTCGGTATACTGATTTCCTTTCTTTGGGGAATATACACAGCAGTGAGATTGCTGAAACATATGGAAGCTCCATTTTTAGTTTTTTGAGGAAACTTCAAACTGTTCTTCGTAGTTGTCATACTAACTTAAATTCTCATCAACAGAGTACAAGTGTTCCATTTTCTCCACATCCACAGAAATACTTGTCATTGCCTGTCTTTTGGATAAAAGTCATTTGAACTGGGTGAGATAACACATTGTAGTTTTGATTTGCATTTATCTGATAATGATGTTGAGCAACTTTTTATACACTCAAGTGCCATTTGTATGTCTTCATTTGAGGAATGTCTATTAAGATCTTTTGCTCATTGCTAAATCAGATTATTACATTTTTTCCTACAAAATAGTTTGAGCTCCTATTATATTCAGGTTATTATTGCCTTGTCAGATGGGTAGTTTCCAAATATTTTCTCCCATTCTGTGAGTCGTTTCTTTACTTTTTTGATGGTACCCTTTGCTGGGCAGAAGCTTCTTAACTTGGTGTGATGCCATTTGTCCATTTTTGCTTTGGTTGCTTGTGCTTGTGGGGTATTACTCAAGAAATCTTTGCCCAAACTAATGTCCTAGAGATTTTCCCCAATGTTGTCTTGCAGCAGTTTCACAGTTTGAGATTTTAGATTTAAGTCTTTGTATTAATCCATTCTCACACTGCTATAAACAACTACCAGAGACTGGGTAATTTATGAAGAAAAGAGGTTTAATTGAGTCAGAGTTCTGGAGGCTTAACAGGAAGCATGACTGGGAGGCCTCATGAAACTTACAATCATGATGAAAGGTGAAGGGGAAGCAAGCACATATTATAATGGCAGAGCAGGGGGGAGAGAGAGAGAGAGAGAAAGAGTCACACACTTTTATACAACCAGATCTTGTGAAAACAGCAAGGGGGAAATCCACCCCCATGATCCAATCACCTCCTATCCTACCAGGCCCCTGGTATGCTGATGCTTTCTTTCCCCCAACACCCCTAACAGGCCCCAGTGTGGGTTTTTCCCCTCCTTGTTTCCATGTGTTCTCATTTTTCTGCTCCCACTTATAAGTGAGAACATGAGGTGTTTGGTTTTCTGTTCCTGTGTTAGTTTGCTGAGTATAATGGCTTCCAGTTCCATCCATGTCCCTGCAAAGGACATGATCTCATTCCTTTTTATGGTTATATAGTATTCCATGATGTATATGTACCACATTTTCTTTATCCAGTCTATTATTGATGGACATTTGTGTTGATTCTATGTCTTTGCTATTGTGAATAGTGCTGCAATGAACATACATGTGCATGTATCTTTATAACAGAATAATTTATATTCCTTTGGGTGTATACCCAGTAATGGGATTGCTGGATGAAATTGTATTTCTGGTTCTAGGTCTTTGAGTACTTGCCACACTGTCTTCCACAAGGGTTGAACTAATTTACTTTCCCACCAACATTGTAAAAGCATTTGTATTTCTTAGCCTCACCAGCATCTGCTGTTTCTTGACTTTTTAATAATTGCCATTCTGTTTGGTGTAAGATGGTATCTTTGTGGTTTTGATTTGCATATCTCTAATGATCAGTGATGTTGAGCTTTCTTTTCATGTTTGTTGGCAGCATAAATGGCTTCTTTTGAAAAGTGTGTCTGCTCATGTCCTGTGCCCACTTTTCAATGTTTTTTTTTTTCTTGTAAATTTGTGCAAGCCCTTGTAGACTCTGGATATTAGACCTTTGTCAGATACAAAAATTGCAAAAATTTCCCTCCATTCTATAGATTGTCTGTTCACTCTGATGATAGTTTCTTTTGCTGTGCAGTAGTTCTTTAGTTTAATGAGATCCCATTTGTTCATTTTTGCTTTTGTTGCAGTTGCTTTTGACATTTTCATCATGAAATCTTTTTCTGTGCCTATGTCCTGAATGGTATTGCCTAGATTTTTTCCTAAGGTTTTTATAATTTGGGGTTTTACAGTTAAGTCTTTAATCCATCTTGAGTTAACCTTTGTACAAGGTGTAAGGAAGGGGTCCAGTTTCAGTTTTCTGCATATACCTAGCCAGTTTCTCCAGCACCATTTATTAAATAGGGAATCTTTTCCCCATTGCTTGTTTTTGTCAGGTTTGTTGAAGAGCAGATGGTTGTAGATGTGCAGTCTTATTTCTGAGATCTTTATTCTGTTCCTTTGGTATGTGTCTCTTTTTGTACCAGTGCCATCCTGTTTTGTTTACTGTAGCTTTGTGGTATAGTTTGAAGTCATGTAGCATGATGCCTCCAGGTTTGTTCTTTTTACTTAGGATTGTCTTGTCTATACAGGCTCTCTTTTGGTTCCATATGAATTTTCTGGTAATTTTTGTCTATTTCTGTGGAGAATGTCAATGGTAGTTTAATGGGAATAGCACTGAATCTTTAAATTACTTTGGGCTGTAGGGCCATTTTCACGATGTTGATTCTTCTTATCCCTGAGCATGGAATGTTTCTCCACTTGTTTAAGTCCTCTCTGATTTCATTAAGCAGTGGTTTGTAGTTCTCCTTGAAGAGATCTTTCACTTCTCTTCTTAGCTGTATTTCTAGGTACTTTATTCATTTTGTAGCAATTGTAAATGGGAGTTTATTCTTGATTTTAAGTGCCACACATTTTTAAATAACCAGATATCATGAGAATTCACTCACTATCACGATAACAGCAAGGGAGAAATCCATCCACATGATTCAATCACCTTCCACAAGGCCCCACCGCCAATTCAACATGAAATTTGAGTGGGGACACAAATTCAAACCATATTAGTCTTTCATTTTTTATTTGATTTTCATATATGGAGAGAGATACGGTTATAGTTTCATTTTGCTGCATGTAGATATTCAGTTTTCCCAGCACAATTTATTGAAGAGACTGTCTTTTTTTCTAATATATGTTCTTGGCACCTTTGTCAAAAAGGTGCCACTGTAAGTGTCTGGATTTGTTTCTGGGTTCTCTATTCTTTTCCAGTGGTCTGTTTTTTTTTTGTTCGTTTGTTTGTTTGTTTGTTTTTGCCAACACCATGCTGTTTTGTTTACTATAGCTCTGTAGTAAAATTTGAAGTCAAGTAATGTGATTTATCCAGTTTTTTTTCCTTTTTGCTCAGGATAGCTTAGGCTATTCCATGTCTTTCATGATTCTATATAAACTTTATAATTATTTATATTTATGTGAAGAATGACACTAGTATTTTTATCTTTGTACAGTAGACTGAGGAGGAGGAAAAAAAAATGACAGGTTTTTCTTTGCAGCAGAGGCAGAAGAAAATCTGTGTGTAAGTGTACCCCAACCACTCAAATTTGTGTTGTTCAAGTTGACTCTTAAGCAGAACATGCTATATAAAGGTGACAAGGATGAAGACTTTTATGATGATGCATTTCTGCTTAATGAATTGTAAATTTATTTTATCTTCCTTGTGATTTTCTTAAAAACACATTATGTGCTCTAGCTTAATTTATTGTAAGAATACAGTATATAATATATATAACTTGCAAAATATGTAATATTGACTCTGTATATTGTTACTAAGGCTTCTAGTCATCAGTAGGCTACTAGTTATTAAATTTTTGGCAAGTTAAATCTTATAGACAATTTTTTTACTTGATGGGGCATTGGCACCCCTAACCGGTGGTTTGTTCCAGGGGCAACTGTATTTTATAAAATATTAATTTGCACTGGAACAAAAATTTAGTATAATTCGAAGTTCAATTGTGATAGACTTAATTTTCAAGGGACTCAGAAGGATAATCTAGCATTTTGTATTGTGAAAAAATGAATGTCAGTTCCATTTTGCAGAACTTTATCTCTCTTTATATTAAGAAATCTATTATGTAGTATAAATATATTACCTGAAAAAGAAGTCACATCATTAGGGTATCCTCACTTCATGTGAATTGGCTATTATGACACAAATGGTAGAAACTGCTAAATCTTAGTGATAAGGAGACCAATAAATGCTATCTTGAAGTACATGTCTATACCAGGTGCCAAAATCCAAAGATTAATGAACTGATGACACCATAATTTACGTAATGAGAGAGAAGGAAAAGAAATTAGGAGAAGGGCAGTGGCACAGTGGCTGGTAACCTTGCAACCATTCAATCAAGAAAACATGCCTTATATATGGTACCAGTGAGACAACACTGGCAGTTGTGCTATTTTTTTGCACTTAGAAACATGAGGAAACTTACTGAAATAAACTTATAAAGCCATAGTGAAACTTTGGCTTTATAACTGAAGACATATATGTAGCTTTATACAATTCATAAAATGGACTCCTCTTTATTGCATGTAGGTAAACATTTTATTCACTTCCTCCCAGTAATGCCATGTCTTCTGTTACTACTATTTGAAATATAATATATGCACTGGAGTTTTTATCTGCACGTATGTATTAATATTCCATTTGTTTTTTGTAGGTATTTCTCAGTTAATTTTTACTTATTTATCCTAAATATTTCCTAGATATAGGGAGAAATTATTACACAGGCTTGAAAAATACAAGCTTTCCTACTTCCTATTCCCTCCCATAGTCATTTCTGAATTCTGTAGTAGTCCTAATCCACATCAAAAGCAAGTCTGCTTAGGAATGAGTCCTCACACACATGAAGTTATCCACCTCCAGACCTTTAAGAACTTCAAAGCTGGAAAGCATATACATCCTGGGACACTGAATCCTCTGTATCATTAGTATTTTTATTGTAATTATTATTTCTTCAGATGATCTAGCCACATGATGGTTATCCTGCCCTTATCACAGTTGAATTCAAATAATCATATTTCATATCATTCTTTCCTGCTACTCTATAAGCTTCATGAAGGTGGAAATCTTGTCTAGTTTTACCTAATGCACAGTAGGTACTAGGCAAATGAGTGAATTAATATATTATTATCATTATTTACCTTATTTCCTATACTATGTACTAATCATTGTACTAAATCCTACTAACACAAAAGGTGGAAAATATAATTCCCAATTTAGGTGATTTCTACATATTATAAACAAGATTGAAAGATAGTAAATATTTCCCATTTTGGAAGAGTGAATCATCGTGTTTTCTCTTCGCATGTGTATGACAATCAAGGTCTTTCAGATGTCTTAAAGTTTGTCTCAAAATTTACCAAAATCAGCTTTACAAAGAACAATAAATTATTAAAGATACTAATATTGTGCCACTCTGTATTTGTAAGTGCACACAGTTCCCTTAGCTCTCTGAAGGTTTTTTGAATACTCTCCTTAACTGACTCATGAAACAAATATAGTTTTGACAGTAAGCTGAGCAATACACTGTACTTTTTGGAAGAGTTGTCATGAAATGAAGGATATAAGGTGCTACAACTCAAACAATTGTGGAACTTCATGATTGAGCTGTGTTCTACTTCTGTCCCTGCAAAATAGTTTTCTGAGTGACCTGGAAATAATCCAGTTCTTTTCCTTTCTTCTTCATAGATTTCAAGAATAACTATAGAATGCACTGGGAATGCAATATCTTGAGATAGGAAGGAAATGCCCCAAACAGCCCTGGACTAGTTTTTGTCCTTCCTATGGAATGTAATATCTTCTAACTACTTTTCTGTACCCATTAACCATCCGTACTCCCCTGTCACCCATTCACTACCCTTCTCAACCACTAGTAACCATTGGTAATTTAGTATCTTGTGTTAGGGAGGAATTGCTGGGACAGGCCGGGCTTGTTTCCTCATTCTGTTGGAAGAAGGATATCTTTCAAAGCTTTACCCAGGATTCCTTTTGTCCCTGAAACATATAATCTGGAGTGGAATGCCTTTTGGGGTCCCTCAGCTATAGTGCAAGTGAAGAAAGCATAGTAAAGACTCTAGCCACCCAGGGCAGATTTCTCGAGCCTAGAGGAATCAGCTCACAATGGATCCTAGTCTTTTAGCCCATGGTGCCTACCTGTAAGTAATAAGTTATCTTCACGTATCTTTTCACATATGAGTATGTTCTGTATCACTAGGCTGATGTAATTTGGTAGCCAGTGCACAGTGAATCTGCCTCACACAGTCCCAACAACTGCTAGATGAGTAAACAGGCAAGAAAAGGTGATCACATCCATAAAACTGAATAACTTATTTCACTAGCTTTATTTCATTGAATTTATTTTCATTTGGGCTCCTCAGTCAAAATTGTCACAGTAGCCTTTATTTTTGACACATGCACTTGACTGTAGAAGTTGGCACTAGGGAATGTGTTTTATTCTAAGTGAGTATTTTTGAAGACCATCAAGTATTATCAAACAGATGTCAAGCTATTTTTTGAAAATGCTTGGATTAAGTGTTTTCCAGTTAACTTTTTTTCTTTAGCTGATATCACTTAGGAGGCTGTGACTCTGTTAATGTACAAATGGCTATTTTATGAAATGCTGTCAACCTCAGCAAGCAATAAAATATCTCAAATTCCACAAGATCTTTAATTAGCTGCATGGACTATGCTTAAAATACAATTGAGAATACTATGAGATAATAAAGACTTGTTTGGTGTTGATATAACAGAATGATCTTGTCACTATCTCTATATTCCAAACCCTACTTAGAACCACTGCAGGTAAGTAAAACTAACTTAAACCATTTCAGAAAAAAGAGAATCTTAGTCGTGTATATGAATGAATGTACACTGTCTGCTATAAAGCAGCATAGCAATTATCAACAGTTCATGTTTCACCTGCTTATTTGATATTACTAAGAAATATCCATTTTATAGTTCTCCCAATCCGGAGATTAAATGAAAGCAACAGAAGTGAAAAAATTGGGTAGAGTGGTGAGGAGAAGCAGCCTATTTTAATTGAAATCCATCGGCTCTGGAGTCTGATAAACATGGTTTAGAATTTACACGATTATATTTTAGTTGATAGAGTCATATAATGATAATGAACCAATATAAATCTGTCAAATAGGAATAATGACTGTACCCAACTCATAGCATTTCTCGGAGGATTTCATGGGATTTTTACATATAAACATACTTTCACAAGGGCTAGTCCAATGTAAATATTTAACAAATTCTGGTATCATTGATCAGGCAATGGTAATCTGATCAATAAATACATCTTTAAAAATAAAGGAATCAAAAAGTAGGAACAACTATATCAGCATGAACTTAACTTAGAAATAAATGTTTATTATGGGGGTACAGTTACCCCTTTGATATACTTAGTTTGCTAAGCCTTTTTTGCTTCTGGCATTGTATTACTGTAGTGCTAGATTATATATATATACAGAGATAGATATATATATATATATACACACATACATGCACATATATATGTGTATATATATCACACACGTATTTTCCTCTATGTTTTATTTTGTAAAATTTCAACTTTTTTAGATTCCGGGGTACATATACGTGTTTGTTTCATTGGTATATTGTGTGATTCTGAGGTTTGGGGGAAAACTGGTCATATCACTTAGGTAGTTAGCATACTTAAATTATATTTTTAAAAGGCAGGAGGTATCAACATTATCAAATGCTGGTAAGAGACCAAGTAAGATAAAGACTGGACGCTATGATATTTAAGTAATTGATCACATTAGAAATAACTTTTGGCTGGAGGAATGGAGATGAAAATTCACGTGTAATCATTTGTTGACTGAAAAAGAATGGAGAAAATGAGGGCAATGAGTATAAACTGATATTTGGAAGAAGAAAGAAGGATTGTAGCTAGACAATAAATATGAGGTCTGTGAAGTCTAATTGGTTTGAATTTTGTTTTATTATTTTTGTTTTCTCTTCTGCTTTATTTCCCCCCTTTTCTTTTTTATTTCCTTTTACTTTTAGTTGGTAAGTAATAATTGTACGTATTTATGGAATGAGTGATATTCTGATACATGTATACAATGTATAATGGTAAAATCAAGGTTTAGCATATCTATCACCTCAAACATCTATGATTTCTTTGCGTTGTGAACATCCAAAATCCTCTCTTTTAGATTTTTGAATATATAAGATACATTTTAGCTAACTATATTCAACTTACAGTGCTGCAGGACACCAGTATTCCTCTTATCTAGCTGTAATTTTGTATCTATTAATCAACCTCCTACCATACTCCTCCATTAACCTTCCCAGTCTCTAATACTCACAACTCTATTCTCTATTTTTATGAGCTCAAATTGGTTTAGTTCCCACATATGAGTCAGAACATGCAATATTTTTCTTCCTGTGCCTGACTTACTTCACGTGATATATGGTCACCCAGTTTCATTCATGTTGCTGCAAATGACATTATTTCACTCTTACTTTGTGGACAAATGGCATTCCATTGTGTGTATGTACCACATTTTCTTTATCTGTTTATCTGTTGATGGACATTTAGGTTGATTCCATATCTTAGTTATTGTGAATAGTGGTGCAATAAACATGGGGGTACAGTTATCCCTTTGATATACTGATTTCCTTTCCTTGGAATAAGTGACCTAGTTTTTTGTTTCAATGGAAGTGGTTGAAATATGTTTTAATGCAAATTAGAATAATCTAGTTGAGAAGGAGAGTTGGATTATTCAAGGAAAGGGATGGATACTGGTTAGTGTAAAGTTCCTGCAAAGGCAGGAGAGGATGAGTTTTAAAACACAGAAAAATGAATAGAATTTACATATAGGAGGCATAGTTCCTCCTCTGTTCTGACATGAGAAAAGGAGAATGGGATAAAGACAGATGTAGGTAAATTATTTGGTGGGGAGTTCCTGTCTGAAGCTTTATACTTTCTGTTTGAATTCTGGGACATAGCCAAGCGCTGAGAGAAACAGAGATTGAAACTGAGGACTAAAAGTTGGAGTAGAATAATGACATAGTTTATTCTAAGTTTAACATAAGTTTAACATAAATACTGCAGTTTGTAAGAGAAAGCATGTTGCATAGAGGCAAATAAAAAGACTGTCAGATGGTGTGAAGTGAGGTATACAATTTAAAACTGACATTCATAAACTTCATTGTGAAAATATTGTGTGTTCCGTATATTTTTTCAGCAACACAGGGAGAGTAGTAGTGTACAGGCATAGAGAAAGGGGATACTTATATCTATTAATGGTGGATATTTTGCAAAAGACGAGCTTCTGAAAGGTAGAAAGAGAAGTGCAAGTAGGTCATTGGCCTGAAATATTTTGAAATGGCAGCTCATAAAAGCTAAGGTTGATGGGAAGGTAAATAAATAGAAGTTAGGGCATGTGATTGGGAAAAATAAATTATAGAAATCAAGGGACACTTCAGTAAGTTTAAGGATTAGTCTTCTGTATGGACTAGTAGAAAAAGCAAACTGGAAAAAAAGGTTTGGGACAAACTGGAATGTTTTAGTGACATTAAAAGAGGCATACTTAATAATATTGGTGAGATCCAATATATGATCATGACAGTGGGTGGCTGAAGGAGGATAGAGGAAGTTCTTAAAGCTGATATAGTCAATCTCAGGCCACAGTGTTGAAATGAGTCTTATGCAAACTTGGAATCAACCAAGATTGTTGAAAAGAAGGCTGTGAGCATTTTCCCAAGCTCTTCACTGTTTTAAAATATAAGTTTTATTATTATTCAGATATGGTGAGGCCAACAAATCATGAGATGACTGCCATTGAAAAGACTTTGTTATACCAACAGATTCAAAGAGAAAAATGCATGAGGGGCCACACAGAGAAACACTGGGTTCAACCAGAAGGAAGAGGTAGCAGTAGAAATTGTGGGCAAGAGCCTTTATTTTGGTTGCCATGGGAAGGAACATGCAAGCAAAGGTAAACAGCTCAACTGGCTAATTTGAGTAATTTCAGCAGGCTCTGCGGTGTAGGGGCTGCCTTTAGTTATCTGGCACATGGACCTGGTTTACATTTGAAAGGTGTGTTCCCAGGTGACTTTTTTTTTTTTTTAATATTTCTAGGAATTAGCTAACCCTAGGAGGCAGCAGTCCCTCCAGTGTTAGTAAATCTCTAGATGTTAAAGATTGAAAATACAGAAAATAAAAATACAAGTTTAATATAGAAGGGTAAATAATTATCGGCTGGGCACGGTGGCTCACGCCTGTAATCCCAACACTTTGGGAGGCCGAGGAGGGCAGATCACCTGAGGTCGGGAGTTCGAGACCAGCCTGACCAACATGGAGAAACCCTGTCTCTACTAAAAATACAAAATTAGCCAGACGTGGTGGTACATGCCTGTAATCCCAGCTACTCGGGAGGTTGAGGCAGGAGAATCGCTTGAACCCGGGAGGCGGAGGTTGCAGTGAGCCGAGATTGCACCATTGCACTCCAGCCTGGGCAAGAAGAGTGAAACTCCATCTCAAAAAAAACCATAATCATAATCATAATCATAATATCAGTAACTGTGAGAGGGAAAGCCTAGTGAAATAGTCATGAACTTTGCAGCATCAAGTTTGTTTTCTAAGAGGTTGGGGAATTAGTAGTATGGAAAGCAGTACAAGGGAGGGACTACGAGATGAAACCCACTGCTAAACTTGGGGATGTGTACAATGGGGGAGAATAAACAGAATAATATCAATTTGAGAGGATTATAGAAGTCAATAATGTCTTCAGAGGAAACTGTTTGCAGTTAAAAAATAAAAGGTAGGAAAGGCTCAGAGTAGTGGTGGAGGCTACATGGGTAGTTGCCCATTTCACAGAAAAAAAAGTTAGAGGACACACTGTAAGAGTTTATAAATAGAGTTTTTGTAAAGAGCAAGGAAGTACAAACATTTAGAGAGACAATGGCACAATAAAGGGTGAATGGCTTGTAGAGATAATTTACTATTTGGACATTAGCAGGTTTAAGTAGCTAGAAGAGATATCTGTCATTTTCATTTTATTGTGTTTACTGGTTAAAACAGTGATTAGGAAACAAAAGTCATTGGATAAGGAAGAAAAGAACTCAAAATCAGGGTCAAACACATGGACAATAAGGTTATACAGCATGATTTCAAAACTTCCAAGATTGAAATATTTACTCAAGCCTTCAGTAGGTGAGAGTGGGATAATAATTGTGTGGTATACAGTATCTCAAGACTTACAGAAAATATGAAAACATCTGACACATTTTTAGAATGTTCATTTTTGTAATGAGGTATGTTTTCTTAGAAACTTACTGTGAACAGTTTAGGTATTTTTTTTTAATGTACTGAATTTTCAACTGTACATATATCTGTATATAACTTCACTCATTTGTTCTTTTGCAAAGAAATCTCTAAGGCCAGAGCATAAAGTAGAAAGAACCCATTTAGTGACAGAGTTCAACTTAATCTTTAAAAAATGCTGATTTATTTTTGTCAGTTTCTTTGCCAGTTTCAAATTGGTTATTGCTAAGGATATTAAAAGCCCGACCAAAAAAAGCACAACAGTGTGAGAAATAGGAAGGAAAAAAAAGAAAGTGGCAAAGATTTTTATAAACCACAGGATCCTTTAATACAAGAAATTCAATGTAAGAAACAAAAAGTTAACAACTCCCCAATTCTTTATTTTTAACAAGTCCCTAGATAGGTAACAGTAACCTTCTATATGTCAGTCCATGGCAAAGAAAATCTAAAATTTCCTTTCTTTTCCAACAAAAATAGTCCTGATGAAGTCAAAGGGAAACTATGAAAGAACTGTCCCCCTGACAATAGAACCCTGTAGAGCACAAAAACTAAAAGCAGTGACTGGGAGAGAGAGAGAGAGAGAAAGAGATAGAGAGATTGAATACTCTGGCTCTAGTCAAAATGCCTTGTTAGGGCACAAGGAGGAAAAAGAATACAGAAACAAAAAGTTCAGTTACAACAGAAACCATTCAGAGAAAAAAGCAATGTTTACAACCTAGTGGTAGGATTTTCAGAAGAATATTGTAAATTGTAGAGAGAGACCAAAATTACAAATTAAAGAAAGGAGGAAAAAAGAGAGATTGGATTGAGTTAATAAAAAGTGCCAAGGCTGAGGTTTAAAAGGTAGAGCTTTCACCATCTTACACAAAGTGGCATATTTTGTTCCTATTTCAGAAAATAGGAACAAAAATTTCAGAAAAATTTCATTATTAACCAATAGGTGAATTTGGTTTTGTACTTTTGGGCTATTATGAGGGAAGTGTACGAAATTATGATTTAGAGAGGGCAGGTAGTAAGTGTCCTGAAAGGAAAGCACTAGTAGTAGTGATGTCAGATAAAATAGAAGAAACTCATTAAAATTTAAATTTTATATAAACAACAAATACTATTCCACATGACATGTTAATACTAAAATAATACCCATTGTTTATGCAGAATTCAAATTTACCTTGATGCCATCTATTTTTATTTGCCAAATCTGACTATCCTAGCCATGGAATAAGGTAAATGAGGAAACTTAACTAATTAGAAATATGGAGAGGCAGAGTTGATTTGCAGAGTGGGATGACCCCAACTGAAGAGAAGTGGTAAGTGCTGACTCATTTTTTCCCACATGAAAATTAGTTACAATGGATAGAGATTCATATTTAATCATAAAATTTTACATTTATTCATGCAATTACATGATACATTTACTCTCATGATGATACAGTTCATACAATCACATGGTACATTAATCATGGAGTATTCATGACCTTAATGGCTTTTATTAAAAATCAGTTTTATAATAAAGTTTAGTTTTGAGAGCAAATATATTATGCCAGAAAAAAATGAAATTGGTAGCCTCTAATCACATCACAGAGTCTGGATGGTATGGAATTTTTATCAATATCTGTTCTCTTTGCTAAATTTGACATTATTAATTACCTCCAGTATTTTACTGAAATACCTTGTATCTCCAGTCACACTAGCTCTCTTCCCAGGCACTCATAATGGAGTAGCACATCCATAAGACTGTTAAATACATAACTCACCAAACAATGTTCTTCCACTTTTTTTTCAGCCATCACATTTTCTAATTTATCATTCATTTGAATAAAAATCTCCAGGATATACAGCAAGCATCAAAGTAATGGGTATAAAGATATATTTAGGGGGTATATGAGATGTTTTGATACAGGCATGCAATGTATAATAATCACATCATGTAAAATGGAGAATCCAGTCACTCCAGCATTTATCATTTGTGATTATGAACAATGCAGTTATATTTTTAGTTATTTTAAAATGTGCAATTAAATTATGATTGAACAAAGTCACCATGTTGTGCTTTGAAACATTAGGTCTCGTTCATTCTTTCTGTACACTATCTTTTTGCACACATTATCTTACTCCAGTTTTCCTACAACTCAACTACTGTTCCCAGCCTCTGGTAACCATCCTTCTACTCTCTATCTCCATGAGTTCCACCCTTTCGTTATTTTAGATCCCGCAAATAAGTGAGAACATGTGATATTTGTCTTGCCGTGCCTGGCTTATTTTATTTAGCATAGTGACTTACAGTTACATCCATGTTGTTGCAAATGACAAGATCTCAATTCTTTTAATGGCTGAATAGTACTCCATTGTGAATATGTACTGCATTTTTTTATCCATTCATCTGTTGATGGACACTTAGCTTGCTTCCAAATCTTGGCTATTGTGAAAAGTGCTGTAACAAGCATGAGAGTGCAGATATCTCTACAATATGCTGATTTCCTTTCTTTTGAATACCCAAGAGTGAAATTGCTGGATCATATGGTAGCTCTACTTTTAGTTTTCTGAGGAACCTCCAAACTGTTCTCCATAGTGGTCGTGCTAATTTACATTCCCATCAACAGTGTACAAGGGTTCTGTTTTCTGCACATCCTCACTAGCATTTATTATTGCCTACTTTTGGACATAGCCATTTTAACTTGGGTGAGATGATATCTCATTGTAGTTTTTATGTACATTTCTATGATGATCAACAATGTTGAGCACCTTTTCATATGAGTGTCATTTGCATGTCTTCTTTTGGGAAATGTCTATTCAGATCTTTTGCACGTTTTTTTGAGCCAATGATTAGATTTTTTCCTGCTTTTGCTGTGTCCCATATATTTTTGTATGTTCTGTTTCCACTATTTGTGTCAAGAAAACTTTGAACATACATTTTAATTTCTTCATTGAATCACTGATCATTCAATAGCAAATTGTTTAATTTTCATGTAGTTGTACAATTTCCAAAACTCCACTTGCTATTAAATTTTAGTTTTAATCCATTGTGATTAGAGCAAGTGCCCATGGCTGCAGATCCAGGAATCCCTGTGCTCTCAGGGGCCTGGGAAGCCCCCTGCCTCTGCAGACTCAGAAGTGCCTGCTCCTGCTCTCTGGCCCCTCCCCTCTCCTAGTGCATGCTCTGGTGAGCAGGAATGTTGTGGCCAAGCCTAAGTGCTGTCATGACCCGGCTGAGTGTGAGCACACTTGGAGCAGTGCTGAGACACCAAACCAACTGCCACCTCAGCCCCCCAGATGTTGGGTGCCCACGAGCTCAGGAGGGAGGCTGGAGAGCTGAGAGCAGCTCAGAGTGGGTTTTCAGGCACCCCTTGGTGCAGATAGCCTGCCCGCCATGGACAGCAAATTGATGACAACGGGAGACAGAGAAGTTCCAAGGTGGGAGAGGCAGGTCCCCAGTGAAACCCCAATGTATTAGTGTGTTCTCATGCTGCTGATAAAGACATAGCCAAGACTGGGAATTCATAAAGAAAAAGAGCTTTGATTAACTCACAGTTACACGTGGCTGGGGAGGACTCATAATCATGGCAGAAGGTGGAAAGCACATCTTACATGGTGGGAGACAAGAGAGAACTTGTGCAGGCAAACTCCCCTTTAAAAAACCCTCAGATCTCATGAGATGTATTCACTTTCACGAGAACAGCATGAGAAAGACCTGCATCCATGATTCAATTACCTCCCACTGGGTTACTTCCATGACATGTGGGAATTGTGGAAGCTGTAATTCAAGAAATTTGGGTAGGGACACAGCCAAACGATATCATTTCACCCCTGACCCCTCCCAAATCTCATGTCCTCATATTTCAAAACCAATCATGCCTTCCCAACAGTCCCCGAAAGACTTAACTCATTTCAACATTGACTCAAAAGCCCACAATCCAAAGTCTCATCTGAGACCAAACAAGTCCCTTCTGTCTATGAGCCTGTAAAATCAGAAGCAAGTTAGTTACTCCCTAGATACAATATGGGTACAGGCATTAAGTAAATGGAGTCATACCAAATGGGATAAATTGGCCAAAATGAAGCGGCTACAGGCCCCATGAAAGTCCAAAATCCAACAGGGCAGTCATTTTTTAAAACTTCAAAATGATCTCCTTTGACTCTATGTCTGACATCCAGGTCATGATGATGTAAGAGGTGGGTTCCCATGGTCTTGGGCAGCTCTGACCCTGTGGCATTGCAGGGTACAGCTTCCCTTCATGCTGCTTGCATGAGCTGGCATTGAGTGTCTGTTGCTTTTCCAGGTGTACAGTGCATGCCATTAGTGGATCTTCCATTCTGGGGTCTGGAAGATCATGGCCCTCTTCTCACAGTTCCACTAGGCAGTGCCCCAGTGGGAGCTCTGTATGTGGCCTTCAACCCCACACTTCCCTTCCAAACTGCCCTAGTAGAGGTTCTCCATGAGGATCCCTCCAAACTGCGCTAGCAGAGGTTCTCCATGAGGGCCCTGCCCCTGCTGCAAACTTCTGCCTGTACAACCAGGCACTTCTATATATTGTCTGAAATCTAGGCAGAGGTTCCCAAACCTCAATTCTTGACTTCTGTGCACCCACAGGCTCAACACCACATGGAAGCTCCCAAGGCTTGGTTGGGGCTTGCACCCTCTGAAGCCATGTCCCAAATTGTACCTTGACCTCTTTTAGCCATGATTAGAGTGGCTGAGATGAAGATAACCAAGTCCTTAGGCTGCACAAAGCAGGGTGGTCCTGAGCCCAGCCCACAAAACCATTTTTTCCTTCTAGTCCTCCAGGCCTGTGATTGGATGGGCTGCTGCAAAACTTTCTGACATGTCTTGGAGACATTTTCCCCATTGTCTTGGCAATTAACATTTGTCTCCTTGTTACGTATGCAAATTTCTGCAGCTAGTTTGAATTTCTCCTCAGAAAATGGGTTTTTCTTTTCTATTATATCATCAGGCTGCAAATTTTACAAATTTTTATGCTGTAGTTCTTTTAAAACTGAATGCTTCTTACAGCACCCAAGTCATATCTTGAATACTTTGCTGCTTAGAAATTTCTTCCACCAGATACCCTAAATTATCTCTATCATGTTCAAAGTTCCCCAAATCTCTAGGGCAGGGGCAAAATGCCACCAGTCTTTTTGCTAAAACATAGCAAGAGTCATCTTTACTCCAGTTCCCAACAAGTTCCTCATCTCCATCTGAGACCACCTCAGCCTGGATTTCATTGTTCATATCATTATCAGCATTTTGGTCAAAACCATTCAACAAGTCTCTAGGAAGTTCCAAATTTTCCCACATCTTCCTGTATTCCTCTGAGTCCTCCAAATGGTTACAACCTCTGCCTGTTACCCAGTACCAAAGTCACTTCCACATTTTCGGGCATCTTTACAGCAGCACCCCACTACCAGTACGTTTTCTGTATTAGTCCATTTGAATGCTGCTGATAAAGACATGCCCAGGCCTGGATAATTTATAAATAAAAGAAGATTTAATGGAGTCACTGCTCCACATCACTGTGTAGACTTCACAATCATGGTGGAAGGTGGAAGGCACATCTTACATGGTGTCAGACAAGATAGAACTTGTGCGGGGGCACTCCTCTTTATAAAACCATCAGATCTTCTGAGATTTATTCTGCATCATGCGAAGAGTATAGGAAGGACCCAACCCCATGATTCAATTACTTCCCACTTGGTCCCTCCCACAACATGTGGGAATTGTGGGAGCTACAATTCAAGATGAGATTTTGGTAGGAACACAGCCAAAGCACATCACCCACCTACAAGCCAGGGATGGCCTGAAGCCTGGGGACCCAGTTCCAGGTGCAGTCTGCAACTCAGAGTGAGAATTTCCCTGATGCCTTTCAGCCAATCGGATGGTGCTTTTTCAGGCTGGCTCATGGCTGCCCATGGACCAATCAGCACACACTTCCTCCCTTCTGAGCCCATAAAAACCCCAGACTCAGCCAGACTCAGAGATTCACTGTGAGACCTGCCTGTGTATAGGAGTTACTCAGTTTGGGTCTCCTCTACACTCATTCGGAAGGCCTTCCAGCAGATAGGAACTACCCACTCAGGCTTCCTCTCTCCTGAGAGCTGTTCTATCACTCAATAGAGCTCCTCTCTGCCTTGCTTACCCTCCAGTTATCCGTGTGACCTCATTCTTCCTGGATGCAGGATAAGAACTTGGGAGCCACCAACCGTCAGGAGTGAAAGGAGCTGTAAGATATTCCTGGCTGACTCACCAAGCTGTGGGTGGTGACATGCTCCTGGACTGTGGGAGTGAAGATTAGCGACACTTCTGGGGGCCCAGACCTCAGGAATCCCTGAGCCAGAGCTTCTGTAACACTATAGCCCTTCCTTCCTCTGCCAGTGCCAGGTGGTGGCCCTACGTGTTGGAAAGTAGCATCACGGCAGGGCCAGACCAGGAGCCATCGAGTAGAGAGGCAGGATTGAAAGATCAGTAACACAAATGGGATGGATCATACCCCTCACACCCCCTCTCCCCACCACCACTCACTGCCCTTTGGCAACAAGAGGGACAGAAGAGTTGCAATCCTTCTGGGAGCCCAGACCTCAGGGCTCCCTGAGACAGGACTGTAACATGCATAACAACCTTTTTGGGGCTCTGTGTTCCTGACATCTCCAAGCTTTTGGGCACCACCACATTCCTCTTCCCCAGACATTGATCCCTGCAGTGGAATCTGCTTGCAGTATGTCTGGTCCAGCTTCAGCCTTACACAGAGTTGGTTCCTGTGCTGGTGCCTGGAGCTGTCTGCCCCTCCCCAGCAGCTAGCATGCCTGGCTATGCACAGTGGTTGGACCCTGTGCTTGCTTACTCACACACCCTTCATCACTCTGCGCCTGGCTTGCCCTTGGCAGCTGCAGGATCCAGGCCACTAGCATAAGCCAAGTGCAGCCTGCCAGGCTGAGTGGGCAGAAAAAGCCCAGCAGGCACAAGCAAAACTCACACAGAGGCACTGTCAATCACAGAGGCTTCTGGCTGGCAAAGTGGCAGCCAAAGGATTCTTCAACAGTTTCTTTGTGAATTTTCTGTCTGAAAGACCTATTCAGTGCTGAAGGTGGGTTGTTGAAGTTTCCATCTATTATTACATTGAGACCTATCTCTCTCTTTATCTCTAATATTTCCTTTATATATCTGGTGTTTCAGTGTTGGGTGTGTATATATTTAAAATTGTTATACGCTCTTGCTGAATTGACCCCTTTATTATTATATAGTAACATTCTTTTTCTCTTACAGTTTTTGTCTGAAATGTATTTTAGCTAATATAAGTATAGCAACTCCTCTTTTTTGGTTTCCATTGGCATGGAATATCTGTTTCCATCCTTTTCATTTCAGTCTGTGTGTGTCTTTATAGATGAAGTGTGTTTCTTGTAGGCAACAGATAACTGGGCTTTCTTTTTTATCCATTTGGTCATCCCATGTCTTTTCATTGGAGAGGGTAGTCCATTTAAATTCAGTGTTATTATTGATAACTAAGGACTTACTTGCTCTATTTTGTTATTGTTTCTGATTATTTTGTGGTCTTCACTTTTTTTCTTTTCTTCCTGTCTTCTGTTGATTGAAGGTGATTTTCTATGGTGATATGATTTAGTTTTTTACTTTTTTATTTTTTGTGTATGCTTTGTGTTTTATTTTGTGTTATGAAGTTACCATGAGGCTTGCAAATTCTATTATATAAGCCATTATTTTAATTTGATAACCTAAGACTTTTTGTGTAAACAACCAAAAAGAAAACTATAATAAAGATTCTATGCCTTACATTTTCCCTCTGCTTTTTAACTTGTTGTCGTTTCTATTTATATCTTCTTCTATGCTCTATGTCTTAAAAAGTTGTTGCAGTTACTATTTTTAATTGGTTCCTTATTTAGCTTTCCTACTTGAGATAAGATTAATTTACTTGTCACAGCCACATTGTTATAATATTGTCTTTTTCTATTTACTTACTTTTATCAGTGAGTTTTGGGTCTTCAGAGAATTTATTATTACTTTTTATTACTAATGTCCTATTCTTTATGAATGAAGTACTCCCTTTAGCATTTCTTGTAGGATAGGTCTGGTGTTGATGAAATCACTCAGCATTTATTTCTCTGGGAAGGTCTTTATCTCTCCTTTATTCTTGACAATATTTTAACCAGATATACTTTTCTTTTTTATTATACTTTAAGTTCTAGGGTACATGTGCACAACGTGCAGGTTTGTTACATATGTATACATGTGCCATGTTGGTGTGTTGCACCCGTTAACTTGCCATTTACATTAGGTATATATCCTAATGCTATCCCTCCCCGCTCCCCCCACCCCACAACAGGCCCCACGACAGGTGTGTGATATTCCCCACCCTGTGTCCAAGTGTTCTCATTGTTCAATTCCCACCTATGAGTGAGACCACGCGGTGTTTGGTTTTCTGTCCTTGCGATAGTTTGCTCAGAATGATGGTTTCCAGCTTCATCCATGTCCCTACAGAGAACATGAACTCATCCTTTTTTATGGCTGCATAGTGTTCCATGTTGTATATTTGCCACATTTTCTTTATCCAGTCTATCATTGGTGGACATTTGGGTTGGTTCCAAGTCTTTGCTATTGTGAATAGTGCCACAATAAACATACGTATGCATGTGTCTTGATAGCAGCATGATTTATAATCCTTTGGATATATACTCAGTAATGGGATGGCTGGGTCAAATGGTATTTCTAGCTCTAGATCCTTGAGGAATCGCCACACTGTCTTCCACAATGGTCGAACTAGTTTACAGTCCCACCAACAGTGTAAAAGTGTTCCTATTTCTCCACATCCTCTCCAGCACCTGTTGTTTCCTGACTTTTTAATGATCACCATTCTAACTGCTGTGAGATGGTATCTCATTGTGGTTTTGATTTGCATTTCTCTGATGGCCAGTGATGATGAGCATTTTTTCATGTGTCTGTCACCTGCATAAATGTCTTCTTTTGAGAAGTGTCTGTTCATATCCTTCACCCACTTTTTGATGGGGTTGTTTGTTTTTTTCTTGTAAATTTGTTTAAGTTATTTGTAGATTCTGGATATTAGCCCTTTGTCAGATAGGCAGATTGTAAAATTTTTCTCCCATTCTGTAGGTTGCCTATTCACTCTGATGGTAGTTTCTTTTGATGTGCAGAAGCTCTTTAGTTTAATTTGATCCCATTTGTCAATTTTGGCTTTTGTTGCCATTGCTTTTGGTGTTTTAGTAATGAAGTCCTTGCCCATGCCTATGTCCTGAATGGTATTGCCTAGGTTTTCTTCTAGGGTTTTTATGGTTTTAGGTCTAACATTTAAGTCTTTAATCCATCTTGAGTTAATTTTTGTATAAGGTGTAAGGAAGGGATCCAGTTTCAGCGTTCTACATATGGCTAGCCCGTTTTCCCAGCACCGTTTATTAAATAGGGAATCCTTTCCTCATTGCTTGTTTTTGTCAGGATTGTCAAAGATCAGATGGTTATAGATGTGTGGTATTATTTCTGAGGGCTTTGTTCTGTTCCATTGGTCTATATCTCTGTTTTGGTACCAGCACCATGCTGTTTTGGCTACTGTAGCCTTGTAGTATAGTTTGAAGTCAGGTAGCATGATGCCTCCAGCTTCGTTCTTTTGGCTTAGGATTGTCTTGGCAATGCTTAACCAGATACACTTTTCTAATGTTTAAGATGTTTTCCTTCAGCAATTTAAATATGTCACACCATTCTCTCTTGACCTCTAAAGTATCCACTAAAAAGTCTGCTGCCAAATGAATTGCAGCTCCATTGTATGTTATTTGTTTCTTTTCTCTTGCTGCTTTTAGGAGACTTTCTTTATACTTGACCTTTGGGAGTTTGATTATCAATTGCCTTGAGGTAGTCATCTTTGGGTTAAATCTGTGTGGTGTTCTATGATCTTCTTGTAATTGGATATTGATATCGTTCTTCAGGTTTGAGAAGTTCTTTGTTATTATCCCTCTGATTAAACTTTCTAACTCTATCTCTGTCTCTACCTCCTCTTTAAGGTTCAATAACTCTTAGATTTGCTCTTTTGATGCTATTTTCTAGGTCTTGTAGCTGTGCTTTATTGTTTTTTATTATTTTTTCTTTAGTCTCATCTGTGTATTTTGAAACAGCCTGTTCTCAAGCTCACTAATTCTTTCTACTGTTTGATCAATTCTGCTATTAAAAGAGTATGATACGTTCATCATTATGCCAATCTCTGTTTCTC
The DNA here is from genome assembly GCF_028885655.2 of Pongo abelii. Lineage (NCBI taxonomy): Eukaryota > Metazoa > Chordata > Mammalia > Primates > Hominidae > Pongo > Pongo abelii. The sequence goes on from NC_072008.2 coordinate 133,519,795, forward strand.
CAGGATTGATACTTGGTGCCTTATTTAGTTTGTTTGGTGAGGTCATGTTTTCCTGGATGGTCTTGGTATTTTTAGATGTTCTTCTGTGTCTGGGCATTGAAGAGTTAACTATTTCTTGTAGTCTTGAGCTTGTTTGGACCTACCTTTCTTGTGAAAGGTTTCCAGATATTATAATTGACTTAAGTGTTGTGTTATAAGCTAAATCTGCTTTAGGGAGTACCTCAAGCCAATTAACATTGTATTTCTTACAGACTCTTAGAGGTACCACCTTGATGGTCTTGGACCAGATCCGGGAGAATCTGCTGGATTACCAAGCAGAGATTCTTGTTCTCTTTCCTTACTTTCTCTCAAACAAACAGAGTCTGTCTCTCTGTTGTGAGCCACCTGGAGCTGAGCTTGGAGTCGCACAAGCACCCCAGTTCCCACCACCTTTAGGATTGCATTGGGTCAGTCCCGAATCCAGCACAACACTAGGTCTCACTGAATGACTGCTGTAACCACTCCCTTGTTGTGGCCTATATTCATTCAAGGCCCTGGGGCTCTATAACTCAGCAGGTGGCAAAGCCTGCCAGGTCTGTGCCCTTCACTTAGGGGTGGCAAGTTCCCTCAGCCCTCAACAGTTCCAACAGTGCCATCTGGGAACCAGAGACTAGATTCAAAAACTTTAGAATTCTACATAGTTTTCTACTGTATTGTGACTGAGCTGGCATGCAAACCACAAGACACTGTTATTCCCCCTCTTCTCTCTCTTTTCCAAAGGCGGAGGAGACTCACACTGTGGTGACTCCCACCACAAGCCCACAGGAAGAATTGCAAGACTACTGCTGGTGTTCACTTAAGGCCTATGGACTCTTCAGGCAGCTTGGGGTTAATGATGCCCGGCCTAGGACTCACCCTTCAGGGCAGTGGGCTCCCCCTAGCCCAGAGCAGGTCCAAAAATGCTCTCCAGGAGGCAAGCCATGGAACTAGGTATCTAAGAGCCCATACGTTGCTCTACCTTCCTGTGGCTGATCTGGTACCTAAGTTGAAAGAGAAAGTCCCCTTTACTTTTTCCTCCACTTTTCACAAGTGGAAAGAGTCTTGACCCATAGCTACTACCACTGGGAATGTACTGAGTCTTTTCTGAAGCCAGCAAGTCTCAGAGTCTCACCCAATACCCTTGACACAGTACCTGGATATTGCTGCTGGTTATTCAGGGCCTAAAGTATCTTCAGTGAGCAGGTGATGAATACTGCGATTAAGGCATTCTTCTCTTCAAGGCACTGGTTTTCCTTCTGGCCCAAGGTGTGTCTGGAATTGTTTTCCTGAAGCTAGGGGCTAGAAAGGGGGCCTCATGACTCTGTTTTGTACTCTAGTCTGCTGTAGCTGTCATGATATCCTAGATGCAAGACAAACTCCTCCCCACTTTTTCCTCTCCTCTCCTCAAGCAGAAGGAAAAGATCTCTTTTGGCACCACGAGCTATGAAATCTGGGGTTAAGGAAGGGGTTATTGTCGGCATTCCCTTAGCCATACTGGCTGGTGTCTCAGTAAGTGCGTGCCCCCCACCCCGCCCCACTGTGACCCATTCTTGGCTCTTATTCCAGAGGTACTGCAGTCCTTGTGGACTAGACTGCCTTTCAAATTTACTTGGAGCTGCGCAACCCTTTAGCCAGTGGTAGTGAGGCTTGTGGGAACTCAAGTTCAGACCACTGGGATCAGTGACTACCCTCTGGCTAGGGGCTCATTTAAATACTCCCTCTGTGGGTGGTTGTCACCTGAGTTTGCTCTGGTTTTGTTTTCTGCTGTAACAGGGCAGTCCTGCGTTCAATGCCTCACAGTTGCTGCACTCTCTCTCTTCCCAGTGCACAGAAATGCTCTCCACCCAAAGCTGCTTCTACTGGGGGATGGGGGAGGGAGTGGCATCAAAAATTTAAAACTTTTTTATATCTTTTTAATGCCTCTTTCAGCAAGATGAGGTTAAAACCAGGTACTGTTAGTGTTCACTCACCTGATTTTTGGTCCTTATGAAGGTACTTTTTATGGGTAAATAGTTGTTAAATTGTTGTCCTTATTGGGGAGGGTGCGGCACTCATTAGAGCCTTCTATTCTACCATCTTGCTTCAACCTCACTCCTGATTGAATTTATTTAATTTTCAATTCCAAAGTAAAACTCTTATCTGATTAAGCATTTTTTAATCAGTTATTTCAAATCAATATAGGCTGTTAGTGCACCTACTATGGAAGAATCTGTGATCAGATATTTCACTGTCATTTTCCACAGGAAAAATTTGCTTTTTCAGGTGTCATCGGCTACCTTACAGAAACTTGAATGGCCTTAGCCACTTTCTCTCATAACAATACATGGCTGTAATTATTTGTGCTTTTAATTTAGTTCCAGAAGGCCAGCTTTTTTGAAAGAGTCAGGCTTCAGCTGACCCAAGTCCCCTTGGCTCAGTAACAAAGCCCTCAACAATTGCCTAGCTTTTGCCCCAAATTATGGAGAAATCACAAATTAAAACCAAAAGGAAAATATTTTTTAAAAATCAAAATTCAGACCACCTTGTTTCTAATTAGATCATCTTATAAAAGATACACATTAGTAATTGAATCATATATAACCATGCAAGTTCACGTGTAATTTTAGATTTTCTAGTAAACACTGTACAAAAAAAGAAACAGGGATGATTAATCTTAATAACATATTTTATTTGACTAAATATATCTAAAAAATTATTATTTCACCATATAATCTATACAAATTATTAATAAGAAATTTTACCTTTATTTTATTTTTATATTAAGTATTCAAAATCCAGTCCCTATTTTACTCTTAGAGCATATCTCAATTCGGACTGGCCACATTTCAAGTGATCAATAACACGTGTGGTTAATAGCCACTGCATTGGATAGCAGAGATCTAAATCATTTAAGATAGGTGTAATATGTTACCTTTAAAAAATAGATTCTTTACACTTCTAAAGTTTGGGTACATTGATAGAAAGAAATTCTTCCTCATGCATCAACTGAAACAGTAACTTTTGGCCTTATTTTAAAATCATTTGCTATTTTTTCATTCTGGCAAAACTAGGAAACTACTGTTTATATTTTACCATAAAACAATCATTTCATGTGATTAAATAAGAATAATAGTAATGTTGATTTTTTGTATGTGTCACATTCTCAAGTGCACATATTTCTGTGTGTATATATATATACACATATATATATACGTACATACATACACATATTATATATATATAAACTAATTTCTCCCAGTAACTCTATGAGGTTGGTATTATTTTTATCATCTTCACTTTAGAATTGAGGCAATGAGAGGTAAAGTAACTTGCCTGAAATCACAGGAATATTTAGTAAAACCAGTTTTTAAACCAAGGAAGTCTGTCTGTAGAGTCCTTGATTTTGACCACTACCCTTCCTTAAATATCTGAAGAAAACATTCAACTCATTCATTGATGTGTAATATTGCTGGATAAATGTACTTGCAGGATGAGAAAATGTTCCATAAAATAGACTTGAGAATTTTAATGCAACAGTTTAATGTTTACTTACCATTATTTATATTGAAACTAATTCCATTTCTCTTAGGTTATTCACTTTGTTTTGTTTTTGACTTTAGCAAACCATAAAGTTATTTAAGTAGTAGCAAAAATATGTGTCTTTATCACTGTCTCTATCTCTCTATCTCTCCTACTGTATGTATGCATGTATGTGTGTATGTATATAATTATTTTAATTAAACATTTATTATATAATTATTTTAATTAAACATTCATGCTCCAGAGGCTAGGCAAATAAATATGCTTGCAGATTAGAGAAGTTTACAAAAACTGCTAGTTGAAATCCAGCCATCTTTCCTGTAATTCTTTCAGAAACCCAGATGACAAATCAAATGTTATGGTGTTACAAGAAAAGTAAATCAGCAAAACAAAACATTTATTTGAGTGTTCATGGTGGACAGAGAATATTATTCTAAATGCATTCATGTTCTTGTCTGTGTATTTATGATCAAAACAGACTTTCATTCAAGAAAATCTAAGGTGGTGACTTCAAACTATACTACAAGGCTACAGTAACCAAAATAGCATGGTACTGGTACCAAAACAGAGATATAGATCAATGGAACAGAACAGAGACCTCAGAAATAATGCCACATATCTACAACTATCTGATCTTTGACAAACCTGACAAAAACAAGCAATGGGGAAAGTATTCCGTATTTAATAAATGGTGCTGGGAAAACTGGCTAGCCATATGTAGAATGCTGAAACTGGATCCCTTCCTTACACCTTATACAAAAATTAATTCAAGATGGATTAAAGACTCAAACGTTAGACCTAAAACCATAAAAACCCTAGAAGAAAACCTAGGCATTACCATTCAGGACATAGGCATGGGCAAGGACTTCATGTCTAAAACACCAAAAGCAATGACAACAAAAGCCAAAATTGACAAATGGGATCTAACTAAACTAAAGAGCTTCTGCACAGCAAAAGAAACTACCATCAGAGTGAACAGGCAATCTACAAAATGGGAGAAAATTTTTGCAACCTACTCACCTGACAAAGGGCTAATATCCAGAATCTACAATGAACTCAAACAAATTTACAAGAAAAAAACAAATAACCCCATCAAAAAGTGGGCGAAGGACATGAACAGACACTTCTCAAAAGAAGACATTTATGCAGCCAAAAAACACATGAAAAAATGCTCACCATCACTGGCCATCAGAGAAATGCAAATCAAAACCACAATGAGATACCATCTCACACCAGTTAGAATGGCAATCATTAAAAAGTCAGGAAACAACAGGTGCTAGAGAGGATGTGGAGAAATAGGAACACTTTTACACTGTTGGTGGGACTGTAAACTAGTTCAACCCTTGTGGAAGTCAGTGTGGCGATTCCTCAGGGATCTAGAACTAGAAATACCATTTGACCCAGCCATCCCATTACTGGGTATATACCCAAAGGACTATAAATCATGCTGCTATCAAGACACATGAACACGTATGTTTACTGCGGCCCTATTCACAATAGCAAAGACTTGGAACCAACCCAAATGTCCAACAATGATAGACTGGATTCAGAAAATGTGGCACATATACACCATGGAATACTATGCAGCCATAAAAAGTGATGAGTTCATGTCCTTTGTAGGGACATGGATGAAATTGGAAATCATCATTCTCAGTAAACTATCACAAGAACAAAAAACCAAACACCGCATATTCTCTCTCATAGGTGGGAATTGAACAATGAGAACACATGGACACACGAAGGGGAACATCACACTCTGGGGACTGTTGTGGGGTGGGGGGAGAAGGGAGGGATAGCTTTAGGAGATATACCTAATGCTAAATGACAAGTTAATGGGTGAAGCACACCAGCATGGCACATGTATACATATGTAACTAACCTGCACATTGTGCACATGTACCCTAAAACTTAAAGTATAATAATAATAAAATAAAATAAAAAAGAAGAAAAAAAAGAGAGAGGGTAACAGGAGAAGGTAAAAAAAAAAAAAAAGAAAATCTAAATGCAGTGGCTCATACCTGTAATCCCAGTACTTTGGGAGGCTGAGGCAGGAGGATTGCTTGAGTCCAAGGGTTCGAGGCTGCAGTGAGCTATGATTGTGCCACTGCATTCCAGCCTGCACAACAAAGTGAGACACCATCTCTAAAAAATAAAAGAAGAAGAAAAAATCTAAGGTATAGTGTGAATCATAAAAGCCCATTTTGGCTCAACTTTACCTACCAGCTTATTGAGCATCTCAGTTTTATATTAATTACCCATTATAACAAGCATATAGTTGTGTTCCTGCTGCTGTTACAAGGCTAGTGAGTTTATATTCTCCTTAATTTTTAGGAGACTTGAATCTCTCTGATAATTTACTAATTCTCTGTCAAATCCTTCCAAATTCGTAGTAATAAATGACAAAATGATTCCACAGAGAGATATTGATTACAGGTAGAGTATTCAACTACGTAAGACTGAAAATCTTGTCTGTGTTCTAATTCCAACTTACTGACTGTTATCTTAAATGAGTCCTTCTCTTTTTTGACCTCCACTTCCTCATGTGTAAAATGATGAGAATGGAAGTAATTCTGTGATCTCTTACAGCTAAAATCCTTAGTGAGCCACCAACGTAACATTACAGTAATGATTGAAAAGAATAGATAATTCGAGGTATCCCCTCAATAATGTAAGCTCCCTGCAAAACTAATTCCCAATGCCTGGAATGTTATCTAAGGGAAAAAAGAACTGTACAGTATTTGTTGAATATGGAAATTGTTTCCCTAATGATGGTTTTAAAACTGTTAAAACAATGAAGGTCTTTTCTAAATAAAATCCTAGATTGAATTGCAACATATGAATATGATATAACTTGAATCACTTTAGTTGCATCCAAGAGCCCCACACACTCAATCCCCAGAAGCAACTTTGAGGGAGCCTGGGCCTCAACTGAACACTGTTTTAGAAACTAAAGACCTAGAATATGAGTAACTTGCATGTAGTTACTGAGTTCTTACCATAACTTAGCTCTAGGAAATCAGCAGTACAAGCAACCTAGTTTAGGGACCATGGCAGGTTTCCCTAAGTAAATGGCAATTAAGCAGACCCCTAAAGGATAAATGAGTGTTAACCATATCAAAAGGAAAGAGGGCAGTTGAAGTGGAGTGAAATTGTGTTCTAGAAGAGAGAACTGCATATTAAACTGTTTGTTGTTTTTGCTGTCTCACACTCATGGTTGATTGTTTCCTTTAATATTTGGTGTTTGATTTTGGCCTACAACTAAAAGCCGGCAGTATGAAAAACAAAAATGGTTGTGAATTTTGCTTTGAGTTGCTAAAAGCAGCAATGCCACCTGAGAGAGATGACAAATTGCAATTTTTGAACAAAACTATAAATTTTAAGAGCTTGGGAATTAGCTGATCCTTTATAGTCCAAGGTTAGATCATGTTTCAAAATTCTCCTCTAGTCGATGCTTGACTTCACAGTGAACTCTGAAATTTCATACCTATCTCAGTGAAGTTCTTCAGTTACTATGATATAAAATTAATTATATTTATTTTTGAAATAATTATGGGCTTTTTGTTATGCATATTTTAGATGGTTTTGGATTATTTGTGTATATGAGTGTGTAATAGCTAGCATTAAATATTTATGTACTATTCAGTATAAATGTCCTCTAGGATCGTGCTGATTATTTTTTATATTTTTAAGAATTATTATGTACATTTTGCAGAATTTAGAGAGAGTTTAATTACTTTGTTCAACCTCACATAGCACATAAGAATTAGACCCACGATTTAAACCTAGAACATTTGAATAGAACTAAAACTAGATTAAGTTATGTATTCCACATTCATTGTGTATGTGTATATATATATGAACAAAAATATGTAATAATATACACAAATGCTCTATATATGTCACTGTGTGTATAGACCAGTATATTAATAGAGAAATAGGAGACAGAGATAATTCATTAATCATTATCTATCTTGTAGTGGATACCATTGGCTTTTGAAGTGTGTCAGAAAGACACTAACATACTTGAATTTGGGGCAATCATGTCATATTTTTTTCACATAAAATTTATCCTAGTGTAAAGACAGGCCTTCCAAATTCTGAAATTTGATAGTGGTACAGTTGGACATCAACACATGCTTTCTGATTGCTAACTTAAGGTTCCATCTCTGTACTTTATGGCTTTCCAGAATTTCTTAACTCTCAAATATACCTCCATCCATCAGAACAGCCTAAATTTTGCAAGGAATGCATCCAAAAGCAGTTACTTGGCCCTGTAATTTTAAAACAGATAGTTTACTTAAGCAAATAACTTCTGATTCAACTGACAAATTTAAAACAAACAACTCGTAGAAATTTTATTTATCTAAACAATTTTATTCATTATATGTGAAACAGTTTTTAGGGATATAAAGACCACATGGATTCAATAACTGACAGGCAAAATATTAGAATTACAGAAGTTAATATCAAGAAATGACTGAGGTTTCAAAAAACTTGTTTTCAGAGATATGACAAACTAAAGCTTAATTTAAATCAAAACATTTTTACGTTGAAATTTAGTAATGATATTAATGTGAATGTGCTCTTCATGTGAAGGTTAAATAAGAAATGGCATGTAATCAAAAACAAATGGCATCCAAAATCAGAAGTTGAGAAAATCTACTTGCGAGTTGGTTTGGAACATTCAATATTAATGGGAAACTGACACCAGCAAATTTAATCTAAAGGTCAGTTATATCTGGCAGTCAAACAGAAAAAATAATCCAAATTAGATCTACTTTTCTCATATGAATTATAAATGGTATTATTTAACAAGTACTTTTTGAACCAACATATCTTGGATTTCATTGGTAATTTTTTCCCATCCTTTCTTTACAAAGGTATTGCTCAGTATCACAACACAGTTTTTCTATTTAATTTTATTTGGATGCTTCAGATTATGTTCATGATTCTTATTATTATTATGATTCATGATAATATTATGTTCATGATTCTTATTATTGTTATCATAGAAAAGTTTAATCAATTAACTTTTTCATGTTTATCATTTATCTTTTTAAAAATTAATTTTCAAAATCTAGTTTGTGCTGTGATAACTGTTCCATCCTCATAGATAATCAGAAAATTCCAAGTTAACAGTAGATGAACATGACCTTAATTTCTTTCAATTTTGTAAAGAAACCCAGCCATCCCATTACTGGGTATATACCCAAAGGATTATAAATCATGCTGCCATAAAGACACACAAACACATGTTTATTGTGGCACTATTCACAATAGGGAAGACTAGGAACCAACCCAAATGTCCAACCATGATAGACTGGATTAAGAAAATGTGGCACATATACACCATGGAATAACATGCAGCCATAAAAAAATGATGAGGTTCATGTCCTTTGTAGGGACATGGATGAAGCTGGAAACCATCATTCTCAGCAAACTATCGCAAGGACAAAAAATCAAACACCGCATGTTCTCACTCATAGGTGGGAATTGAAAAAAGAGAACACATGGGCACAGGAAGGGGAACATCACACACCAGGGATTGTTGTGGGGTGGGGGGAGGGGGGAGGGATAGCATTAGGAGATATACCTAATGGTAAATGACAAGTTAATGGGTGCAGCACACCAACATGGCACATGTATACATATGTAACAAACCTGCACGTTGTGCACATGTACCCTAAAACTTAAAGTATAATAATAAAAAAAAGAATAGATTTTATGCACATGAGTCTGGAAAGAGGAGAGAATTGAAAAACTACCAGACTAAATAGCTATGGAGATTCTCTTTAAGGGTTTCCTCACTTTCTAATATTCCCTAACTCTCAGCTTCTATTATGTATACAGTGAAAATAAGCAAGAATGATATATTCTTCTTACATACCAGACACTGGTATATGCCTATAAATACTCTCAATCCAAATTTCTTGCCTTAGAAACCCAAAAGTCTAATAGAGATGTGGAGAGATTGTTTTTCTCTTCTGTACTTGAATGATATTTTTAATTGTATTTTTTTCCTTCACTATTCACTTTAATAGCAAATTTATCCTAGGGCTCTTCAGACAGAGTCTTTACACAGCTTAAATCCTCTGGGGTAAAAATGAGGGAGAGCCTCATTAGTCTAATGTTAAGAAAACTCTGGGGATTGTGGTGAACCTTTTTGACAGAAGTCTATGTTTAACAGTTTTTACCAATCTAGGTTTCAGCATTCATCAAATTCATCATGTTTCCCATACCTATGTTTCCGATTTTTTTGGTAAATATTGGCATATCTTACTAAATACATTAAATTATCTTTGATCCTTCTCTATTCTTACTAGAACATTTTTTTAACCTTTGTAATGCCTTTCCCATCTTGTAATCTAGTTCTGATCGGAACAGCTGCAACCCTATATTTGGTTTTAAACATATGCTGTATAAACCATTATATGTTATAATGGTCATAACATCACATGTTATAGTAATATCATAACATTACATAGCCTACTACCTAGTTTCCTCTATGTCTAAGTTCTTCACTCTCCAAACCACTTTACACTATGACCAGTTTAAGCTTCATCAAAAATAATTCAGACCAGGGCCTTCTCCTGCTCTCTAAACTTCTTTGTTCTCTCCCTCCTCTGAATTCCCATAAAATGTTTTAATCTCCATTACCACACACTACAGTACGTTACTGTGCTTTGTGTACATGCCTTATCATCCTGTTGCAGTACTTGACATATTGTACCTTATGCTCTGTCCTCTTTACCTAGCCCTACACATAGATTAGCTGTCGCTGCTTAGCATTTAAGCATAAGGGAAGGCTATTCACCCTAATTTTTTAAAAAATCTATTTGCTGAATCCTACATTAGTTTTTACTTTCTGAAATCCCATCTTAAATTGAATATATCTAGACATCTAGAGGAAACATAAAGATACATTCATTTATCTAAATATTTTATCTATTTGATACTTGGAAATTCAGCATAACTAGATGTTCAATTTTTATCTATTGTTTAGTGTCATGTAGCTATAAATACAGCTTTATACTTAATACTCCTTTTTGTTATGCCTTTTAAATCATTTTCTCCTTGAGAATTCCAAACCTCTTGTATATCTATGGTAGTTATTTTTTTACATTTCAGATATTTTATTTGGTCTATTTTTCCATTTGGTCTTCAACAAAAAGTGACATCTAGTTGCTCGAACATTACTTGATCAAAGCCCATGCTTCAGCCCACAAATAAGTCTGCCTCTGCCATAGAAATGGGGATTATTTTAGATTGAACTATATGAAATTACTATTTTTGTAGGTCAAAATGGTCAAGTATTAGCAATTTCATATGGTTTATCATAGTTAAACAGGTTACGTTTTTGGACCAGATTGATGCCAAAATGAATCTGAATTAAAACCTGATTGTTAAACTTTAAAATATTGCTTACACAAACTTTCAACACAATGCATCTTCACTATTTATTTGCAATGACAATCTAAGAAATAGAAATAAAACCTATTGATTTTTTCTTTATAATGCGTATCTTAATGTGCCATCCTTTCCATGTTTACCATATTATCTTAGTCTAGATGATCCCAAAGCACCTCAATTCTGCAATTCTAGAGTTGGTGCTTAATTGATTTGCTGCCTAGGTACTGTGATAAGCAAATACATACACACAGTGATTTGCATATGACTTTCTTCCCTACAAAACATCAAAACAACCTTGGCACTTTTTACACTATGATCAATCATGAGATGTATCATACATAACTATTTACTAAATGTAAAGTACGATCAATACAAGATTTAAATAATAAATTTGAGTGGATTCATAATTATCCCTACAATAACATTCTCACACATATTCAGAAACATTTTTTTATTTGAGAGAGAAAGAGCTGAGGATAGATCTCCTACTCTGGGAGTTGCATATATCTCCAGTTATGCCCGTGGGAATGCATTGTTTATCTGAATGCCATCCATCAGATATACTGGCAAAGAAAAAAGGTTGAGAATTGCGGTGCTACAAGGTAAGAGTACAGATTCTTCAATACTTGCCTTTCAAAGCTATCCACAGCTTGTTTTTTACCTATTTCAGCATACATATCCCTTACATGAAACCGCTCCTGTAGCTCAGCTGGGCAATTATCCTCCCAAGAATATGTGATATGCATTTCTGTCCCTAATTGAAGTATGGAAAATAGTTTTTATCAGAAGTTCAAACTCTTATTACTTGGTAATAGTTTCCTAAAGCACTGTTAGGAAATAGAATAGTGAGAATGGGATTATCATATGGGACTTTTTCAAGCTAAATCCTACCTGATACTGTTTCATCATTCTGAAGTAACCATTTCATTCTCTGTCCAAAAGTGGAATTATTTTGATCCTATATATTCTTCAAGGCCTTATTAAATCCCCATATATATATATATATATATATATATATATTTTAAATATAAATTCACTTACTATACTAGGAGTTTTTTTTTTTATTAGTAAAGACAAAATTTTTCTGTGTTATTTCTAAAATACGAGGTTCTTGGCCTTTACTCTTAACTGTGGGAAACCCTTTCCTTACCTACACTTGATTTTGGTGAAAATAGAAAGTCTTTTTTTTAAATAAAAAGGAAAGACCAACTTTAACCAAGCACACCCAAGTGGTCAGAAATTTCAAATTACTGGGTGACTTCATTATGCCAATTACACACAGTAACACATAATTTAGACTTCACCAATGAATACATGAGTAAAGTCAATTCTTTGATCATTCATTTTGTATTAAATAAGTTCTCTCCAAATTTATCTGTCAAGTTAGAAGATTAGTGCCATGTTCTCTAAAAAAGAAAAACAATAAATATACTCTCATATATGATTAATTTGAAAATAATATTTTACTCAGGTTTGTCAAAGATCAGATAGTTGTAGATATGTGGCATTATTTCTGAGGGCTCTGTTCTGTTCCATTGATCTATATCTCTGTTTTGGTACCAGTACCATGCTGTTTTGGTTACTGTAGCCTTGTAGTATAGTTTGAAGTCAGGTAGTGTGATGCCTCCAGCTTTGTTCTTTTGGCTTAGGATTGACTTGGCGATGCGGGCTCTTTTTTGGTTCCATATGAACTTTAAAGTAGTTTTTTCCAATTCCGTGAAGAAAGTCATTGGTAGCTTGATGGGGATGGCATTGAATCTGTAAATTACCTTGGGAAGGATGGCCATTTTCACGATATTGATTCTTCCTACCCATGAGCATGGAATGTTCTTCCATTTGTTTGTATCCTCTTTTATTTCCTTGAGCAGTGGTTTGTAGTTCTCCTTGAAGAGGTCCTTCACATCCCTTGTAAGTTGGATTCCTAGGTATTTTATTCTCTTTGAAGCAATTGTAAATGGGAGTTCACTCATGATTTGGCTCTCTGTTTGTCTGTTATTGATGTATAAGAATGCTTGTGATTTTTGTACATTGATTTTGTATCCTGAGACTTTGCTGAAGTTGCTTATCAGCTTAAGGAGATTTTGGGCTGAGACAATGGGGTTTTCTAGATATACAATCATGTCATCTGCAAACAGGGACAATTTGACTTCCTCTTTTGAGAAAAACAAGAAATGGGGAAAGGATTCCCTATTTAATAAAGGGTGCTGGGAAAACTGGCTAGCCATATGTAGAAAGCTGAAACTGGATCCCTTCCTTACACGTTATACAAAAATCAATTCAAGATGGATTAAAGACTTAAATGTTAGACCTCAAACCATAAAAACCCTAGAAGAAAGCCTAGGCATTACCATTCAGGACATAGGCATGGGCAAGGACTTCATGTCTAAAACACCAAAAGCAATGGCCACAAAAGCCAAAATTGACAAATGGGATCTAATTAAACTAAAGAGCTTCTGTACAGCAAAAGAAACTACCATCAGAGTGAACAGGCAACCTACAAAATGGGAGAAAATTTTCGCAACCTACTCATCTGACAAAGGGCTAATATCCAGAATCTACAATGAACTCAAACAAATTTACAAGAAAAAAACAAACAACCCCATCAAAAAGTGGGTGAAGGACATGAACAGACACTTCTCAAAAGAAGACATTTATGCAGCCAAAAAACACATGAAAAAATGCTCACCGTCACTGGCCATCAGAGAAATGCAACTCAAAACCACAATGAGATACCATCTCACACCAGTTAGAATGGCAATCATTAAAAAGTCAGGAAACAACAGGTGCTGGAGAGGATGTGGAGAAATAGGAACACTTTTACACTGTTGGTGGGACTGTAAACTAGTTCAACCCTTGTGGAAGTCAGTGTGGCGATTCCTCAGGGATCTAGAACTAGAAATTCCATTCGACCCAGCCATCCCATTACTGGGTATATACCCAAAGGACCATAAATCATGCTGCTATAAAGACACATGCACACGTATGTTTATTGCGGCATTATTCACAATAGCAAAGACTTGGAACCAACCCAAATGTCCAACAATGATAGACTGGATTAAGCAAATGTGGCACATATACACCATGGAACACTATGCAGCCATAAAAAATGATGAGTTCTTGTCCTTTGTAGGGACATGGATGAAATTGGAAATCATCATTCTCAGTAAACTATTGCAAGAACAAAAAACCAAACACCGCATATTCTCACTCGTAGGTGGGAATTGAACAATGAGAACACATAGACACAGGAAGGGGAACATCACACTTCGGGGACTGTTGTGGGGTGGAGGGAGGGGGGAGGGATAGCATTGGGAGATATACCTAATGCTAGATGACGAGTTAGTGGGTGCAGCGCACCAGCATGGCACATGTATACATATGTAACTTACCTGGACATTGCGCACATGTACCATAAAACCTAAAGTATAATAATAATAATAAGAAAATAATATTTTAAATGAAAATCCCTTCAAACACCTATGTTATTAGGTGTTTTTATTGCCATTAAAAACTATCCAATCTAACTTCTGGTCAAACGCAAAGAATAGTACTTTTTACAGTTGTCCCTTTCATTGTGATTGTGCATTGTTAAAGCAGTGAGCACGGATACTCACATAAGCTCTGAAGTTGTGGTACTGAAAGAGTCCAGTTAGGTTTGGCTTAATTTGTGTTTAAGAAAGCAATGCTTCACTCCCTACTAGCTTTGGTGATAAACAAGCGGTTTGTATTCTCCTCTTAGCACTGAGTTTGATACAGATGCTTTCCAAGTAAATACTGTAATCAGACATGGTTTATGGGAATGAGTCTTTAGTAATCATTTCTGGCAGGTACAGTACAGCACTTGAGCTGTTTCTTTTTAATTTGACATTGCATCTATGTTTGACTGTTTTCATCTGTGGAGAAATGATGGCGTGGCACAGGAGTTTTTTGAAAATGGTAGAAATAATACTTTCCAGTATTGCCTCATTATGGAGAGAATGTTCTGGTTCTAGTCTTTGCTTCTTTCATACTGGGAGAAACTTGATAAACTATTTTACATAACCCTGAAGTGCTTTCAGTTAGAAATGGCTGCTATAAGATGTTTTAAGTGTACTAGATTCTCCTGGTTTTGGATTTGTCTGGAATACAGAAAATATAGAATAAAAATAAAATTTCATTTTATTGTTGGTTGTGTAGCTAGGTACTCATCTTTCCATCACCAAAGACTTTTCAAAAGTTTCAGTTTGTCCTTAAGTGACGCTTTGAAAACATAGACCACATCATAGTTGGATATGCTTCCACCTATGCATCATTGTAAGACTATTAATTTAGGACCAAAACAATACTCACCTCAGGAGGCTATCTTTAAACTATTAATGTTGTATCACAGTAAACGTCTCAAGTATTTTATTCAAAGCAAGTATAGCAATAATAGAAATTTTAAGACACATTCATGCACGTAGACACTTACACACAATATTTTAGAGAAAATTAAAAGTTGAATTAACAGAACATGCACTTTTGAGTTGAAGAGTCTATTTTGTAGTTTCATGGACTGTGAAAATATATCATTTAGTAATAAAGAAAATGAACAAAGGCATAGTACTGCTATTAATTAATTTATCTATGTATGCAGTAAAATCACAGCCCTTTAACTTTAGGCAAGACGCTTATTGGTGACCTTGTGTTAAAAATTCCATGAGTATTCTACACTGACTTTATAATTCTGTAATTGGAGAAGACCAGTGGTACCCTAGATATATAAGAAAAACCTAATGAAACTTCGTAAGAAAATCTTGTAAACATTTTAGGAAAATGATCAATAAATTCCAATTATTTAATAATATTTTTCCAGTAAAGCAGTATTGGTTAGAATTCTCTAATATTAGTTTTAGTTGTATTATTATTATTTTTAATTAATTTATTTATTTATTTATTTATTTATCATTATTATACTTTAGGTTTTAGGGTACATGTGTGCAATGTGCAGGTTAGTTACATATGTATACATGTGCCATGCTGGTGCGCTGCACCCACTAACTCGTCATCTAGCATTAGGTATATCTCCCAATGCTATCCCTCCCCCCTCCCCCCACCCCACAACAGTCCCCAGAGTGTGATGTTCCCCTTCCTGTGTCCATGAGTTATGACTACATTTACTAAAAGGGAAATTTTTTAAAAAGCAGTTATCAAAAAAATTAAAATATTAAAAATATAATAAAACTATTTTTGGTTAATTTTAGTTTAACTGTTAATGTTTTACATGATAGGCAAAATGCTAAGAATAATTCCCTCAGCATTCCACTTCATATTGCTTGGAATCTATATATATAATGGATATCACTTCTGTGATTATGTTATGTTATATAGAACAGTTCACATTAAGAAAAAGAGATTATCCAGACAGACCTAATCTAATCACATGAAACTCTAAAAGCATAGAGCTTTCTTTAGCTGGTGTCCAAAGGAGAATCCAGACAGATTTGAAGCAAGAGGAGAACTTGAGAAGCCATTGCTTCTTTGAGGATGGAGTGAGCTACCTAAGAAGGAGTGGGTGGCCATGAGAATCTGAGGACAGTAAGCAAGAAAATGGAGACCTCAATCCTACAGCTGTAAGGAACTGAATTCTGCCAATGATCTAAATGAACCTGGAAGCAGATTTTCCAGATCCTTCAGACAAGAGCCCAGCTAAGCCTACACTTTGACTCCAGCCTTGTGAGACCCTAAGAAACCAACCAACCTTGCCAGAACTTCTGATTTATAGAACTGTTAGATAATAACTGAGTCTCGTTTTAAGTAATTAACTACATGGGAATTTGTAACACAGCAATAGAAAATGAATGCATTCTCCCTGAAATGTATTGTATTGTATGCATGACTAATGTAGTCATCCCTCCATTTCTCCTTTTTGAAAAAGAACCTCTAAAAATGCTGTAATTCACAGGTCTCCCCTTCTGGAACAAGCCACTTAATTTCCCAGATGCTAGTGGTGGTGTCTGTTGATGGCTTCCTCCTTAGGAATTACCCTTGGCCAATGGAAAGTTGCTTAACTAAAGTCACGCCTCTTCCTCTTCTGGGACACTTTCTCTTCTGAACATGTTAGTCTAGGATTGCCTCAACTCTAGAACATTTCTGAAAGGTCATCACTATTTCAGTGATTTCTGAGGGATTCACTGTGGCCAAAGGTTGCAAATTATAGCTCAGTTCTATTTTAACGAATCCTGATTCTAATATTTCTTTACAGATATTGCTCTTGGGAATAACCATCCCATTAAATTCCTGCAGGCAAATATCTTATTTGAAGTCCAATTCTAGGGAAACTTGACTTAAGACAGCTTAAGTCTTAATACTATCTAGGTATTACATCTCCTAGCCTTCCTTAAAATGACACTTGTAACTTTCAGGTCATATCCCTAAAAGGAAGCCAGTTGCTCTCCGCTCCTCCAAACCTATCTTCTTTTGGAAGTGGTGATGGTAAAGCAATTTTGACAAAGGCAAAATCTTGGATATTGATAAAGTAGCAACAACCTTTTTGACCTTAGAGGAGAAACCCCTTTTATGCCCCAGACATCTAACTACTTACGAAAGAGACACACCTTTTATATTTCTTAAGCCTTTGTAATTAGATCTCTGTTAAAGTAGCTTTACAATTATTCTAACATATGTAATAAATAACTAATCTGGTATTTAAGGAACTATTTTGGTATGAGCTATTTGGAAGTTTTAGATCATTTACATATTGTTGCTTGTGTGTTGGACTTTTTAGGGGTGTCAAGATGATTCATCCAAACCTGCTTGCTGACATTTAAAACAACTTTAACAATCTTCACTTTTGTCTTTTTCATAACTAAACATAAGGCCAGATGCCCTAGTAAACAAATATAGTGTCTTTTGTTTTTAACATATGAATGCTAGATACTCAAATATTTATTTAGTGATCAGTGTGGTCATTTGCTTTGTTCTAAAAACTGGGACTGCAGAGAATAATATGATAGTATTAGGAGCTTAGGAATCACTGGAGAATTCAAAACTGTAATCAAATAATTATAATACAATGGGAGTGGAAGAATTTCCAGAATTAGATAGCATAGAACAAGATGGAAAACTTCAAACATGAGAAACCAGTAAGGAAACAATCAAAAAAGGGTGGTGAAGGCCTGACCCTTGGCAGTGGGGATGCTGTCACAAAATAAGATATTTAGAAGTTAGAATTGTCGCCAGGCATAGTGGCTCACGCCTATAATCCCAGCACTTTGGAAGGCAGAGGCAGGCGGATCATGAGGTCAGGAGTTCCAGACCAGCCTGACCAACATAGTGAAATCCCGTTTCTACTAAAAATATAAAAATTACTCGGGCGTGGTAGCACATGCCTGTAATCCCAGCTACTCAGGAGGCTGAGGCAGGAGAATTGCTTGAACCCAGGAAGCGGAGGTTGCAATGAGCCGAGAACATGCCATTGCACTCCAGCCTGGGCAACAGAGCGTGACTCCATCTCAAAAAAAAAAAAAAAAAAAAGAATGTAATTAGAATTGTCAATACCTGGTGACTTAATGAATTCAGAGTGTGAGGACTCCCTATATAAATGAGATCATGCAGTATTTTTCTTTCTGTAACTGTCTCATTTCACTAAATATAATGTGCTCCAGGTCCATCTATGTTGTTGCAAGTGACGGTATTTCCTTCTTTTTAAGGTTGAATAAAATTTTATTGCGTATATATACACACATCATATTTTCTTTATTCATTCATCTTTCAACTGACATTTAAGTTGGTTCCTGTATTAGTCCGTTTTCACACTGCTATAGAGAACTTCCTGAGACTGGGCAATTCATAAAGCAAAGTGGTTTAATTGAATCACAGTTCCCCACAGGGCTGGGGAAGCCTCAGGAAACTTACAATCATGGCAGAAGGCAAAGGGGAAGCAAGCACTTTCTTCACAAGGCATCAGGAGAGAGAAAGCAAAGGGGGAAGAGCCCCTTGTAAAACTGTCAGAGCTCATGAGAACTCATTTACTATCACATGAACAGCATGGTGGAATTGCCTCCATGATTCAATCACTTCCAACCACGTCCCTCCCTTGACATGTGGGGATTATAGTTCGAGATGAGATTTGGGTGCAAACACAGAGCCAAATCATATCAGTTCCATATCTTAGCTATTGTGAAATAATGCTGCAATGAACATGAGAATGCAAATGTCTCTTCAATGCAATTATTTTATTTCCTTTGGATATATACCCAGAAGTAGGATTGCTGGATTACTTGTTATTTTTATTTTTAAAATTTTTAAAGGAATTGTCATACTGTTTTCCATAATATTTATACTATTTACATTCACATCAACAGTGTACTAGGGTTTCCATTTCTCCACATCCTTTTGAACACTTATTTGATACAGGAATATCATGCTTTATTACACTTCACAGATATTGTATGTTTTACAGATTGAAGGATTGTGGCAACCCTGAACTGAACAAAACTATAGGCACCATTTTTCCAACACCAAGCACTCATTTTGTGTCTCTGTCTCACACTTGGTAATTCTCATAATATTTCAAGCTTTTTTTACTTTATTTTCTTTTTCTTTTTTTCTTTTTTTTTTTTTTTTTTGAGACAGAATCTCACTCTGTTGCCCAAGCTAGAGTGCAGTGGCATGATCTTGGCTCCCTGCAGCCTCAACCTCCCAGGCTCAGATGATCTTCCTACCTCAGCCTCCCAAGTAGCTGGGATTATAGGCAAGTTCCACCATGCCTGGCTAATTGTTTGCATTTTTTGTAGAGACTTGGTTTCGCCATGTTGCCAAGGCTGGTCTCAAACTCCTGGGCTCAAGTGTTCCTCACACCTGACCTCCCACAGTGCTAGGACTACAGGTGTGAGCCACCATGCTTGGCCTAATTTCATTATTATATATGCTGTGGTGATCTGTGATCACTGACCTTTGATGTTATTTTTGTAATTATTTGGGGGCACCATGAAATGATCCATATAAGAGGAGAAACTTAACAAATATTCTGTGTGTTCTGACTGTTCTACCAACTGGTCATTTCCCTAATCTCTCGCCTTTTCCTTAGGCCTTCCTATTTTCTGAGATACAAAAATATTAAAATTAGGTCAATTGCTAAACCTACTGTGGCATTTATGTTGTTCTCATGTGAAAGGAAGAGTCACATGTTTCCATTTAAATCAAAAGCTAGAAATGATTAACCTTAGTGAGGAATGCATGTCAAAATCCAAGATAGGCCAAGAGGTTGGTGTTTTGTGTGAAACAGAGAGCCAAGCAGTGAATACAAAAGAAAAAAAATTATTGAACGAAGCAAAAATGCTACTCCAGTGAACACAAGAATGATAAAAAAAGGAAACAGCTTCATTGCTGATATGGAGAAAGTTGTAGTGGTCTGGATATATCAAACCTGCCACAACATTCCCTTATGCCGAAGCCTAACCCAGAGAAAAGTCATATCTCTATTCAAATATATGAAGGCTGAAAAAGATGAGGAACCTGCAGAAGAAAAGTTTGAAGCCAGCAGAGGTTGGTCATGTTGTTTAAGGAAAGAAGCTATCTCTATAACATTAAATTGCAAGATAAAGTAGCAAGTGCTGATGTAGAAGCTGCAGCAAGTTATTAAGAAGATCAAGCTAAGATAATCAATGAAGGTAGCTACACTAAATAACATTTTCACTGTAGACAAAACATCCTGACACTGGAAGAAGATGCCATCTAAGACTTTCATAGGTAGAGTGGAGAAGTAAATGCCTCGCTTCAAAGAACAGGCTGACCCTCTTGTTAGGAGCTAATGCAGCTGATGACTTTAAGTTGAAACCAATGTTCATTTATCATACTACAACTCCTAGAGCCCTTAAGAATTATACACAGCCTGCGTTGCCTGTGCTCTATAAATTGAACACCAAAGTCTGGATTGTAGCACATCAGTTTATAGCCTGGTTTACTGAATATTTTAAGCCCACTATTCAGACCTACCGCTCAGAAATAGATTTCTTTCAAAATATTATTACTTATTGACAACATAATCACCCAAAACTTCTGATGGAGATGTAAAAGGAAATTAAATGTTGTTTTCGTGTCTGCTAACACAACATCCATTCTGAAGCTAATGAATCCAGGGTAACTGACATTCAAGTGTAATTATTTAAAAATACATTTTATAAGGGTATAGCTGCCATAGATCATGATTCATCTGATGAATGTGAGCAAGGTAAATTTAAAATCTTCGGGAAAAGATTTGCCATTCTAGATACCATTAAAAACATTTATGATGCATGCGGGGGGTCAAAGTATCACCTTTAACAGGAATTTGAAAAATGATGGTTTGAAATATCATGGATGACTTTGAGTGATTCAAGACTTCAGTGGAGGAATTAGCTTCAGATGAGGTGGAAATAGTAAGAGTAATAGAATTAGAGGTGGAACTTGAAGATGTGATTGAATTGCTGCAATCTCATGACAAATCCTGAATGGATAAGGAGTTGATTTTTATGAATGAGCATTGAAAGTGGTTTCTTGTGATGGAATACACTCCTGGTGAAGATGCTGTACACATTTGGTGAAATGACAACAAAATATTTAGAATATTATATACACTGAATTGATAAAGCAGTGACAGGGTTTAAGAGGATGGACTCCAATTTTGAAATAAGTTTTAATGTGGGTAACATGATTTCAAATGGCATTGCATGGTAAAGGAAAAATTTTCGTAAAGGGAAGAGTCAATTGATGTGACAAATTTCCTTACTGTGTTATTTTAAGAAATTGCCATAGCCACCCCAACTTTCAGCAACCATCACCCTGATTAGTGATCATCCATCAACATCAAGGCATGACCTTCAACCAGCAAAATATTGTGACTCAGATGATTGTTAGAATTTTTAGCAATAAAGTATTTTTAAGTTTGATCTATGCATTTTTAAATGTAATCCTATTGCACACTTAATAAACTATAGTATAGCGTAAATAAAACTTTCATATGCACCAGAGAACCAAAAAATATTCCGTGGTTCACTTTATTGTGATATTCACTTTATTGAGGTAGTCTGGAACCAAACCCACAATATCTCTGATTTATGTCTGTATACATATGTATATGTTTTAATTATAGACATCTATGACAGGAGTGAGGTACCCTTTTCACCACACCCTTACTCACACTTGTTATCTCTTGTCATTTTGAGAGTACCCCTCCTAACAGATGTGATGTGCTACCTTAATGTGGTTTTGATTTGCATTCCACTAATGACAAGTGATGTTGAGCAGCTTTTCAGAAACCTTTTGGTCATTTGTATATCATTTATGGAAAAATTTCTAAAGTGAACATCAGGTTTTATAATGCGATTGCAGCAATTTAATCACATTGTCAGGCTCCACTTCTAATTCAATTCCTTCTAATTTTTAATTGGCTTTTTTTTTGTTTTGGGGTTTTTTGCTATTTTATTGTATGAGCTCTTTGGTATATTTTGGAAATACACACACAAACAGGCACACACAACACATATGGTTACAAACATTTTCTTTTATAGTTTTTATGTTGCCTTTCATTTTGTTGATTGTTTCCTTTGTTGTGCAGGAACATGTTAGTTTCATGTCATCCCATGTTTATTTATTTATTTTTTTGGCCAAGTGTTTAATGTGATATGCAAAACATCATTGCCAAGACCAAAATGAAGCAACTTTTCCTTATATTTTTTGTTAGGAGTTTTATGGCTTACATTTATGTGAATATGTTTAATCCATTTCTAATTGATTTTGGCTTGTGGTGTAAAAAATAAGGCCCAATTTTATTTTTTGCATGTGTTTGATGATTGAGTATCAATTTGACTGAATTAAAGGAGGCAAAGTACTGATCCTGGATGTGTCTGTGAGGGTATTGCCAAGGGAGATTTACATTTAAGTGGGCTGGGAAAGACAGACCCACCCTTAATCTGAGTGGGCACCAGTAATCAGCTGCCAGTATAGCTAGACTATAAAGCAAGCAGAAAAACGTGAAAAGACTAGACTGGCCTAGCCTCCCAGCCTAATTTCTCCCATGCTGGATGCTTCCTGTCCTTGAACAATGGACTTCAAGTTCTTCAGTTTTGAGACTCAGACTGACTCTTCTTGCCCCTCAGCTTGCAGACAGCCTATTGTGATCATGCGAATTAATACTTAATAAACTCCCCTTTACACACACACACAAACACACACATACATATATATATACACACATACATAGACACACACACACACATATATATACACATATATAAAATACCTATCCTATTTGTTCTGTCCGTCTATAGAACCCCGACAAATACAGATTTTGGTACCAGGAGTGGTTCTAGAAGAACAGAATATTAAGGATGGAGTTCCTTCATTGGTTTTGGGGTTTCTGGAGTCGGCTGCCTAATATGATTAGACCCAAAAATGCTAAGGACTTCCATTAGCATGGAGAACACTGATAGTCCTTGGTGTGAACTGTTTAGAGAGTTATGCAAAACGAATGCATTTGACACTCCTGATTCACCACTCATGAGAGGCAAGGAGTTTAGTGACTCTCTATATAATTAATACCTGTGACCATATGTGGAGAACTAAGGAACATAATGAAGCTGGTTGGTTGCTCTTAAGTTCAGTGGACAAAGTGATGAAAGGAAATGATGAGCTCAGGGATTCTAACTCCAGGGTTCAGAAGCAGATACTGAGCCTCAAAACTGCTAAGATTGCCCTGAGAGAGAGTCTTATCTCCTGTAGAGAAGGAGCTGAAATTGTGAAAAAACAGACACAAGCTCTTATCATGCGAGTGGCTGACCTGCAATGAAAGGTGCATGCACAGCCTCACCAGGTGTCTATTACTGAGGGCACTGATTGGAAAAGAATGGGACCATGCAACTTGGAATGGAAACATGTGGGAGGACCCCAATGAAGGTGGGGACACTGAGTTTGTAAACTCTGATGGACATTTTTTTCCAAAAGAAATAGCTTCTCCATCTCCAGTAGTGGCAACACCTGCTCCCCAACCCATGCTGCCATCAGCCTTTCCACCTTTGAGAAGATAAACCCTGTGCTGCCTGAGGCAACAGTGATGGACTCCCCTCAGGCAGTTGCCAGGCAAGATAATGTTGATTCTCCTCAGAATCAACATGCAGAAATTATTTCCAGGGTGAGTCTTCAGACTTAGATTTCCCATTGGAACAAGCCAAGGAGGAAAGTGTGAGGAATGTTCACTCTCCCATTCAAGCCGGCAGAGGTCTACCAGCCTCCTTTCAGGGGAAGACTTCTGGTCTGGTGTTATTGCTACAGTAAGCTGGGAAAGAGGGTATAGGGAGCTCCCACTCTCTTTTTTAGGCAAGCAGAAGTTTCATCCCTTCCTTCAACAGGTGGTGTGGGTTTGTCACTGTAAGAAGCCAGGGAAGAAGGCAGACAGAGTGCTCACTCTCCTATTCAGGAACACCAAGATCTCTAAGCCTCCTTCCAGTGATAGACTGCTGAGATTTATGGGGTAGAGCAAACCAAGGAAGGAGACACAAAGAGTGTTGTCCCTCCTGTTCTTGCTCCCAGTGGTCTCTAACCTCTTTCCAGGGAGAGCCTGTAGGCTTGGTTTTATTGTTGCTGCATGCTGGGGAAGAAGATTTGGGGCATGTAATTTCTCTATTTAGGCTTCAGAAGGTTTATTCTTTATTTGTTACGAAAGCTCCTAGATACTAAACTTTTAGAAGCCAGAACCACAGGGATCTACTGGAAAAGTATGCAGGCAAATTGTTTCCAGGGTGAACTTGGGAGTTGGACTGATTCCAGGGGTGAGAGCTTCTGGAAGTGCTCACATGGTTGAACACTTCTCCCGACTTTGTTCATTTTGCTTTGGGAAGATACTTTGGTGCTTAGTCCCTGCTACTACTCAGCCAAGATGATTTAAGAGCCAAGCCTTCTGGCAGGGGCCATAAAAGTTGGGGTGCAAGCCTCTCAACCCTCAGGAAGAAGCTGAAAGTTGGTAAATCCTTTATGATTGTGAGGTGCTATGCTCAGGGTACACTTGGTGCTAGAGTATATTTCCGCTTTTTCTGCATGTTTTGATGTGTATAGTTTCTTAGTCATTCAGTGTGTAAGAGTCTTCCAAATAGATTCTGGCTTTCTTTTGAAGAGAATCCATCTGTGTGTAGATATTTACTCAGTTTATCCATGAGAGATAGTCAAGGGCCTCCTATTCTACCATTTGCTGACATCACTCCTAGAATTTTTATGACACATGGATAAAATGACTCTATCTTTAGGAAACACCTCTCTTTATTCCTAGTAAAAATTCTTCTTCCAAACTATATGGTATTTGGTATTAAAATAGCAATCCCAACTTTCTTATGATTACTGTTTGGAATATCTTTTAAAATCCTTTTGCTCTTGAACTATATTTCCTTTAAAGTGAGTTTCTTGTAGAATAGAGTTTTTTCATTGTCCCATCAGATGATCTCAGCCTTTTAGCTGGAGATTTACATGCACATGTAATGTATTTAGTGATATACTAGGTTTAAATAAACCTACTGACTTTCTATTTGCCCTGTCTTTTCTTTAATCATTTTTTCCCTTTTTTTCTGTCTTATTTTGGATTAGTTGCATATTTTAGTATTCCATTTTATTTACACTATTGGCTTAGTTGCTATACTTTTATTCCTACTTCCAGCTCTTTGTGATATAAATAACTTACTTCCATATGTGTGATTAAATAATAGCACATCATTTTTTCTATATACTTTAAAGAATCTAGAGATGAGAAAATAAATACCTCTCGTTTACCACTTTGGGTGGTTTTTATTAATTTGTATATTTAAAGGTTTACATGTGGTAGCACTTTTCTTTTTCCTAACAAACTTTCTTCCACATTTCCCATAGTTCAGGTCTGCTGGCCACAGCTGTCTCTGAATTTAT
Source organism: Pongo abelii (assembly GCF_028885655.2). Taxonomy (NCBI): domain Eukaryota; kingdom Metazoa; phylum Chordata; class Mammalia; order Primates; family Hominidae; genus Pongo; species Pongo abelii. The sequence continues at coordinate 133,545,628 of NC_072008.2, forward strand.
TGTTCCAAAATTGTCTTTAGTTTTCTTCATTTTTCAAATAAATTTTCACTGGCTTTACAAGTATTACTTTTCAGGTTTTTGTGTGTTTGTTTTCACAGCCTTTTGTAGATGCTGTTCCATTATTTGTCTGGCTTACATGGTTTCTGAGAGAAAGTATAACACCCTTTCTAAGTGCTAAGTTTTATACAAAATGGGTGTCTTTTCTCTGGTTACTTTTAAATATTTGATTTATTTTTATTATTCATTTTTAAGCTATTTGAATTTCATGTGTCTTTGTTCAGTTTTCTTTTTTTATCTTGCTTTATTTTATTAAGTTTTCTGAATCCATGCTTTCATAGATGCTTTCAAACTTGGAAAATGTTCTTCCAATATTGTTTGTACCTTTCATTCCCTCTCCTTTCCTAATGATATTCCAACTACATGTATATTATACAATTTGATGTTGTTTGAAAAGTCACCAAGGTTCTGTTTGTTCTTTCAGTCTTTTTTTTCCTTTGTTACTCATTTATATTAAGTCTTATTGTTATGTGATCAAATGCATTTATCTTTCTTTATGCAGTGTCGGAAGCATTGTTAATCCAATCCAGTGAAATTTATATGTTCTTTATCATACTTTTTTCCATTTCTAGAAATGACATTCTAATTTTATCTATTCCATTTTTCCTCATTAAGTTTGTGTTTTCCTAAACATGTGTGAGCATATTGGTGATATTTGCAATCATTATTTAAAAGATCTTGTCTGTTGATCACAGCATCTCTCCCCTTTCTGTGTGTTTCTACTGAGTTTTCCCTTGCTTATGAGTCACATTTATTTCTTCTTAGATCTAGTAATATATTAATACACAGATTTCAAGGTGAATGAAGTTACAGTATTATGACACTAGGCTAAAGTGAAATATAAGATTTTATCCTTCTTTTGAAAATACGAAGTTAAGCATCTTTTTTTTCCCAAACTTGAAACACGTAATCATTCATTTATTTCATAAACATTTATTGATCTTGGCACTTTTTTGGTTGCTGATGAAAATATCTTTACAGAAAGAGAGACTTTGACAATTATTTACTCAGTAAACTAAAATATCTTCTAAATTTCTTAGCCATTTCTCGCAGAGTCAAAAGCAAATTAGACTGCAGGCTTTTCTAGGGTATGAACTAGGACTGAATTATATTTGTACCTATCCTCCAATCACTTAGCACAGTCAATAACAGGAGCTCAATAAACATTACATTTAATCAAAAGGCAGGTAAAGAAGAAGTCTGTAAGAAATATAGAAGAAGTCTATATTTCTTTGACTTCCCTAGAAAACTAAGAAGCCTGCCTTTTTCTTTTAAAAAAAAAGCTATTATTTATCTATTTTTTAAATTTTATTTTACTTTAAGTTCCAGTATACATGTGCAGAATGTGCAGTTTTGTTGCATAGGTACACATATGCCATGGTGGTTTGCTGCACTTATCAACCCATCATAAGTAGTGACAAATTATGGTTGACATTTCCAAGTGATAATTTTACTTAAGTGACAAAAATGTACCACATAAAAAGATTACATAAGAATGTCTAAGACTTTTCTGAATATGTTTAATCTTACATTTTTCTATTCATTATTCTGCATTCTGTAAAGTCATTTTCATTTTCACAAAGGTTCAGTTATGCACATTTTCTTGGTTAATCTGGCTGCAGAACTGCATGGTTACTTTGCTTACTTCTAAGTTGTTAATTTATTGTTTGTGAGCTATTACCTATATAATAATTGCAAGAATTAAACCTTAAAAGGGATTAGGAATTAATCTCAGAATACAGACTGGTTCTTCTCAAGTGTAGCTACAGGTATTTATTAAGCCCAAATTCAACCCTCTTCCACAACGTAGCTGGATTAGAAAATGTTAAATGGTGAGTAGGACTGACTTCGTTCAGAATGGGTGTTAACATTTAGATGTACTAATAAATTCTTGAGGTAGAAAAATATTTGACTGAAAAAACTAAAGGCATATATTTTCTGTGGCTAGATTATTACTCTGATTTTTTTACAGTAAAAATTAATTTGCTATTTAGCCATTATATATGTTGAATGATAGCAAGTGATTAATGAAAATTGAATAAGTAACACAGGGAAATGCAGAAATCTATAATTTGCCATCATATTCACAGTATCAGAGAATGTAAAACAAGGCATCCACCTCAACCCCTAATATACATTCAAAATAGCTTATGTTCATTAAGAAATTTGCCTAAAATAATATGTCAGGAATTCAGATTAACAGTCCAGGATTTTTCCATTCATCTGTACTGAGTGTTTTCTTTGTATTTAGCTACACAAAAGATGACAAAATTGGCCGGGCGCAGTGGCTCACGCCTGTAATCCCAGCACTTTGGGAGGCCAAGGCGGGCGGATCACCTGAGGTCAGGAGTTCGAGATCAACCTGGGCAACACGGTGAAACCCCATCTCTACTAAAAATACAAAATTAACAGGGCATGGTGGCACATGCCTGTAATCCCAGCTACTTGGGAGGCTGAGGCAGGAGAATCGCTTGAACTTGGGAGGCGGAGGATGCGATGAGCCGAGATCGCGCCATTGCACTCCAGCCTGGGCAACAAGAGTAAATCTCTGTCTCACCAAAAAAAAAAAAAAAAAAAGTCATAATTACAATCTCCTTCAAGCCTTCAGAAGATTATCTTTGGTTAACCTGCTACGCTGGGGGGAAAAGCGGTTTCTTAAACAGGAGTTCACCCTTCCTTAGCAGCTTCCCATGGGAATCCAAAGTAGAGTTGAGTGAAGAAAAGAAGCAGATAAAATGAAGGATTGAGGAAAGTAGAACCAGAAGTATTAATAGAAAGAAGAGGCTAGATGGAAATTATGGTGACAGGCACAAAAGGATTGTTAAAGCTGAATAAACAAGATTTAGGCTGACAGAAAATGGATTGAGGGTTTCTGAAAAAAGCATATACTCATGGAGAAAGACTAAGCATATCCAACCCCAATTAACAAGGCTCATATATATTCTGACTTATTTTTATCAGTCTAATATTATTTATCTTTTCATAATGTAATCTCATGAGAAAGAAGACATAAGAAATTTAAGGTTTAAAAACGTACCTCTATTAATGAAAAATCCTGTGAACTGATGTGTGGATTTTATTTCCTTTATCTTTGTTTATTTTGCCTTAGTTTTTACTTTTGCTTTAAATTAATCAGTCATTGAACATATCATTTTTAAAAAGAACTAGTTCAGTGTTTCCCAGCCATTGGTTCACAGACCAAAGAAGTGAGATATGTTTCTAATGCTCACTCCTGGCATCAATAGGACCAAAATAATACAAATCAAAAAATTTTTGATATAAAATATATTTCTAAATACTGTCCCAAATTTCCCCCAAAATTTCAAAGAGACCAGAGAACAGGTTCCAACATACAGAAAATATTTATAAATCACAAATTATTAAATAATTCCTTCAAATATTTGAATTTTTAAATTTCTTCATTTTAAAAATAAAATACCTAGGCAAGAAAGTTGTAACTCAATGATATCACAAGAAGGCATGATTCTTTCTGGAGTATTAAATCCTATTTCATATCACATAAATGTATAGAATAATGTTTACTTGGCTTTATTGAAGATGTAGTACTAAATTTGAAGATAACAAAATATAATTAAAAATAATCCTTAATGATAGAAGCCTTTCTGGTATCTATTCTATTCCCTGAGAGTTCAAAAAGAAAACCAAATAGAATTTAATTATTTTGTAACTTAGAATAAACATTAAGAGTCTCATCTATTATACTGTCTTTGTAAGAATTGAATTCAAAACTATTTTTTAGTTATTTTATTACTTTTGTTGGCATCACATTTTGAGTTTTTACTTCTCTTGTCATTATAAACCTGCCTTAAAAATTTCCTCTGCACTCTATTTTGTTACTTATGATCACTTCAGAACTAGAAAATCAAATGAACAGATTGTATGTTAAAGTAATAGCACTATGTCTGTGGTTGAAAAAATGCATAGTTCCAGGCTAGGGTTTTGTGACAACTACATTAGTAACTCAAATATTACCCCTATTTCTTAAATTGTGTCTATGTTCTCGAGGACTGAGATTTTATTTTACTTCTGTTTGAACATTCATCTGAAATATGTTGAAAAATGTGCATTGTGCACAGTTTTTTTTTTTAAATCAAAGCAATCTGGCACTTAAAAGTGTTCATTTCAGAAAATTTACATTGTAAAAGCCAATAGTTAAATTTGGAGGAGGGAGGAAAGAAGTGTAATGGTAATCTGTTCCCATCTGAAGATAGAATTATCCTTCAAGGTTGAGTGGATATAATTTGCCATCATATAACTCTCATGACAAATAGTGCCTTCAGGCAATGTGGCTGTAATAATTGTTCAATTACATACTTTTAGCTTTCAAATGACCAAAGCCATTATTATGCATCCTATTAATAGATATACAGGCATATACTAAGCACACAGATAAAATATGGGTTTTTTGAAGGATTAATTTAGCTTTGAAAATAAGCTATATTATAATTATCTGTAATTTTAGTAATTGTAATTTAATTTCTTCTAATCTAATAATGATGATTACCCTCTAATCAAACAATTTTACCAAATGTAATTCTTGTCATCCAATCAAACTATAAGACTGATTCTTATTGAATTTAATAAAACTAGTAAACAAAGATTTTTTTTTTTTTAGAATAAGAGATGATTATTTTAGCAACAAAATATCTTGGGTTTGAAACATGTTGACTATATGTAGGATGCTTTTATGTACACAGAAGTTCAAGGTTCTTGAGTAATGGTCTTTTTATAAACTCATTTTATTGGTCACATATGTTTCATTTCTAAAAGCATTATTCAGATCTACAAATCACTCCGTAGTGAACAACATTGTTGTACTGAGTGTAACTTTAGTTTTATTATTATCCCTTACATGTAGAACACAGAAAGAAGTTTGTTTTATATTTATCATACCCTCATTGGAAGTATTAAGTTGATTATACTATACTTGTTTTCTAAACAAGAAATGTTTCAAACACAAAACTGTATTTCCATAGGAATAATACCATTGACTATTGAACTTTAAACAAAATTGGAACTGGGGCAAAGAACTAAACAAAAATACAGTCAATACCTTCTTGATAAGGCAAAGGCTTTGTTTCTGAGGCTCTCGAGCTCTGTGACTATGTTTTTTAATTTAAAAAATTTAAAGCAAAGTGGGACATGATTGTTATATAGAAAAGCCTTTCTAATAGTTCTGTGACTCCTAGATCTTCAATGGATATTAGTTGGAATACCCAGGGAAACAAGCAAAAGGTGAATTTTTGAAAAATACCTCCAAGTTTTCCACTCAGCAATAAATATTACCCTCTAGATTTGTGTCACTTGCATGTGGAGTGCCTCAATTTATTGCCCAGTAGTATGTTATATATTATATACATTTCAAAGCATTTCATATCAACTATCTCATTAGGGATATTTAATCATTCTTCTTACCTAGGATTTAAAACTCTGATATTGAACTGGGTTTATAAAGCTGTTTTATATTTTTCATAAGGATTATTTTTCTGAAATTCAGGTAAGAGCCCTTCAGTTTTTGTTTGTTTGTTTGTTTTTTGAGAATGAGTCTCACTCTGTCACCCACGTTGGAGTGCAGTGGCACCATCTTGGCTCACTGCAACCTCCATCTCCCAGGTTCAAGCAATTCTCCTGCCGCAGCCTCCCGAGTAGCTGGGATAACAGGCTAGCCCTTCAGTTTTAAATGTAACAGATTCATAAATTCTTTCGAAAGAATTGTGATTGGTGAGTTAAAACACAAAAGAAGGTTCATAAATGTTCTCAACACAAAAAACTGAAAAGTATTTGAGGTGATGAATATGTTAATTAGTTGATTTAATCATTCCATAATATAAACATATATGAAAACATAAGATTGTATCCCATAAATATAGGCAATTAGTGTTTCTCAAATAAAAAAAGAAAATATTTTATTTAAAAGGCAGAGACAAGCACATTCTCAGGAAAATAATTGCTGGTATTTCCTCTGTGATCTAAATTTTAAAGTAAGAATTTAAATTTTGTAAAAAATAGATTTCCGAAGCCAAGCCACCTGCCCACCAGTTCTGCTTCTCCCCAAAGCATGAACCAGCTCAGTGCCCAGCCCATAGGGGAGCTTCCACTGAGCAAGGACCAATCTGGCACACTACCTCCAGGGAAGTGACACCTAAGCCAAGTCATTGGCTGACCAGCTTCACACTTTTCTTGAACATGAATCAGCCTGGCATTCTATCCCAAGGGGAGCAGTACTTGAAGTGAGCTGCAGATCAACCAGCCCTGTGCCTCCCCAGAGTGCAGACGAGCCCCTTGTCCAGCCACAATGGGAGCAGCACCCAAACATAGCCTCCACCAAATCAGCCTTGATCTTTCCCCAGAGCACAGATCAGCCTGATGCCCGGGCCCTAGGGGTGTAGTGCTGCACCCAAATGTCCAGCCTACCCGAACTTCATTTCCCTGGGGAAGAGTTCAGCCCAATGCCCCATGTCCACGGGAGAAGAGCCCAAGTAGGCAGTCTAGCCACAGAAAAAGCCTCTGCAGCTTAAGCCACTGAGACACTTGCAGATACCCCATGCACATATATTGGAAGAATTAATATTCCTAAAATGTTCATACTATCCAAACAATCTACAGATTCAATGCAAGCACTATCAAAATACCAATGACATTATTCACAAAAATAGAAAACAATTCCAAAAATTTGTATGAAATACAAAGAGCCAGAATATCTGAAGCAACCATGAGCAAAAAGAAAAAAGATGCAGGCATCATAATATCTGGCTTCAAAATATACTACAAAGTTATAGAAACCAAAACAGCATGGTACTGTCATAAAAGCAGATACATGGACCAATGGGACAGAATAGAGAGCCAACAAATAAGTCATGTTATTTATATCCAAACCATTTTCAACAATGGCTCCAAGACACTAGAGTGGGAAAAGGACAGTCTCTTCAGTAAGTGGTGCTGGAAAAACTGGATATCCATATGCAGATGAATGATACCAGATGCCAATTTCTCACCATGTACAAAAATAAACTCAGAGTAGATTAAAAAATTAAATGTAAAACCAGAATCTGTAGAACTACTAGAAGAAAACTTAGAGGAAATGCTTAAGTATAATTGTCTGGGCAAATATTTTATGATTAAGTCCTCAAAAACACTGGCAACAAAAGCAAAAATAGACAAATGCGTTCATACTATAAAGCTTTTATATAAAACTATAAAGCTTCTGCACAGCAAAGAAAATAATCAATAGAGTGAAGAGACAACCTGAAAAATGGGAGAACATATTTTTAAACTAGTCATCTGATAAGAGATTAATATCCAAAATATGCAAGGAATTCAAACAACAGATAAAAAATAATAAGAAGAATTTTAACATGAAAAAAGACTTGAAAAGAAATTTCTCAAAGGGAGACATATGAATGACCAACAAGTATATGGAAATTTCTTCACCATCACTCATCGTAAGGAAAATGAAAATCAAAACCCCAATGAGATACCATCTCACCCCAGTTAGAATGGCTATCATCAAAAAACAAAAAAATAGCAAATCCTGGCAAAAATGCCAAGAACAGGAAGCAATTATATACAGTTGGTAAAAATACAAATTAGTATATTATTAGAAAAACAGTATGGAAGTTTCTCAATAAACTAAAAATAGAACTACCATGTGATCTAGCAATTCCACTACTGGATTTAGAATTGAAGGGAAGGACATCAGTATGCTGGAAAGATATTTACATTCCCATGTTTTATGCAGTACTATTCATAATAGCCAAGAAATAGAATCAACCTAAGTGTCCATCAATAGATGAATGCACAAAGAAAATGTGGTATATATACACAATGGAATACTATTTAGCCATAAAAAAGAATAAAATCCTTTCATTCACCATGATATGAAAGAGCCAGCAGGGCATTATGTTAGGTAAAATAGGTACAGAAAAATTAATACTTCATGCTGTCATTCACATGTGGAAGCTAAAAGGGTTTATATCATAGAAGTAGAGAATAGAATAGTGATTACTAGAGGCTGGGAAGAGTAGAGGGAGAAAGAATAGGGAGAGGTTGGTTGACAAACATAAAATTACAAATTACACCTAAATGGGAGTAATAAGTTCCAGTGTTCTATAACACTGCATGGTGAATATAGTAAATAATAATTTATGGTATATTTTCAAATACCTGAAAAGGAGAACTTTGAATGCTTCCATCACAAAGAAATAATAAAGGTTTGAGGTGATATATATGCTAATAACCCTGATTTGATCATTACATACTGTATTCATGTACTGAAATATCACACTCTACCCCATAAATATATACAATTATTATGTGTCAACTATATATATACATAATAAATAGCCAGAATTCAAATTGTCTTTTCATAAAGATTTAAATTACTTTTCAAAAAAAGATTATAGGATATCTTTACAATTGACTGATATAATCTGATACATTAGATATTTACCATTTTTTTATTCTTTAAGTAGGCTATTTTACAACTCTAGAGATAGAAGCTTTAACTTGTAGAAACTTGTAGAAAATGGAGATTAATACAAATAATTCCTTACCATAGAAATGCAAAATGTGTCAGTGGAATGCAATTGATTATTGCTGTGTGGATATTGAGCAAATTTTCATTTGCAAATTTATTTTAGCATTCCTTTCTGACAATAAATGTTTGAAACTTGAGTTCTTTTTTGATCTTACAGCATATCCCACTGGCTCTCTCATTAATTAATTAGTTAAGAAATGTTTGAAGCATGCTATTCTTAAGAATAACAATTCTCTTTGTCTAGTATTTACTAAATCAATATTTCAATAACTAATTTATCCAAATTGCATATAAATGTAATATATTATGGGCTGAATTGTGTTCCTCAAAAATTCAGGCATAGAATTTCTAATCCTCAGTAGCTCAGAATGTGACAGTATTTGGAGGACCTTAACATGGTAATTAGTTAAATAAAGTATGTAAGGCTTAATAAACTTTGATTGGTATCCTTATAAGAGAAGGAAATTTAAACACACAAAGAGACACCAGGTATGCATCCAAACAGACAAAAAGTCATGTGAGAAAACAGTTAAAAGGGGGCTATCTAAAAGCCAAGGAGAAAGGTGTCAGAAGAAACCAAACCAGACACCTAGATCTTGGAGTTCTAGCCTACAGAACTGTGAGAAAATAGATTTGTATTGTTTAAGTCACCCAGTCTGTGGAATTTTGTTGTGGCATAAAAATATATATGTGTTTTTTTAAGAGGCATATATCTAGTATATATATATATAGTGTATATATATCTAGTATATATATATATAGTGTATATATATCTAGTATATATATATATAGTGTATATATATCTAGTATATATATATATAGTGTATATATATCTAGTATATATATATATAGTGTATATATATCTAGTATATATATATATAGTGTATATATATCTAGTATATATATATATAGTGTATATATATCTAGTATATATATATATAGTGTATATATATCTAGTATATATATATAGTGTATATATATCTAGTATATATATATATAGTGTATATATATCTAGTATATATATATATAGTGTATATATATCTAGTATATATATATATATAGTGTATATATATCTAGTATATATATATATAGTGTATATATATCTAGTATATATATATATATAGTGTATATATATCTAGTATATATATATATAGTGTATATATATCTAGTATATATATATATAGTGTATATATATCTAGTATATATATATATAGTGTATATATATCTAGTATATATATATATAGTGTATATATATCTAGTATATATATAGTGTATATATATCTAGTATATATATAGTGTATATATATCTAGTATATATATAGTGTATATATATCTAGTATATATATATAGTGTATATATATCTAGTATATATATATAGTGTGTATATATCTAGTATATATATATATAGTGTATATATCTAGTATATATATATAGTGTATATATATAGTGTATATATATAGTATATATATAGTGTATATATATATAGTATATATATAGTGTATATATATATAGTATATACATAGTGTATATATATATAGATTGATTTATAAGATCACTGTGTAAAATATTAAAATCACTCTGAATGCCCATGAGTAGAGGTAAATATAGGAATATTACAGTATATGAATACAATGACATACTATTGAACATGTTAAAATTAGTGGAATAGGTTTATATTTACCAAGATGAATACATATAAAGAACAAAATATGAAGTGAAAATACTCATTGTACAATGGTTAATACCTGGTTAATACCATTAATGTATATTTCAAAGATATAAATACAAAAACCTAGTTGTATATACTGTTCACTAGTATACATAAATATATAGTATATCATAAAATATTAAATCATAAGTATAAAATATTCGTAAGAGTGGCAATGTCTGATAATATTGGGAGGAGAACTGGACTGAAGTTAAACAATGAGGTTTATTCAAAGTTACTTATGTTAAATACATATAAAACTTAAGATACAAAATGTAAAATGCTTTCATTAATATAAAAATAATTTGATTAATCCTGTGACATGATATTATAGGTGTTTCTTGCAGCTTTCAACGTAGTTTTTTCTGAATTTTTTAGTGAATATAAAGACATAAAATGAACACTAAAAAATGATTTTATTATGTAGTTTTAGGAGCACTGCAACTTTCCACAGTGACTGAAAACTAAGATATAATTGGAGAAATCTCCACTAAGTCTTAAATTTTCAGTGAGTATGACCCTGTGCTATAGGCTATTTAAATGTAATTGGCATCAATTAAAATATATTCATAAGAAAAGATAAATGGCAGTGTGACATTACTTACAACCGAATGACCATTATTCAGAGCATTTTCCGAAAATGTGTTTTGTTCATTTGCATCTGCCATTTTTTGAGAGTAGAAGTTTATTTCACTAATTTCTATTCTGGTCTGATTGCGTTCTGAGGGTAAAGACAAGCTTTGCTAAAATGCATAGACAGGTAGGAATTGTTGAACAGAAGGATTAGTCCTATTGGGAATTTCACAGCTAGATTCTACGAGGTAAGCACATGACTTCTAAATTTCTCATGGATTAAAGTAATGCATGTGATAAACTAAACTTTTCTTGAAGTTTAAAATTAGAGTTGATATTGCTTAAAATGCAAGATTTGCAATCTACCTTAAAGTAAGGTGGTATTGTAGTAATTTACCAACCTTTATAAAATCAATATAGTCATTTCTAGTCCATCCAGCTCTCACAAACTTTGCATTTTTGACATTTTTGCAAAATTATCTCCTACCATCTCTGTAGTAATTCGCATTGATTGCAATGCACTTGATCAGAGACAAAGCAACAAACTGCAGGCACTGATGCTGCTAAAGTCAGCAAATAAGCCAGTTATGGTTTAATTTTCTATTTTTGCTTTTTCATGCCTTTTTTAAGTTTTAAAACAGCAAAATTTTGTGCTCTTGAATTTAGAAAGCATCTTCACACCAGGCTTAGCTAAACCATCTAAGCTAACTTCATTATCCCAAATGTTAATAATTGCATTTCAATAATGGCTTTCATTAAAGTACCTCCAAGCGCTTAACACACATCAATTAAGGTACAGCATGCCCCTGTGAAGCAGGTCAGGATTATTATATCCTCTGAGACACAATGAGGTTGCTGACTGAAGGTCATGGAGCAAATTAACAATGAAGTAAGTAGTAAAAGAGCCTCAGTTCCAACTAAACTCTTGCTTTTTCTCTTAGTATTATATTTGATTGTCTAAATGCTGTCTGCATTTTATTTGCCTTCAATTTTAAATGATACAGAAAGTCAATATTTCAAATATTGTAAATTTAAAATATATAACTATAGGTAGCTTTACCAATTCTGATCTACACAAAGTTGATCAGTTAATGCCAAAATTTTAAAACACTGCTTGGGTTTTATACTTTCTGCTTAAGAAAATGGTTCTAAGACATTTGTATTTTAAACATTAATGCTAACATTTACCCTTAAATATAATTTTCTCATAAATCCACTAACATTATACTTATCTATGGGTTAAATTGTTTCTTATACTTCATCTTTACCTACAGAAGCCAAGTCAGTAATCATGGTTACACATAATGAATCACCGTCATTCCCTGGCATAAGCTAAAATGAGTAGTAGATAAATACATAAATGTTTTTTGATTGACTGTTTGGCAGTACCTACTTGGAAAATGGAACACTAGAACAGGGTACAGAGAAACTCAGCTGGAAAAGGACTGATAAAGGGATGCTAAAATGATGAAAAGTTTGTAGAGACATTCATACATACTCAGGCTTAGGACTTGTGAGTTAGGAAAATGAACACTACCGAAGATATATAATTTATTAAACCAAGAAGTGTGTGTCAAATGTGTTCAGAGTCTTAAAATAGTAGTATACCATATCTTGAGTCTTGAAAGAGGTATTTAGAATCATTGGATTTATCATTTTAAACAATAAGTAATAATCATATGATGAAATAATATGATATGGATTATATAATAATTTATTGGATTGTAGATGTTTCAGAAAAACAACACTGTTATTAAAGCTACTGTTTATTTAAACACATGTTATTTGGGTTATGTATAAAGCTTCTATCTTGAAAGCTAGATATTAAATATTCCATTTATCTACCATGATTATTTATATAGACCACCTAACTGATTTGAAAAAAAAAAAATCACCTGGTCATTGATTATTTTGAGGCAAAGATGTCCCATTTTCCCTGACAACTGTGATGATATATTGTATCAATCAACTCTCAACTTCTATATCACATTTCTACTATGGGAAAGAAAGCTATATGTGTTTAGTGGTTAAATATAGAGCTACGGATGTGAATAAACAAACTTTGAATGTTTATTCAGTTTAAATCTCCACTTAATTCATTTAAAATATCCTGAATGATTTATTTTCCTCTCTTGGGGATTCTGTGCGCTATTGATATTTTTTGTCTTAGCCTTTTCATTCATTCTAAATCAGCAAAGAAAGGGGAAAAATTTTAGCATGAAAAAATGAAAAGGCAGGAAACCTTAATTCAGAGCATGATATTTATCTTAGATACACCCTACAGAAGACAACTTTAGTAATGAAGTGATTTGGTTCCTAAAAGTCAATTTTATCCAAGATTGGTTTCATAGTACTCAGTGAAAGGTTAGTCATCTTAGGGGAACCTGGGCAGTCTAGCAAACTGTATAAGGAGAGCGTGACAGGCACTGGACTCTGTATAGTTCTCCACCAATAAGCATCTGATATCTTACAAACTGCCTGTTCATTATTTTCCAGTTAAACAGCAGGTTGGTAACGATCAATGGATGACAATACCTACTATTTACATCTTGTTTAATTTCATGTAGCAAGTTATGACTCACATTTTGTGGGCCAGCAAATATAGAGAAACTATGGAAATAACCCTAAACATTATTTTTTTTTTGAATAGCAAATAGTTTATTGGTAAGTACATGGTTTCAATGGGAGTAATAAATTCACATGAACAGGAGACAATAATCAAGTCAAAAGAACAAATGCTTACTAATCATCAGAAAATCTGTGGCCATTCGGGCTGGCACGTAAAAATCCAAAATCACTCAGAGGCCAAATCTGGAATCTGTAGCATTCTGTAGATTATCACATTTTAACCAAACATGACCCACTGGCACCATAGGTCTGTTCTATAATTCACTCAATTTTTACGGAAATCACAGGGCTTCCAGAAAAAAAAAGTAAAGCATGTCTCAAATCGTATGTGGGTGATCCATAATTTCAGGAATCCTCAGGCCGCAAAGAACCCTGAAGACCCTCAACCAGGACACAGGTGACCTTAAAAAATATTACCTTTTGAGGTTTGTTTATTTAAAGAAGAACTGTGATATTGAAATATAATATGTTTTGTTTTTAAACTAGTCTGTGGTGAGGGCACATGTAAATAATGAAAACCTACAAGCCATTTCAGAAGTTGAGGAGATCCTCAACAGGAAGCTTACAGCAAGTGCAGGTTTTCATTTTATACTGCCTGCCAGTTATGCTCAAACTAGTGTGGGCTGAGTAAAGGACATGAGTGAGAAGGCATTGACTACTGCTAATTCAGAATGATGTTTAGAACTGTGTTTTTATGCTAGTCTTGAGGCTGTTATTTTTTAAATCCAAAGAATGCAAAGAAATATATCAAGAAGAGGTACATATTAAAACAGGGGAGTGATAATTAGATTTGTTTATTCTTTAATAAGACCCAACTTTAAATTATGCATTCTTTTAGGGCCATCACATGAAGATAAAATGAGATAACAGAAGTTCCATTAAAATCATATAACTGACAAATTCACTCATATTTGCCTTTCTGACTCCATTTGAATTTAAGTGAAAAAAACAAGTGGTATAAAAAATAATAAAAAGAGATAGAGCATTCCCCCAACAGGAACTGTTGAGAATGTATCTACCAACATTGCAATCTTCATTTTATTTCAGAACTCTACAGCACGTATAGTTGAGTTTTTTCAGAAATAGAAACTTAAAATAAAAATACAGAGATGTAATACAACTGCTTGGGCAAAGTTCTAATAGGTGAAACAATGATTTCCCAAACCAACAGGACTCTTGTTCTGCTAGCTTTTACAGAAAATGCTGCTGATACTTCTGCCAGCTAACCATTTGAAATGACATTTGCAACTTGATAGAATACACACACACACACACACACACACACACACACACACACACACACACACACACACACCCCTTTAGGAAAGTCAGTGCCTAGGAAAGCGTAATGCTTGGAATTAATGCAGCAGAATGCAAAGTGGGAATGTGTTTTCCACAGTATTCTTTGGTACAGGAATTAAAGCAGTTCTGCAACTCCATGAGACAAGCAAAAATTGCCTCTGACTTATATGCTCTCTGCATATAGATGATGCTGATAGTATAGGGCTAAAATTTGACACTGACAGAAATGAAATATGTCTCAGAAAGTGTCTCCCACAGGAAAAGAGAAAAATCAGTACTCAAAATCAGCATACAGAGATGGCAAATTCATGGTCCTTGTCTTTAAAGCACTTACATTTTGGTGAAGGGGAGATATATAGACATGTAAATAACTACTCTGAATACAAGAAAAGATTACTAGGTTCAAAATAAAGTGTGTGAATTGTGGGTCAAGAGAAGTTGTTAATTTTAATTACCATTAGTAGTGATTTCGTTGAAATGGTGGCACTGAAGTGATTATTAAGGAGTCCTGGATATTAGGATTTGGAAGTAATAAGCACATAAGAAGATGAAGTCAGGTATGTGAAGAAGAAAGTGAAGAATGAAAAAAAAAATGAGAACACATGGACACAGGAAGGGGAACATCACACTTCGGGGACTGTTGTGGGGTGGGAGGAGTGGGGAGGGATAGCATTGGGAGATATACCTAAAGCTAGATGACGAGTTGGTGGGTGCAGCGCACCAGCATGGCACATGTATACATATGTAACTTACCTGCACGTTGCGCACATGTACCATAGAGCCTAAAGTATAATAATAATAATAATAATAATAATAAAAATAATAATAAAAAGAAAAAAAAATTAAACTTAAAAAAAAAAAAGGAAGAAAATTTCAAAACACCAGAAAATATCTAAACAAAACAACTGAACAGCAGCATCAAGGACTTGGGTGAGGAAAGCTGATGTGGATTTGTTCTCTGAACGTTCTTTGATGTCCAATCTTCCCTCGTATTCCAAACTTCCCTATTGTTGAGTACAGGGATACCCCATTTCACCAAGCTTAGGGAGCCAGTCAATGAAGGGAGGATGTAAAAGCATGAGGGATGTCAAAGGCTGAGAAAATACGGAAAATGTGGAGGAAACATGCTGGATTGGGTACAGTGAGAGTCAAGGACACCAGGAGGTTGTAATCTACAGGAAGAAGCATCTCAGTTTGAGCTGCAGATCAGGACAAGTTATAATTTTTGCCACAAGAAAATAGGGCTGCAATGAGATGAAAGTGATTATCCTCAAAGAAAAGAAAATTAAGGAATTGTGATGCCAAGGTGTTATGTGGAATACGCATGTGAATATAACAATAGTATGTGATCAACCCCATCAAACCCAGTAACGGCATGTGATGAAATTTAACATATAAAAATGATAAAACATTTTTTAGTAAACTGCGGATATATGAGATTTCCTAAATCAGTAGAAACTACGAACACATACTTACAGCAAACATCACACTTATCTTTTGCTGTAGAAAAAATATTAGAAACACTGTATGGGGAAGGGACCTGTGATGAGCAATGCCACTGTGGAGAATGAGAAGGTTGAGGTGTACTTGGATTACAATGTAGGCTTCAATGGAGGAGAGGTAGCTAAAGAAAGGTGATGAAACAATGAAAGGCAGCTTATGTGAGTGAAGAAGGGGAAGAACTGCTCTCTTGGCCCTGAGAAGAAGAGATCAAGTTACTTCTCTTCAAAAAATAAAGCCTAATACATTTATGAAGATACTCTATACTAATATTAGCAGATTTATTAGTTTGTTACATTGAGATTTATAAATATGTGAATTGTGTGTGTGCACGTGGTGTGAGTTGGGGTCTGGTTTTATTTTCATTTATAAAATATCCAGTTGAACCAGCCCCATTTATCAAAAAGGTTTTTATCTTCCTACTTATCTTTTATGCCAACCTTGTAATAAAACAAAAGTCCATGGATGTGTGGGTTTGTTTCTGGACTCAATTATATTACATAGTTATATTTGTCTATCCTTGAGTCAATATGAGACCACACTGTCTTAATTATTGTAGCTTTATAGTGAGCATTAATAACCAGTAAATTATCTCCTCTGATCTTGTATTTTTTTCTTCAAGAGTGACTTCAATTTTTTTAAACATGCTCTCTTACTGTAGTTAAGGATAAACTAGAAAAGCATGTTGCCTTCTTGTTAGATTAAATGGGGCATGTGGTGAAAATAGTCTAATAATCTAAAGGAATATAAGAAAGGATAAGCTAAAGGTGATTCGTTAAAAATAAAAAGTCATACAAACAACAAATTATAAAATGACAAAGTGAAATCTAAACTTATTATAGTATTACATATTAATGATATAAAAATATTACAAGAGGTTGTGATGCACAGATTAGATAGGACAGCAAGACCTTATTATATTGTCTACAAGTCACCTCTTTTATATAGAAGACACAGACTGAAAGTAAATGGGTTGGAAAATGTTATATCACATAAACAGTAAGAATTAGAAAGGTGGGTTGCTAGTTTAATATTAGATAAAGTAGACATCAAGACAGATAGTATTATTAGAGTTTTAAAAAGCTTGCAGCATAATGCTAAAAGGAGAAATTTATCAGAAAAACAGTATTAAATAAACAAGGATTTTGCTTCACATATTGTAAGATATTTTTATCTTACATTTTTAAATGTACAATAGATACATTAAATATCTTAAAATATGTGAGGCAAAATTGACAAAATTAAATGGAGAAACTTTTAGTTTTAAATTGCTTTATTGGTAAGGAAGAATAATCTGATGCCAATAACCTATGGTTCAAATTAGGAAATTTTGAAAATGAGAGCAAAATGCACCAAATTAGAAGGAAGAACATAATAAAGATTAGAGCAGATATGAGTGGCATGAAAAATATTTAGAAAAGAGGAATTTTCAGAATAACAAAATCTAAATCTATAAAAAGACCCCCCAAAATTGACAAATTTCTAGATGAGTGTTTCTCAAGTGCAACACTATTGATATTTTGAAAGGGATAATTATTTGTTGTGTGGTGTAAGGCCTAAAATTAAGGCCCAATATTTATTCTTTGCTTTGATATCTAGTAAAATCAGGAGAGCGTTAAAAGGCCTAACCACAAATTCCCCTCCCCACTCTCTTCTAGAAAATAAGGTCCTCTAGTGAAACAACCCTCCTTATCAAAACGACAACAACAACAACAAAAAGCACAGTTCCTGCTTATTCATGAATAGTGCTTTTAGTTATCTGCCAGACAGCCAATCACATCCTCCCAAGGGAACCAGGAGACACTTGATCCCCTTGATCCTGCAGAGCCTGATTCCCACAGTTCCTGGTTGTTCACTCTGTTCTTGAGTATGCCACCTGTGCGGCCCTGGACAGCATGTTATATATTTCTCCCTTCAGCTTTAATTATATGTGACTAGTAAGCTGCTGTCAGTCTCGTCTGTGCAGTGTAGGGTGCCATGTGTTTTGCCATTACTATAATCCTACAGCAGGGGCTTATAACAGGTGATTAAAACAGGGGGTGGGGCTGTCCATATGTCCTCACAATCTAGTAATAAGGAAGTAGGTAAAAGATTTTGAAGATGATTTTTAAAATATGAATTGCCCATAAGCACATGAAAAGATGCTCAACATCATGAGTCACTAGGGACATGCAAATTAAAACAACAGTGAGATACCACCACACATCTATAGGAAGTGATGAAAACAGGGTGGCAGTCCAGTATATTGAAAGATTTTTAGAATTATCACTGGTCTCTAGCAACTACATGCTAGTAGCACCCTTCCACTCAAAATAGTCAGATGTTTACAGACATTGACAAATGCTTCCTTTGATAAAATACAAAAAGTACAAATTATAAAGGAGAAAAAATTTAAAAATTTTGCAATCATGAAAATAAAATGTTTTCAGTTCCAAAGTAAAAACAAAAAACAAAACAAAAAATAATAAGGTGAAGACTGTGAGGCAATCATAGTAATCAAATGTCTTGTATTTACAATATACATGCATATACTTTTAAATAGTTTATATTTTTATATATTTTATATAATTTGTTATAAATGACACATTAATATGTAAATTATGTATGTGTAATATGTATCTTTTTATATCATCTCTAACATATATGTGTGTGTATATATATGTTCTTACATATCAGTAATAAGAAAATGGTAAAAGATTTAAAACATGATTTAAAAAATAACATATATGGATTTCCCATAAGCACATGAAATAGTAGACATCATGAATCCTTCAAGAAACACAAATTAAAAACCACAATGAGATACTACCACATATCTTTTAGAATGAAAAATTTATAAAAACTAACTATATCAAGAGTTGGCAAGTCTATGGGTCATTTCACACAATGCTAGTGAAGATATTTAAATTTTACAACTATTGTGGAAAACAACTTGGCACTTTCATAATAACTTTGAAGAAAACTTCTCATATGGCCCAGTCATTCCATTCCTAGGTTTTACCCCAGAGGAAAAAAAACATATGGGCACATAAAGACACAATTGTTACTAGCAACTTATTTTAATAACCTGAATACAGCTCAAACGTCCATCATCATATTACTAGATGAACACATTTTGTTATATACAAAATCAATGGGATACTACTCATCAATAAAACTAATGAACTATTCATACACACAACAATGTGGAGGAATCATAAAATTATTATATTGAGAGAAATAAACACCGGATCAAAAATGTGCATTCAATATGATGCAATTTATATAGAATTCTAGAAAATTAAAATTAGTCTATGGTGAATGAAAGAGGAACAGTGGTTGCCTAGAGACAGGGATGGATGTAGGGATGAATTGCAAAGAGATACATAGAAAATTTGAGGTATTCAAAATGTTTGTTATCTTGATTTGGGAGACTGATTCACAGGTGTATATAATTCACACATTTATCTAATTTTTTACTTTAAATATGTGTAGCTTATTGTACTTCAATTGCATTCAATGTTAAAAACGAAAGATGTGAACAATCATAAGAGTGTACATTTCTTTTTAATTAGTGGTCATAGACAATATATATGTATCCCTTCTAACTGATTTAACAAATGTGACAGAAGTGGAGACAATATGTGTGTGCATCTGAGAGCTCTTTATAAGATAAGAAAATCACAGGCTGAGCATAAAAATATTATAGCTATTAGCAATTTGAAAATTCTATTGTTTTTCATCTCAATTAAGAACATTAAAAAAACATATGAAAAGTAGTGGAGAACACAGACATCATATGCTTAATGCAATAAGATGCTCTGTTATGGAAAATATCTACATATATTCCATTTAAGATGTTATAATGACAGTAATATAGTCTTTTTATGTTAACATTTTTTCCAGCTTTAATGATGTGTGATTAATGGGTACAAATTGTATATATTTAAGGTATACAATGTAATGTTTTGATATATGTATGCATTGTGAAATGATTGCCACAATCAAGATAATTAACATATCAATCAACTCACATAGTTATTTTGTGTGTGTGATGAGAATATTTAAGATCTACACTCAGCAAATTTCAAGTATACAATATACGATTATTAATTGTAGTCACCATGCTATATAATAGATACTCAGTACTTATTTCTTTTAGAAATGAAACTTTGTACCTTTTGACCAATGCTTCCATTTTATCCCCACCTACTCCAGGACCTAGTAAGCATCATTGTATCCTCTGTTGCTATGAACTTAAAAAAAACCATCATTTTATCCTCTGTTGCTATGAACTTAACTTTTAAAAAAATCATCATTTTATCCTCTGTTGCTATGAACTTAACTTTAAAAAAATATATTCCATATATAACTGAGATCATTCAGTATTTGCCTTTCTGTGTCTGGCTTATTTCACTTAGCATAATGTCTTCTAGTTTTATCCATGTTGTCGCAAATGGTAGAATTTGCTACTTTTTAAAATTTGAATAATATTCCATTGTATACATATACCACATTTTCTCACACCTACACTACCTGTCTGGCTTCAGAAGCTAACATTAAACATACCTTATATTTCCACTAAGATTGGTGTTTATTTCTGTAACACCCACCTCTTTAATTAGCTCTGTTAAAATGTCTTCCTTTCTACTTTTTCTTTCACCAGAAACTTACTGCAGTCCAACTCACAGTTATCAAAACCTATGCAACTTTATTTCAAATTCTCATTAAATGCAGTGTCATCTGTGAAACCTTTCCAGTGCTTCTAAGTACTCCTTTCAATCTCCAAGGTACTTTGCCTGGTGTATTGTTTAACTTTTCATTTAGTATTATAGGCATTTTTTCTACTAATACAATTAATAGATTCTATAGAGTACTGAAATAATCCACAACCTAAACCTATTCACTGCAAGACCCTGGGCTAAAAGTTGTAGCAAACAAATAAATATGTTTAAAGGTGTTGGAAACCACATTGATGCAAAAGATCATGTGAATATGAAGTAATGGTTACAGAGCTCAGGTACATCTTATGGGAAGTCAAATATTTCTCCCCATAGCACATAGAAAGCCCAAGTTCTTATTTTCTTTCACCCAATTCTCTGCAGTTTCTAAATTCTTCTTCTTCCTTTTTTTTTTTTTTTTTATTAATTAATTCTCGCTCTTGTCCCCCAGGCTAGAGTGTGATGACGCGATCTCGGCTCAACCTCCGAGCCGATGCAACCTCCGTCTCCCGGGTTCAAGGGATTCTCCTGCCTGGGGCCCCTGAGTAGCTGGGATTACAGGCGCCTGCCACCACGCCCAGCTAATTTTTCTATTTTTTTAGTAGAGACGGGGTTTCACCATGTTGGCCAGGCTGGTCTAGAACTCCTGACCTCAGGAGATCCACCTGCCTCGGTCTCACAAAGAGCTGGGATTACAGGCGTGAGCCACCGCGCCCAGGTTGCCGTTTCTAAATTCTAATATCTATGACTATTCCCATGATCTTATGTTTTCTACAATCTTACTCATCACAATAAATGTTATTTTCCGTTGATCTCCTTCAATCTCTCACACAAGGCTTTCTGTGAGGTAAAATTCACAGGAGATTTGGGATAATATATCTGTTCTTCAAAGTCTTAGGCCACTTTCCAACCAGGCATTTCACTGGTCACTATTCTCTGTAGAATTTAGTCACATCTGTGTTGTCACTAGGAACTTCTTTCTGCTTTCCCTCCTTTTTTTTCTTTCTCAAAAATTATTTCATACTCTCATTGACAGCTCAGCCTCTCATTCCTATTCAACTTGGGATCTTATCTTACCTACACAAAGCTTATTAGTAGCTTATTAACATATTTTTCCGAAGAAAAGATGCTGATCCCTAATATGAACATCTGTGTGAAAATATTTTTTAAAACCATTTTAAAATATCATTACATATTCTTGATTCTGTGTTGAGGTATTATAGGAAGGGGAAAATTGATGATCCATTTAAAAGAGATGTCTCAGTTATCTTATAAAGGAACTAAAGCTTAAGTTATGAAGAAAGTAAAACCAAAAAGAAATTGATAAACTGATAGATAAATGAGGGACTCAGCAGGAGAAATCATAAAGCTAAATTTGTATTAAAGGCATGTCAAGAACAACAATATACATGTTCAACACTATTATAAAACAGTTTCCCCAAACTTACATCCCAGCAGATCCCTCTGTGCAGGTAATTTTGAACATGACCCATTAGTTGAAATCCAGTATTCTAGGCAAGCTGCTAGACAGAAAACAGTAATAAGAGGCATACGTACAATTCAACTTAATATCAGAAAAAATTAGTAAAACCTCATTTGTTACTGAAATTATCATAATTATAAGTTTATATAACTAAACATACAATCAACTGAAAAATGACTAAGAATGAAAAGAGAAATCAGTAACATGGCCAGAGAGAAAATCAATACACATATATTACTAGTTCTCTTACATGCCAGCAATAATGAGTAACAAAATACAAGAGATAATTATCTAATTCACAGTTGCAACAAAAATATACATTCTGCAGCAATGAACTTAAAAAGAAATGTGTAAAACTTAAAAAACAATAAAAGCAACAACAAAACTTTACTGGGGACATAAAAGCCTGAAGTAAGTAAAAAGCCATACAATGCTCCTGGATAGGAAGATTCGCCCTTATAAATATGTCAGTTTTACTCAAATGAATGTTCAGGTTTAAGGTTCTTGAACTTATCAGTATAATTCTAAGTTCATTTGACAGAATAAGCCAGAATAGTAAAAAGAAAATTATGAGAATGTTAAAAAGAAAATTTGAAAGCCAGAGAAAAAACATAGGATTTCTTTATGTCGCTCTCCTTTAGTGATATAAACTCATCAATGTTTTTATGTTTCAGTGATAAAAACACATTAATTAAAGTAGAATTGGGGTGTTCAAAAAATACATAGATCTATCGAACCAATAAAACAGCAATCCCAAAGATAGAGTCTAGTTAATAAAAATTGGAAATAAGATAAAAGTAGTATTTCAAATCAGAATAGAAAGGACATATTTTTGAAAAATGCTTCTATATTAATTAATGAAAACTTTAGACAAAATAAAGTTACATATCTGCCCCATATAACATATTAAGATATATTCTATATAGGGTATATAATTAAATATAGAATATTGAAATCATAACAGGACCATGAGAAACTATGGATTAATATCTATCTGATCACGAAGTGGAGAATGACCTTCTAAGCATAAGATCAATAATACATCATGAAAGAAAAACCTAGGCATTACCATTCAGGACATAGGCATGGGCAAGGACTTCATGTCTAAAACACCAAAAGCAATGACAACAAAAGCCAAAATTGACAAATGGGATCTAATTAAACTCAAGAGCTTCTGCATAGCAAAAGAAACTACCATCAGAGTGAACAGGCAGTCTACAAAATGGGAGAAAATTTTCGCAACCTACTCATCTGACAAAGGGCTAATATCCAGAATCTACAATGAACTCAAACAAATTTACAAGAATAAAACAAACAACCCCATCAAAAAGTGGGTGAAGGATATGAACACACACTTCTCAAAAGAAGACATTTATGCAGCCAAAAGACACATGAAAAAATGCTCATCATCACTGGCCATCAGAGAAATGCAAATCAAAACCACAATGAGATACCATCTCACAGCAGTTAGAATGGCAATCATTAAAAAGTCAGGAAATAACAGGTGCTAGAGAGGATGTGGAGAAATAGGAACACTTTTACACTGTTGGTAGGACTGTAAACTAGTTCAACCATTGTGGAAGTTGGTGTGGCGATTCCTCAGGGATCTAGAACTAGAAATACCATTTGACCCAGCCATCCCATTACTGGGTATATACCCAAAGGATTATAAATCATGCTGCTATAAAGACACATGCACAAGTATGTTTATTGCGGCACTATTCACAATAGCAAAGACTTGGAACCAAGCCAAATGTCCAACAATGATATACTGGATTAAGAAAATGTGGCACATATACACCATGGAATACCATGCAGCCATAAAAAATGATGAGTTCATGTCCTTTGTAGGGACATGGATGAAACTGGAAACCATGATTCTCAGCAAACCATCACAAGGACAAAAACCAAACACCGCATGTTCTCACTCATAGATGAGAATTGAACAATGAGAACACATAGACACAGGAAGGGGAACATCACACTCTGGGGACTGTTTTGGGGTTGGGGGAGGGGGGAGGGATAGCATTAGGAGATATATCTAATGCTAAATGACGAGTTAATGGGTGCAGCACACCAGCATGGCACATGTATACATATGTAACTAACCTGCACGTTGTGCACATGTACCCTAAAACTTAAAGTATAATAATAATAAAAAAAAGAAAGAAAGAAAAAGCTGATAAACTTTTGCATGTGAAATTTAAAAATTTTACCTCAAAAATATTATAAACAATATTAAAAGCAAATTACAGACTGGAAAATATATGAAATTCATGTAACAGATAAAAAGTTAATGTTTTTAATATAAAAATAACTTTTATGTTAATAAGATGAAGTAAAAAAATCTTAGGCAATATACATGAACAAAAAATTTAGGAAAGAGCGTATCTATTATTGTTCTTTCTTATGATTACATTTCTAGTAGCCATATGACTAAATCATGAGGCTCCTTTGTAATAAAATAAAACAAATTAATTTTTTAATGATAATAATTATTTCATCAACTTGGAAGTATATACTGATATAGTTTGGCTGTGTCCCCACTGAAATCTCATCTTAAATTCTAGCTCTCATAATTCCTACATGTTGTAAGAGGGGCCCGGTGGGAGATAATTGAATCACATTGGCCGTTTCCCCCATACTGTTCACGTGGTAGTGAATAAGTCTCATGAGATCTGATGATTTTAGAAGGAGTTTCCCCTTTTGCTTGGCTCTCATTCTCTCTTGCCTGCTGCCATGTAAGATGTGCTTTTTTCCTTCTGTCGTTACTGTGAGGCCTACCCACCCACATGAACTACAAGTCCATTAAACCTCTTTTTCTTAATAAACTACCCAGTTTTGGGGATGTCTTTATCAGCAGCGTGAAAATGGACCAATACATATACATATGTGGTAATATAGGATATTGGCAAAATTATAATAAAAGAAAGGGTAATACAACACTGGCAGAAAGTTAATTAAGTTTACCATCTTCAGGGGGACAACTGCAATCAATTGAAAGTATGAAAATTCAATTAAATACGTGACTAAGAAATTTTCTGTCTAGGAATTTATCCTAAGAAACAATAAATGTTATATAAAAATTTATATATACATATATATGGTTATGTATTTGAAGGTTACTTATAGTAAGAATACAATGAAATAAACTAAATTTAAAGCAGCAAAGGAAAGTTTGCATACATTATGATATGAAAACATGATAGAAATGTCAGTTACCATTAAAATATCATATTTTAAGAAAGTATGACAATGACATGGGAAAATATTGCTAATTCCATTTTTTAATGGAGATAAAAATAATTTTACTTTATGGTAAACAGTAAAAGTGATCTCAAAACATTTTTGACTGCCTACCATATGCCAAACATTGTACAAAATATTAGATATAAACTTATGAGCAAACAGAAACTTGGTCTTTCCCTTCATGCAGTTGTAGTCTAGTGGAAGAAACATCTATTATGAAAAAATTCCCACCAACACAAATACAGATTCTAGTTTCAGATTACATGAAATAAGCATACACCACTCTATCTCTCCCAGTGACTACAGCTATAAAAACTAAGCATCATTAAATATCCCAGATATTTGAGGATACTGAAAAGAAAATAATAGCAGGCAGAAGGAGGAAGAAGACCAAAATCAAAATTTCCACTAAACTAGCCATAAGTTTACTGTTTTTCTCTAATGTTCTATTTAGTTGCATAGCAAGCAATAAAGTGGGCAGCAGAGAACAATCACAGAAAGATTCAGTAGAAGTCCTTTAGTTCTCGTTTGAGAAATGTAATGGGAACCACAACTGCTCAGAGAGAGCAAATAATTTATTATTTCTCCTTGTTTTCTGTTCTCCTTGCATCCCTGTACTCACAAAACTGTGTACATGACAGAATGGTATAACTAAAGTCACAGCATCCTAGCCAGAAGACCTTAAAAGAAACCCCTGGGAAACTAGTAAGTACCAGAATTATTAGTTAATTCTTGGATTCATTATATACTGTGCAGGGATGAATTTAATTCTATTCAGCATACCAAAGGCATTGAGACCTGACCTAATGTTAATATTACCACCAAGATCTCAAACTGAACTTAATTGAAACACACACACATAAGATGGATCCCAATAATACAAAGGGGAACATCACACTCTGGGGACTGTTGTGGGGTGGGGGGAGGGGGGAGGGATAGCATTAGGAGATATACCTAATGCTAAATGACGAGTTAATGGGTGCAGCACACCAGCATGGCACATGTATACATATGTAACTAACCTGCACATTGTGCACATGTACCCTAAAACTTAAAGTATAATCATAATAAAATTAAAAAAAAGAAAAAAGAAAAAGATGCACTAAAAGACATGTTGTGAAAAAAACAAAACGAAACAAAACCTGATGTATGAACCACAAAAAACAAAAGGCAGATTAGAAGTTTCTGTTTGAAATTTACCAGGTTGTTGCCTGATAGTACAAAAGTCTCAACATTCTGTCTGACTTCAAACTATACTACAAGGCTACAGTAACCAAAACAGCATGGTATTGGTACCAAAACAGAGATATAGACCAATGGAACAGAACAGAGCCCTCAGAAATAATGCCACATATCTACAACTATCTGATCTTTGACAAACCTGACAAAAACAAGCAATGGGGAGAGGATTCCCTATTTAATAAATGGTGCTGGGAAAACTGGCTAGCCATATGTAGAGAGCTGAAACTGGATCCCTTCCTTACACCTTATACAAAAATTAATTCAAGATGGATTAAAGACTTAAATGTTAGACCTAAATCCATAAAAACCCTGGAAGAAAACCTAGGCATTACCATTCAGGACATAGGCATGGGCAAGGACTTCATGTCTAAAACACCAAAAGCAATGACAACAAAAGCCAAAATTGACAAATGGGATCTAATTAAACTCAAGAGCTTCTGCACAGCAAAGGAAACTACCAACAGAGTGAACAGGCCACCTACAGAATGGGAGAAAATTTTTGCAATCTACTCATCTGACAAAGTGCTAATATCCAGAATCTACAATGAACTCAAACAAATTTACAAGAAAAAATCAAACAACCCCATCAAAAAGTGGGCGAAGGATATGAACAGACACTTCTCAAAAGACGACATTTATGCAGCCAACAGACACATGAAAAAAATGCTCATCATCACTGGCCATCAGAGAAATGCAAATCAAAACCACAATGAGATACCATCTCACACCAGTTAGAATAGCGATCATTAAAACGTCAAGAAACAGGTGCTGGAGAGGATGTGGAGAAATAGGAACACTTTTACACTGTTGGTGGGACTTTAAACTAGTTCAACCATTGTGGAAGTCAGTGTGGCGACTCCTCAGGGATCTAGAACTAGAAATACCATTTGACCCAGCCATCCCATTACTGGGTATATACCCAAAGGATTATAAATCATGCTGCTATAAAGACACATGCACACGTATGTTTATTGTGGCACTATTCACAATAGCAAAGACTTGGAACCAACCTAAATGTCCAGCAACGATAGACTGGATTAAGAAAATGTGGCACATATTCACCATGGAATACTATGCAGCCATAAAAAATGATGAGTTCATGTCCTTTGTAGGGACATGGATGAAACTGGAAACCATGATTCTCAGCAAACTATCGCAAGGACAAAAAACCAAACACTGCATGTTCTCACTCATAGGTGGGAATTGAACAATGAGAACACATAGACACAGGAAGGGGAACATCACACTCTGGGGACTGTTTTGGGGTTGGGGGAGGGGGGAGGGATAGCATTAGGAGATATACCTAATGCTAAATGGCGAGTTAATGGGTGCAGCACACCAACATGGCACATGTATACATATGTAACAAACCTGCTCGTTGTGCACATGTACCCTAACACTTAAAGTATAATAATAACAAAATTAAAAAAAATAAAATAAAATGAATTATTAAGAAAAAAAAACACAGTCCTGCTCTTAAGTAATTTCTATAGGAAGTTCTTCAGCTAGATGGGGAACTATGCCAGAGAAAAACATGAAATACCAGTCATGAAGAAAACAAATAAATGGTAACTATTTAGCTAGATATAAAAATACTATGTCTCTCCTATTTAATTCGTTAATCTATATATTATGCTTGAAGGCAAAAATTATAATAGTGTATAAGGAGGTTTCCAATGTATAGAGATGCAATAGATAAGACAATTATAATGGTGAAGAAGGTGAAGAGACCTATGTGTTTGTAAAGTTATCATATTTCACATGGAGTGGTAAAATATTAATCAGAAGTAGACTGTGAAGATTTAAGTATATATATTATATTATAATACCTAAAAAACCTGCTGGAAAAAGATATAGTCAAAGAATGAATGTTAAAGTTAAAGGTTAAAAAAGTTCAAATAATATAAAAGGAATAAAAAGGGAAACTGAGGGAAAAGCACAGAGCAATTAGAAAACAAATAATAAAATGATAGAGCTAAACCGAAACATCAATAATTGCATTAGGTGCAAATGTTAAACCAATTAAGAGAAATTTTCAGAATAAAATAAATGAGCCAATTATATGTGATACATAAGAAATTCATGTCAGATATAATAATATGAATATGTTAAAGCTAAAAGAGTAGAAAGATATGTGTCATCCAAAGACTAATCAAAACAAACCTGAGGTAGCTAGATCAATATCAGACTAAGTATAATTTTGAGAAAAGAAAACTGCCAGAGTTATGGAGGGACATAATAAAACAATGATAGGATCAATGTACCAGAAATATAAAACAGTCCTGTTTATGCACAAAACAATAAATCTACAAAATATATTACACAGAAACTGACAGAATAGAAAGGAGAAACAGACAAATCCAAAATTATAGTTGAAGACTTAAAACACTCATTTGAACAGCACCATTAACTAACTGGACATAAGTGACATTTATGAATTATTTCAATACAAGGCAACAGAAAACACATTATTTTTAATAAATAGGAAACATTTATCAGGATGGGCCATATCAAAACATACTTTAATATGTTTAAAATAATTTAAAGCATACAAATAAAGTTATTAGATGATAACAGAATTAAGGTAAACTTGATTACAAATTGATAGCCAGGGAATCCCCCAAACACTTTGCAGTTAAATGACACATGACTATCCACAGTTGCCATGATTGTCTATGACTCTCATGTATTTTATAGGAAAAAATGTTGTAAATATAAGGAGTTTAGGAAGTTTTCAAGACACAAGGTAGCACACAAAATCAATTGTGTATCTCTAGAGTAGCAAAGAACAATTGGAAACTGAAATTTATGTATGTATGTAAATATATAAATACATATTATATATTTATATATATATATATATACACACACACACACACACACCACACACATGCTCCAAAAAATGAAATGCTTAGGTAAAAATTTAGCAAAATAAGTACAGGGTCTTCATGATGAAAAGTACAAAACACTGACGAACTAAATTAAAGAAGACCTAAATAAATGAAGAGACATACAGTGTTCATGGATTGGTAATCTCAAGATAGTAAGGAATTTTGTATTCTAATTGTGGTGGTGGTTATGCAAATATGCATGTGTTAAAATTAATATAACTGCATCAAAATAGTTAATTTTATTGTATGAAAATTTAAAACAAAAAATAAGCAAAATTATAACTATAATACGTGGTATGGAAAGACCATAAAACAGGCAGACCTTTTATAGAGAAAAGTTGAGAGTACATTTATTTGAAGAAGTAATAGTTGAAATAGAATATTTAGAATAAATGGGAATTATCTAGACAAGAAAGAGGAAGAACATTCTGTATATTGGTATAAGCATGTTCAAGGGTATATGGCAAGAGGAAAAATAATGAGAATGAAAGATGCAAAGAAATTCGTGTGGCTAAAACACAGAAAGCCAATTTTGATTGGTACAAGATGAGGCTGCAGAGATAGGGAGAGGGCAGACCATAGACTTGCAGTCAAGTTATTAAATTTTTGCATTGCTTGTGATAAAGATAGGAAAACTTTGAAACATTTTAAATATAGGAAAATGAGGGGAGTAATCGTCAAAAGTCAGATTTCCATTTCTAAAGATAGTTCTTGCTGCATTATGAATGATAAATTGGGAGGAAGCTGACTAGACAGAAAAAGAGCAGATAGAAATCTATTACAAATGTCCAGAGCTGAATGGATTTGAAATATATTTGGGACTTGCTTGTTAGTAATGCCAGACTACATAATTTAACTACCACTGATAACTATGATAGCCAAACAAAACATACTTTTTAAATGTTCCTGATGATATTGGGGAGCTAACAAGATAATAAATAATTATCAATACGTGATCCAGAAGAGAGGATGGAGTCCCAGGAAAAGAAGCCTGATAGTTGAAGGCCACTTTTCCTGCAGATAATTTACCAATATAGGACAGGGTGATGGAGAGACAAAAAAAGCCTTTAACAATTTTGAAAGCCTTGTGGTACCAAAGAACAGGAATTTGAATCCGGCACACCAACAGAGGACATCTGATGAAGTCCTCACAATATATTTAGAATGGAATGACTCTTAGGAGTAAATTAGAACCAGATATAGACAAACACTTGCAGGGAATTCAGACCACTCTAGCAATTGAATCTCAATCTCTGAAATTTATTTCAGATACTTCTAGATTACTAGTGCTTCTAGTTATCTCTTCAAAAAGACAACATAATCAGCTTCAGATTATTTCTATATACAATTTCCAAAATGCCATTTCTGGTGAATACAACAAATGAGGACGTTAGAAAACATGACTAAACACTAGCAGAAACAGCAGAAAATAGAAATCAGATACCAAGGGCCTTCAGATAACGAAATTATCAGACATAGACCAAAAAATAACTATTTTTACTATGTTAAAGTAAATTAAACAAAAACATCAGTAATTAAGCAGTTAATGAGAAATTCTTTTTAAAAAGAGAAACCAACAGGAAATTATAGAGTGGGGAAATATAATAATTAAAATCAAGATCTCCTTATAGCAAGAAAGCCAGGGAAACATACCGTGATTTCACATTCCTGCATCTCTCTGATCTCTTCCAATAAGGCCCTGTTTGCTAAACCCAACTCAAAGCCACAGGTTAAGGGAATCATGTTGACGTAGTTCATATATGTCACTCACCAAAGGCAGAGAAAAATATGGGGAATGAATCTGAAGAGGTAAATGGAAGTTACCCAGCAGAGGACAAAAGACATAGGGTAAATTATAGCTAAGAATTTCTAAAAACTGATGAAAGCTATCAAGATCAATATTCATGAATCCCAAGCAGAAATTTTGTATTTTTTTTAAAAAAGATACTCACACCTAACTTATCATAGTAAAACTGCTGAATAACTAAGACAAAGAACAGTGAAAAAAATAGATGACTTCCAAAGAAACAACCATTTAAATGTTGGCTGACTTTTCAGCAGAAACAATGGAAGCTATAACACTCTGAATTTACGTCTTTAATGTGCTTTAATCATTTCCAACTTAGATTTATATACCAGTGAAAAATAGTATATACCAGTGAAAAATAGTATACAAGATAATGTGAAATAAGAAATTTTCACAAAAACAAAAGCTGAATAAATTTGACACCAGCAGATCTGAACTACAGTTCATAGTAAAGTGTGTTCTTCAGTAAGCAAAAAGTAAATACAGATTGAAAAATAAAATAAAATAAAAACATTGCCAGAAGGAAGGTGAGACATGCAGCAGGTAATAAAAGACACAGAAAAAGTAAAGGCATTGATACATAGAAACAAAAACATATATTATAAAACAGCAATAATGCATTCAGTGATGAGTTTTATATATATATGTATATATATTTTTATATATGTATATATATATTTTTATATATGTATAATGAA
The DNA here is from genome assembly GCF_028885655.2 of Pongo abelii. NCBI lineage: Eukaryota > Metazoa > Chordata > Mammalia > Primates > Hominidae > Pongo > Pongo abelii. The sequence continues at coordinate 133,578,023 of NC_072008.2, forward strand.
ATATATGATGATAAAATGGAATATGTATTAGAAGGAGTAAATGAAGTTTAATTCTTTTAAGGTTTTTGCCTGGGAAAGATTAAAAGTACTAACATTACAGTTTGATAAATCACAACAACTTCACCTGTTTTATTCAGAGTTGCATTCAATCTCTCTTCCATATTGCAATAGCATTGAATAAAGTTTTTCTTTCCTGTTTAACTAAATCTGGAGCAATTTACCTTTGACACTTTTAATGATCAGATTTATCACTGGACCCTCATCTCTCACCCAGGACCTCAGGTGCACCTTTGAAGCCTTTGTCTTCACTCCTGACTGATTAATCAGAGATCCATTGACGAGTCCTTCTCCTGATCCAGTTCTCTGAATGACGTCCACTGAAGCACCATGAGGACAGATTTTTGAGATTCTCAGGATTCTGAGTATACTTTTGAGGCTTGGATAGAGTCCTAGGCTTTTTTTTTTCTTTTTGGAAAGGTATTGTTGGTTAAGAATATTGGAAATTCTCATTGAGAGAGCATTTGATCAAATTTCAGTTCTTCAGTATTTAGAGTATTATTTCTTAGTAGTGATTTCATTTTGATTCTTTTTTTTTGGTGCAATCTCATAGAGATATTTTGAAGGATAATTTGGAACTTAAATGTCCTTTTTCAACTTTATTGATGTATAGTTCAAAAATAAAAAAGTACACGTTTAAAGTGTACAATTTAATGTGCTGACATATGTATACATTGCAAAATAATAATCATAATCAATCTAATTAACATATCTGTTGTATTACATAATTGCCTTTTTCTTTTTTCTTTTTTTTTGAGACAGAGTCTTGTTCTGTCACCCAGGCGGGAGTGCAATGGCATGATTTCGGCTCACTGCAACCTCCGCCTCCCTAGTTCAAGCGATTCTCCTGCCTCAGCCTCCTGAGTAGCTGGGATTACAGGCGTGTGCCACCATGCCTGGCTCATTTTTGTATTTTTAGTAGAGACAGGGTTTCACCATGTTGGTCAGGCTGGTCTCAAACTCCTGACCTCTTAATCTGCCAGCCTTGGCCTCCCAACGTGCTGGGATTACAGTCGTGAGCCACCGCACCCGGCCATAATTGCCATTTTTTTCTTCTTTTTTGTGCTAAGAACACTTAAGATCTAACCTCTGTCCTCTTAAAAAATTTCAAATACTGCATCAACTCACATACATGTGGAATCCAAAACAGTCAAACACATAGGAGCAGAGAGTAGAATTGTGATTTCCAGGGACTGAGGGAAAAAGGGAGAGATGTTGGTCAAAGAGCACAAAGTTTCAGTTATACAAGATGAATAAGTGTTAATGTATAGCATGTGACTATAGTTAATAATACTGCATAGTATACTTGAAATTCAACGGCCTCTTTGGGAAACTTGAGGTCTCCCTAAACAGGCTCACTTAAAACTTCTCTACTCCCTTTACCTTCATTCCTCATTCTCCTTTTATCACCTTAAATATTCCCTTCAGCTTATTTAAATTGTATATGACATGTCTAACTTCAACACCTCTGCCTCCTCCATCCCTCTGCTCATCTTTGCCAGAACTTTCCATTCCTACTCTGATCCCTCAACTATCCAAAAATAGTTTATTTTGATGCTTCCCTGAAAGCTCTCTTTTTCAATCTAATTTTTATTGTTATTTTTTGTGAGTACATTGTAGATGTATATATTTATGGGGTACATGAGCTGTTTTCATACAGGCATGCAATGCATAATAATCACATCATGGAGAATGAGGCATTCATCTCCTCAAGCATTTATCCTTTGTGTTACAAACAGTCCAATTATACTCTTTTAGTTATTTTTTAAAATATAATTAAAGTATTATTGACTATAGTCACTGTATTGTGCTACCAACTTGTAGGTCTTAATATTTTTTTCTTCTAAAACCTTTTGTAATCAACTACAACTGTTTTTTCCTTCAATGAAAGCGACTGTCTTAGAAATCTATGAAAGTGACTATGCCAGGTAATTTGAGACACAAGCCTCTGGTGACATTGCTTAAATGCTCTTCAGACCACACCACTGGGCTAAGTCAGGATTTCTAGAACTCTAGTGGAGAAATGAATGTGTTCATGAAACTACTAATCCAAGATCAAGCAAAAAAACTATTTAATTACCTAGGGCTGAATAAGCTGATGAAGGATTATTATGGGTTCTGTTTGGTATACTGATGGTGCTGTAATGTTCTGTTTTCTCTTAAGCTAACTTATAATAATCTATTGGATTTTATTCTGTAATTAAAAATTTAACATTTATCTTCTTATCCTAGCCTGATTTCTCAAGAATTTGGAAACCCTTGATGAATATTTTTTTCATGGCAGTAGAATTATTTATATAGTTTTGGCAAGAATCAGTCCTTCTTGAAACAATATATTGGACAAAATGGTTAACCAAGTCTTTGATTAGAATGTCATATTTGAAAATAAAGCATAGAATCAGATATGGTTAAAGAATTTTAAAGAACTGAGGTTGACTTTATGGAGTCAACATTTATATAAAGCCTGTTTGAGTAAATGGACATGATACCTAGACTGCATATTTCCTAGCCTTACAGCAAAGTAAAGAAAAGCATTTTTTTTTTTTTTTTGACAATTCTGTGAAGTCTGGTGGTGAGTTCCTACCTTGGCTTACAAACCCAAGAGACTTCTCGAAGTCCAATCTGAGATTCCCTATGAAAACTTTCAGCAAATCAAACTTAAAAATACCTATGTGATTAATTACCATCTTGCAACAGATGTAAATAAGCAGGCCAAATCTGATCAAAACAAACCTATATTTTAAATAAGAATATCTTAATTTTCTTTTATCAAAAAGAAGTGGCGTGCAAATTGAAATTTTATATTTCAGTAGAAAACCCATCATTATGAGTTATCAAATTCTCGTCACATTTATTACCTTTGAACTATTTTTCACTCCTCTGTAAACTATAGTACATGGTTTTGTTATCTAGCTATCAATTGGACTGGATTCTATCATCTTGAACGTTTTGTCAGTCCTTACAAAATTTTCTTTGTTTTTTTTTTCTTCAGTAGCTGGGTACAACTATACAAGCCTAAATTTCTATTTTTTTCCTGTCCTCCTGAACTGGTATAACTCAGAACTAAAATCTGACTTCCTGGAACATAATTGATACCCTAGTTTGTCTTTTAGCTGACTTTTCCCATTGGATCTGGAGAAGTCCTGTGAGATGAAGCAGGATAACTTTTTATAAATTGCAAAGAACTCACCACCATGCCAGGTTATGTATGAGCAACCTCCGTGCCTGAAACTGCTACTAAGTGGGCCATTCGGGAACTTTACTAGAAATTTGCACTGTCCGTGCCTTTGTTCTAGGAAATAACCATGGTTGTGGATAAACCTATTAACCTCTTAATGTATATGCCATCACCAAACATTTAAACTGAAAACCAGGAAATCAATCAGATTGCCATTACCATGATCATTACACTCTCTAAAAATGCTTTGAGTATCTAGAATCCTTGATTAACTGTGATTTTGACACAGAAACTCCATTACTAGTCTGGTTCAACAAGTAATCTTTGTTGTTATTTTTATATTTTATAGAAATGTCATTTTTATTAAATGCCTGATGGCTAACACCATTCAGAAAATATCCTCTACTGCCAATTATTAACAGATAGTTAAGCTGGTCTTTAATTAACAAAGGGCGACTGAATGAAAAACAGACTTACATTGTACAGAAGAAAAGTAATATCTTATTTCCTTGCACAGGAGGAGGAACTAATATGGACTCTCTCCTTGTATAGGACAGGAGACTAACAAGAAGAAAATTCTAGTCAGCCTTTTTGAACTCTCTTCTCTACTAGGTCTCTTTCTTGGCCTGCTGTTCTTGACCTGCCAACTGAATTAGCTTTATCCCACCAAATCAGTATACTAAGAATATGTCCACCCTTTATAACCTAAGCAAGTTTTTCTTACAGTTTTTTACCCACTGACTCCCTCACTGTGCTCGTTGGCTACAAATCCCTAGCTACCTATTTCTATTTAGCACTGAGTTCAATTTCTCTCACCTATTACAATAGCCTTGAATAAAGTCTACTGTGTCTGCTTAATTCCCTCTGATGCAATTTCTTTGATACGTTGTAACTTAAAAGATGTGTAGCCCTGGTCAAATTATTTTATTTCAGTGTGCAGTTTCCTTATATATAAAATGAGAATAATAATAGTACCTGTACCTTATGTATTTTGTGGGGTTTTTTCAGAATTAAATAAAATATCTGTAAAATGCTTAAAATATAAAAATGGCACTAGTACATAATAAGAATAAAAACTTAATAACTGTTAGATATTATTAGGAAAAATCTTCAGTGTCTTATCATGGCCATATACAAAATGAAAGGACAATAATATAGTAAATAAATACTTCAGCAAGTCACATTTCCTTATTATAATGTCTACTGATAATAATGCATTTTCTTAGCACTGTACTACATACAGAATAGAGATTCATTCAGAGAAAAAAAAAACACAACAAAAATTGACTTTTATAGAGTATGCACCAAAAGCCAGTCACTGCATTAGTAACTAGGGCTACAATGATGAAAAAGCCTTGTTCTTGGCCTTTGACAAGCTCATAGTCAAGTGGGAGACATAGACATAAAAAATAAATCTTTACAATTGAAATGGTTTAAATATAAATGACCAATCATATTTTCCTTTTGAAAGAAATCATTCCGGAAACATTAAAATGGAGAATAGCTTGGAAGGCAATGAGATAAACAGAAAGACCAATTAGTTTACTACTGTAATCATTTAGGTAAAGAATAATCAGTGTCTGAACAAAGACAGTAGGAACAGGAATGAAGAGTGAGAATGTGTATCTGAGATATGGTATCATCACATGAACTATTAAAGAAATAAAAGCCTTGGGTAGGGGTATGGCATGATGACAATATTCAAATATGAACGCCTACCATGTGGAAAACAACTTAGACTAATTTTTTCTTGGTGGTATGTCAAACAATCCAGATTTAAGGAGAAAAGGTTACTGGGAAGCAGAATTAGGGAAATGAAAAGTTTAATCAGATCCTTCAAGAGACAATCCATGTAATTGAAAGTACTGAAAATAGAGTCTGAGTGAACAATTATCCATAATTGTTATGAACAGTAGTCATATATTTGGCATGGAATGATTCCACAGTACTTCTCCTTTATCATTTGCTTAAGATACATGTCTTCTTAATATTTCCTGAAAAGTTATTCTGTTCTTCTTTCTCTATTCCTTTGTGTTAAACCAGGCTATTCCCAATGGTGTGAGTCCTTCCTTCTTTCATAACTTGACTCCCACCTAACTCTCTCACCCGCTTACAAAAAATCAACTCAAAATAGATTAAAGACTTAACTCTGAAATCTGAAACTATAAAACTACCAGAAAAAAAATGTAGTAAAAATTCTTCAAGTCATTTTTCCAGGAAGGGATTTTTTTGATAAGTGTATTACTCCACTTTCATAATGTTGTGAATAAAAACCCAAGACTGGGTAATTTATACAGAAAGAGAAGTTTTAATGGACTCACAGTTACACATGGCTGGAATAGCCTCACAATCATGGCAGAAGGTGAAGGAGGAGCAAAGGTCCATCTTACATCGTGGCAGGCAAGAGAGCATGTGCAAGGAACTGCCCTTTATAAAGCCATCAGGCCTCATCAGATTTATTCACAATCACAAGAACAGCATGGGAAAAACCTGCCCCCATGATTCAATTACCTCCCACCGGGTGCCTCCCACACACCTGGGGATTATAGGCGCTACAATTTAAGATGAGGTTTCAGTGGGGACACAGCCAAACCATATCAATAAGACTTCAAGAACACAGAAAACAAAACGGAAAAAAAGATAGACGTTATTAGATTAAGCTAAAAAGCTTCTGCACAACAAAGGAAACAATCAACAAAGACATGATTCAAAGAAAGGGAGAAAATATTCACAAATTAATCATCTGACAAGGGGTTAATATAAAAAATATATGAGGATCTTGATCAATTCAGTAGCACAAAAAATAGAAATAATCTGATTTTAAAATGGGTAAAAGATCTGAATAGACATTTCTCAAAAGAAGACATAACGAACATATGAAATGAGCAATGAACATATGAAAAAAATGCCCAACATTATTAATCATCAGGGAAATGCAAATCAAAAGCACAATGCAATATCATTTCATCCAGTTAAAATGGTTATTACCAAAAAGACAAAAAATAAGAAATGATGGTAAGAATTTGGAGAAAGGGGAACTCATACACTATTGATGGGAATTCAGATTAATGAAACAATTATGAGAAAAATACTAAAAACAGATCTAATGTATGATTCAGCAATCCCAATACTGGATTGGGATCCAGTATCCAAAGGAAAGGAAATCAATATGTCAAAGAGATATCTGGACCCTCATATATATTGCAGCACTATTCACAATAGCCAAGATGTGCAATCAAACTAAGTGTCCATCAACAGATGAAGAATTTTTTTTAATGTGGTATATTTACACGATGGAATACTACTGAGCTATAAAAAAGAATGAATCCAGCCAGGCGCGGTGGCTCATGCCTGTAATCTGAGCACTTTACACCTGTAATCCCAGCACTTTGGGAGACAGAGGTGAGCAGATCACGAGGTCAGGAGATCGAGACTATCCTGGCTAACATGGTGAAACCCTGTCTCTACTGAAAAAACACAAAAAAATTAACTGGGCGTGGTGGCAAGCACCTGTATTCCCAGCTACCCAGGAGGCTAAGGCAGGAGAATCACTTGAACCCGGGAGGTGGAGGTTGCAGTGAGCCGAGATTGTGCCACTGCACTCCAGCCTGGGCAACAGAGTGCAACTCCATTTCAAAAATAAATAAATTAATTAATTAAATAACAATAAAAAAAGGATGAGTCCTGTCATTTGTGACAACATGGATGAACCTAGAGTACATTGTTCTAAGTTAAACAACTCAAGCACCAAAGTGCCAATACTGCATGATTTCACCCATATGTGAAATCTAAAAAAAGTTGATCTATATAAGTGAAGATAGAATAGAGCTTGATCAATGAGTACAAAGTTACACCTAAATAGGAGGGATAAGTTCCGGTATTCTCTTGCACAGTAGGGTGACTACAGTTAATAAAAATGTATTTGTCTATTTCAAAATAGCAAGACAAGAGGATTTTGAATGTTTTTATCACACAGAAATGTCAAGTGTTTGAGGTTATGGGTAAGTGAATTACCCTGAATTGATAATTATACAATGTACATGTGTGCTGAAACATCACACTGTACTCCGTCAACAGGTACAATTATTACATATCAATTAAAAACAAAACTTTAAAAAGTTATTAAAATGTATGTTAAATGTTTCTTTAAATTATTATATATTCCTAATTTAAGGAAAGAAGTTTTAAGTCTGATATAATTCTACTGTTATTAATTTATGATATCTTTAATTTCTTCCAAAACCCCGTCTTTGCATAAAATTTTCCTTAAAAGTTTCTGATATATTGCTTTATTATGTTATCTGGCAAAAGAGAAAATTTAAGTATACTCTTTAATTTTATTGAAATGTTCTGTTCGGTATATGAGACTTACCATGTGTTATAGATTACATTGGGTCCTTCCCTGCCTAAATATAATAATTCTTATATTGAAGGCTTTACTCCAATGTGACTTTATTTGAAGATATGGCTTTAGGTGGTGATTACAGTTCAATGAGGTCATAAAGTGGGCCCTAATCAAATGGTACATGTGTCCTTATAAGAGCAGGGAGAGAAACCAGAGAGTGTTCCTTCTCTTTCCATACACATGGAAAAGATCTTGTGAAAACACAGTGAGAAGGTGGCCATCTGCAAGCCAGGAAGGAAGCCCTCAACCAAAATTGAACACTTGTTAAACTTTATCTGGGACTTCCAATCTCCAGATCTGGGAGCAAATAAAATTTTGTTACTGAAGCCATGAAGTCTATAGTACTTTGTTGGTAGCTTAAGCAGACTACTACACCATGTCTTCTCTTTCCTTTCTTCAATTTTGCTTTGCTTACCACCATAGTCTCTCCGGGTGTTTTATTTTTTGTCTGTCTTCTAAAACTTCTTATATAACTGGATAAATAAATGAGGAGATTTCCTGTCATAGTTCACACACTTTTCCTTTTATCTGTTACATATTTGTGTTGGCTATGTTTCTTTGTATTATTAAAAAGAAATCTTGTTCATTCAAAAATTAAACAATGAAAACTAAATCAGAGAAGACAGAAAGTAGTAATACTAGCAATTTGGGCTTTCGGTACTGTTGCATTGAGAGGGCATGTATTTCTCTCTTGGAAAAACTGGTAATAGAAATTAGTATTGGAAGGCATAGTGTGATCTGCAATAAAGTCAGCAGGATTCATAAGGAAGTCCCAGGACAGTTTATAAAGGCAACTACTATAGAGCAGTTTTCTTAGATGCTTTGTAACTTGCTGCCCACTTAAAAAAAATTGTATTTTCAGCCTAAAGTATGCTTCTTTCATTTTTTATAATACCACCATCACAATTATGGCTCGTATTTCTCTCTGGTGTTTTAGATATGGATTTTAATGTATTATGGACAAGTCAATCTCTAGAGGTTGAAACACCTGCTATCAGAATTTTCCACTATTTTTAAAGATAGGCCAGATTCAATGGGTACAAGATTCAAATTCTAGATTCACCGAGTAATTTGATAGCTGCCTACTGCCTTCTTTTACCCACCAAAAAAAGAAGAAAATATTGGTTATGTAACTCATACATGTGGGGTACTATGGGGACAGAGGTAAAGAAAGCAACTTTTCTAAGACTAGTGTTGATCTCCAATGAGAAGATTAAAAAAGAATTCCATGTTCTTACTTAATATTTAGGTCTAGTATTCTATCACATTTTTTCCTGAGACCAAATAACAACCAAGTTCCAACTGATAGCTAAGGTTAGTATGAATCTCAAAACGATTTTGGAATATGTTAGTTTTCTATTACTGTGCAAAAAATCACAAACAGAGCAGTTTAAAACAATTCCCATTTATTCGCTCATAGTTTTGTGAGTCATAAGTCTAGGTGTGCTCACCTGGTTTCTCTACTTAGGATCTCACAAGACCAAAGTCAAATTGTTAGCTGGATGGGCTCTTACCTGTACGTTCTGTGGAAGAATCCACCTACAATATCACCCAAATTGTTGACAGAATTCAAGCCTTTGCAGTTGTAGTTAATGTAATCTCCACTTTCTTGCTGGCTGGCAACCGGGGACCACTCTCGTCTAGCAGAAGTCAATCTACGGTCTTTACTTCATGATTCCTTTCTACTAAACAATTGAGAACTTCATGTTGAATCCCTCTTACACTTCCCACCACTCTGAATTACTATTCTACTATTGTCTAAATAAAACTCTCTGTTTTTAAAGGGCAATGTGAAAGGTTAAGCCTAACCAAATAATCTCCCTATATTTAGGTCTAAGTACACTTAATTACACCTGCAAAATCTCTTTGTCACATAGCATGACATAATCATTAAGAGTAACACCTTGGGTACTAAAGTCATAAAAACTATCTTAGAATTCTATCACACAGAGTAACAAAGAAAGAAAAAATTTAAAAAGCAATAAAGGAGAAAAACAAAGTGAAAGCAAATACAAAGTGAAAATATACTAAAAAATTTAAAATTTTACAGTCTTGGGTATGATGATGTTTTGAAGCAGGAAAAAATGTATGTATTTGTAAACACCGATAGGATAAGCACAATGTTAAAATATTTTGACGTTGATAGGCATGTAAATCAAGCCTTATTCTCAGTGTAGCATCTGTCAGATAAACTGGTAAATTGGTGGTAACTATCTAGGAAAACATTAATTTATCAACAAGAGAATGAATAACTCCTTATAGTTTAGTGCACAACACAGAATAAGGAGCCAGACCATTATACAGAGACCCAGTTGGTAAATTTGAAATCAATTGAAAATGTAGTAAGTAAAAATGAGAGAAGATAAACTGTCACATAAAATAACAACACAATGCATTATTGAAGAGGACAAATGATGTATATGAAAAAAAAACATTAAGACAAAAAGTAAGTCATTAGCCGGAACATTTTAATTTTCTTACCAATTAAGTTTATAGAATGTTAATACATTTTCAACATTTAAAAACTACTTTTACACAAGTATTCATGTGAGACATGACACCACGAGATGCTCTGAAATGCCAGTTGTAATTGAAAGACTTTACTTAAAAAAAAAAATAACCATTTCTTTCTGCAACATATGGGAGGGTGTAAGCTTCACTATGTGATCCATCCGAATTGTGCTCCAAAGAGACAGGTGTTAAATTTCTGTTAAAGGAAGATTTTGTCTTTGTAATTCAATTTATTTTACTTGTATTATTGTAATTGTAATAACACAATATTGTTTAAATCATACTACCCTAAAAGTAGTCTTAACCTTAAAAAAATCAAATTACTAGTTGATATTTCTTACCTATTATGTGATAAATTTCCCATAACCTTCTCTAAATAACAAAATTTTGGGTATAGGAAACAGATTAATATTTTTCAGGGGTTAGGGTTTTGAGGAAAATGTTAATATAGCAGAAGGTTATTTATTCGGGTTGATGGAACAGTTCTGTACCATGATGGTTGTAATGATTACATGAAACTATACAGGCTACAAAATTTCACAGAAGTGTAACAGCAACAGTATAATGAGTACATGCAAAAACTTATGAGATATTTATAAGGTACATAGTTTATTTAATAGTATTGCACCAATGTAAATTTCCTCCAGGTTTTGATAATTGTATTAAGATTTTGTAAGAATTTTTCACTGGGGGAAGCTTGGTGAAGTGTACTGGGGAAATAGGTATGCTACTTTTGCAATTTCTATTTGAATCTCAAACTATTCAAACTAAAAATTTAAAAAGACATATATCATCAAGTCAAAACTATATTTTTAAGATAAACACCTAGCAAGTCAGAAAAGACACTGGAAATGTGGGAAGATATTAGTGCCTGGAGTTACTAGAGAGTTTAACAAGGATCTTATTTATTTATTTTTATTTAAAAAAATATTTTCAACATTTATTTTAAATCCAAGGGGTACATGTGCCTGTTTGTTACACGGGTATATGGCGTGATGAAGATCGGGATACGATAGAGCCCGGATTGAACCCATCACCCGTAAAGCAAGCATAGTACCCAATAGTTTTTCAGCCCGTGCCCCTCGCCCTCCCTCCCACCTCTTATAGTCCCCAGTGTCTATATTTGCCATTTTTATGTCCATGAACACCCTCTGTTCACCTACTTTCGATAAGGGAAGGAGTCAAGGAAGTCTTTAACAAAAGGAGGCATTTAAAGAGAAACTTTAAAACATGAATGCAAATAAGGTGAAAAGAATAAGGAAGACTATTCCAGCTAGATGGAGCAACATTGAAAAGATCTTGATGTAAGAAAGCTTGGCATATTCCAGAAATTAAAAGAAGACCAGTAACTTGATTTCAGAGACCTAAGGACAGAATGAAACAGATAAAATTGAAAAGTGAAACAGAAGCCAGGTCATATAAAGCCTTACTTGACCACGGGTATTTTTATTGTTTTTAAGTTTTCACTTGAGTAATGGAATATGATGAATGCTTCAATCATATTTACATTTAAAAATAGCACCCTGGCTACACTGCAGAGAATGAAGTGTAGTGGGGCAAAGATGGAATTCTGAATATGTGTCATTATCACAGTGATGCAGAGAGTAGATGGCTGCTACCTTGAGGTAGAGTGCTGGCAGTGTTAATGAAGAACAATGGTCAAAATTGGAGTATTCAACATTTGAAAACATACCCAGGATACATGGTTTGGGCATATGAAATAAAAGCCCAAATGTCTATCTATTCTCATTTGGGAAGAGAATAGATAGACAGACTGGAGGATCTGATGAAAAGCCTCTATTATCACAAGAACACGAAAAATAAGAGAAACATGAATTTTGGTTTTTAGAATGTTGAGTTTTGAGATATGCAGATATTGAGGTATCTAGAAGATATCTACCTAGAGATGTTAAAAAGTTGAATAATTTAACCTGCACTTAAGACAGAAATCTAAATTAAGATACCACTTTGAAAGTTATTGGCACTCTGTTCATAATGAACACAATATTACTTGTTGAGATCAGATACTTTTTATACAGTGAGACAGAAGTTCCAAGGTAGAACTTTGGAATCTATATACTAGGCAGAGGAAGGCAATCAATTAAAAACTTAGAAGAGCCATTGATATCACTCCTTAGAAAGTAATTTACCCTAACTAGATGAGGTCCTGTAGGGAAGACAGACCTAAATAATTTTCAAGTGCTTCTTAATAAATATCCTGTAACACTTGCAACAGTCAATTTTGTACTATAACAATGTGTGTGTTTTTGAATCATTCCTACAAGTTGCAGAATTTCTATGGTGAAGAGAGAGCATGTGTTTTCATCTTGGTATCCTTGTCAGTTCTTTGCAGAATGCCTTGTAGGTGCTCACTAAACCTATATCTAATTGACTTTCAAGTAATTTTAATAACAAAGCTATGTGATATTTCATTTTACAATCCTTCAACCATTATCCAAAGCAGAAAAATTGAATAAAAAATAAAAATAATGATGTATACATAATAAAAATTTGCCCTTTCAGTTGAAAAAGTCAAACTATCCCTTAGCGTTACTTTAGGGTTTAAATTAATATAGATTTTGTATCTCTCTCCCCATGGTAGACTACTCTGTTATCTAGGTAAAACAGCCACAGTGGAGAGAAAAGTAAGGAAGAAAGGCAGGAAGAATAAAGGGGAGGGAGGAGGAATTGAATTAAGTCTGGCCTAAATCTGTCTCCATACTTGGATGATAAAGTTTCGTTGAAAATAGACTCTGTATATGTGAACTGTAACCAAACTTGATGTGTAAGCAAGTGTAACTTAACCTAGATGTGTACTCTTATAACCAAGTAATTGAGTCTCAGACAATCTTAGCACTGAATTTTCAGCCAATCCCAGACTGAAAGCCGCCCAGTTGTGCCCAAATAAGACAGACAAACTCAGAACTGCACCAATCGCATAATCCTTGTATGTCATTTCCTGTTTCCTAGTTATAAAAATAGTTTACGACATTGGAGGTAGGGGCATTTTGAACCATCTTAGGCGTGGAATGCTGCCAGGTTCTAGACTCTTTTTAATACTCAAATAAATTTTGCTAACTTTAACTAGTCTCAGTACTTTTTAAAGAGGGGAGGCAGGGAGGGGAGTAGGAGAGAGAGGAAGAATGAAATGTCATTAATTTGAAATTAGGCCTTGAGATTGTCATCTGTTTTATTTATTTGTGATTCAAAACAAGTAAACATACTTTTAATGTTGTGGATATTTAGCAACTTAGAAAGATATATCCTCACGGCTTGACAGGTAAGCAGTACAGTCTTTGAAAGCCTGAAAAAATATGGCTAGTTTTCCTTCTACAGTTGCCTGTTTAGTCCTTTTATAATCAATATTCTCAAGAGGTGGGCAAACATAAAGCTGGGTCACTGTGATTTGCCATCATGATAAGAGGCTATACTTCCTATATTTTCTGGGAAACAAGATATATATTTTGTTTATCTATACACCAATATAGATCTAAAATGGAAGTATCCATGTTATGAACTAAAATGGTTTTGAAAGTGAGACTAAAGTTGTTATAAAAGAAAGATGTTAAAAATATTACATTCTTTTATCAGTAGGAGCAACATAGGCAAATTCTAGTAGACAACGTGTAATAGAGTTGTTCTCCTTATGTAAAAAAATTCTCATAATTATCTGCCTGTATATCATTTGACCTACTCCTTTAACACCTTGACATTATATGCACAGACAACTCTCTGTAAAAATGCAAGTGGATGGAAGACAGTAATACATTTCAGTACTGCTGGCTCCTTTAGCTAGGCATATGTCATCAAATTGCTAGTTGGAGATGAGGAGCCTTATGTGTGACATTAGTTTCAGGGTATTGTCTGTAGGAGGTATGCCATAGACTGTCCTTCTGATTGAAAAACTGATATCTTCAAATGGAAATCCATGGCATTTTTGAAAACCTTGTGTTAACATTTTTATCCCATGTATAATGTTAAATTAATCAGGACAGTACAATTTTGTTATCTTCTCTGAACTTTAATTATAATAGCATCTAAAAGAAGGGAGAGGCCAGGCACGGTGGCTCACACCTGTAATCCCAGCACTTTGGGAGGCCAACGAGGGCAGATCAGGAGGTCAAGAGATTGAGACCCTCTGGCCAACATGGTGAAATCCCCATCTCTACAAAAAATACAAAAATTAGTTGGGCGTGGTGGCACGTGCCTATAGTCCCAGCTACTCAGGAGGCTGAGGTAGGAGAATCACTTGAACCCAGGAGGTGGAGGTTGCCGTAAGCCAAGATTGTGCCCCTGCTCTCCAGCCTGGTGACAGAGCGAGACTCTGTCAAAGAAAAAAAAAAAGGAGAGAGGTTTGCATTTCTAGATGGCAAACTAAAGCCACATTTTTACACCTATTTATCTGCAAACTGCAGAACAATGATGGTAAAGGGAAATTCTTGTAGCAGTGAAGAGAATGGAAAAGGAGACATTCAGCGATTTGGGGAAGATTTGGGGAAGATTAAAGAACGTAAAAGCCATTTGACAAAAAATAAAGAGGAAGGACTAGCAGTCTAAATACACACAAGGGACTACAGAAGAAGATAAACTCTAGGTTCCAAATTGGCAGGAAGAAGAAGAACTCCCAATTAGGAGAACTTAATTCCTAGTCCACTTAAAATAAATTCCCACATTTCTGTCCTCTTCCTATGTGCTCAGAACCCAGGCAGCTAAGTATTTCAGCACTACATGAATGCAAAAAGGCTCTTTCCTAAAAAATGCAAGCAAACAACTTGAGGGGAATTAGAATTCAGGGTGAACTTGCATGTTCATAAGCACAATTTTTACCATTCTGGCATTTGTGAGCATCCTAGCCTAAAGGTTGGTAGGCTATCTGCTTGTTTTGAAATTAAATCTATCAGTGGATAATACCAGCCCACATACATAGAATTCCAAGTCAGACTTCATAAACATGGGGAAACCTAACTAGAAATGATCCACACAGAAACAAAGTTACCTAGAAAAAGTAAACTGTCTATTCTCAAATGTAAACAAAAATCAGAGAATGAAGAAAAATTAACAGCATGAAGGACAAAAAACAAAGAGAACAAACACAAGTAGCGACCACAGCGAACAATTCTAAAAATATATAATTCAGGAAACAAAAAAAGCAAAGAAACAATTAACTCTAGAGGCTTCTAATTTGCATTTTCAGAGAGATTTGTAAAGGAATTTCATTCACTGAAAAATGAAATAATCACAGTAAAAAATAGAAATTATCATAAAGTATAAATTCCTAAATTAAGAATTATATAGAACTTTGGAAGATAAAGTTGAAGAAGCATTTTAGGAGAGAGAGAAGAGAGAGGGAGAGGGGGTAGATATGCAGGTATCGGGGAAGTCAAAAGACTAAGCAGAGTTATTGAAACAAAAAGAGAAGCTTAAGTAGCATTTAAAGGTATAAGAGTAACAGAGTTTGTGATAATGGCAGTGACTTCAAATCTTGCCTTTCAAAGTAGAAAGTTAATGGGCAATGTATTAAATCAAGAAATCAATATAAGCAATATAAGCATTTTTAAATTAAATCTATAAAACAAAAAAGAAAACTAAAAACAGGACATGGTTAAAAATGTTTACCTCAGAAAATTATTTGGTAATAAAAAGGAATGAATGATGTTCTCATATATACAATAGCATTGGTGAATCACAAAAACATTGTATTAAGTAAAAAAGTTGAACACAGAAGAGTACGTACTGCATGCTGTATGTTTCCAATTAAATTAATTCCAGGCTGGGTGCGGTGGCTCACATCGGTATTACCAGCACTTTGGGAGGCCAAAGCGGGTAGATCACAAGGTCAAGAGATCGAGACCATCCTGACCAACATGGTGAAACTCCGTCTCTACTAAAAATACAAAAATTAGCTGCACGTGGTGGTGCGCTCCCGTAATCCCAGCTACGCAGGCGGCTGAGGCAGGAGAATTGCTTGAGCCCAGGGGGTGGAGGTTGCAGTGAGTCAAGATGGTGCCACTGCACTCCAGCCTGGTGACAGAGCGAGACTCTGTCTCAAAAAATAATAATAATATTATTATTATTAATATTTATAACATAATATTAATAATATTTATAATAATAATAATTAATTTTTAAAAATTCATTTCCAGAAAACACAAATCTATAGTGATAGAAAGGAGGGAAATTGTTGATTTTCAAGTGCCATAGTTTGACAGAAGAAAACCAACTGCAAAGGGAAAGGAAGAAACTTATGGGTCTGATGGATGTACTTCATATCTCAAATGTGCTGGTGGTTACACAACTGTATCCATTTGTCAAAACTCATCAAATTGTACAAACAAAAAGGGATTCATTGAATATATTTTATACTGTGAATAACTGATTACAAAATAAGTAAAAATGGTTACCTCTAGGAAGTGGAACTGGGAATACGAAGTAGTGGGAAATGGAACAGTTGCAACGTATTAAATACTCTTACATATCATTTGATATTTAAACCATGCTTATATATTACTTGAATAAAAATTAAAACAGACAAAACTAGAAGGCAAAGAGTAAATATATATATACATATAAATACCACCTGAAGAGATTGTACTTACTGTTAACTTTTTTATTTAAAATGACCTTTTCATTTAAAATGTCTTCTTTTTTTAGTTGTGGGTAAAGAACTTATTTTACTCAAGATTTTAAAAGAATCTTTTAAACAAAAAAAGAAACACATGGTTTTATTTTTTACAGCATTTGAATTACAAAATGGTATAATTTTATTATAGGCTGTAACTTTTTATTTGATAAAATTATTCTATATATTTGGTTGCTCTTAACTCCTCAGTTGAGAAACTAACTGGCTGACCATGCATGTAATAAAATGCTAGAACATCTGACAACAAGGGAAGAAAGAGAAATAGAGAAATTTAATATATATCTTTACTCTGAGAATAACATTATATTGTAATTACTTATTTGTCTTTATTTTCATAAAGATAAGAGCTATGTCTATCTTGCTTATCATCTTATACCATTATCTATAGAGTAGGGGACATATAACAAGGATTTAATAAATATATGTGGAATAAATTGACCTATAAGGGAATATAGTACAATTTATTCACCCAACCAATATAAATGTATTGAGCATTTACTATGTGCAAGTATTGCATTGGGAATATGGTGACAGAAAGTTAACAGAAGTCATGGTTTTGACTCACAAGAAATTTACATTCTTGGAAAGTTATCAACTAGTAAATAATTTAATACTTTGTGATAACTGTTGTAACTTAAAATTCACACTGGCTTTGGAAGCTTAGGAATTTTGCCTGAGATAATTGAGAAAAGCTTCAAATATAAACCACATTTTAGCTGGGAGGGATACTGCTGAGTTAAGGATAATACTACAAACTAAAGAACTCCATTCACAGAATTCAACATGTACAAAGGTTGAGTAGTGTAAAGCAACACGTTGGATGTCAGGAAAAGTAAGTAGTTTCATGTAGCAGGAGCACATATGGAGGAAGAAATCATGATTCAGTCCTGGAGAGAGAGACTGGGAATAATTATGACCAGAAAAGAGTTAAAGAATTCATCCTAGAGCCACTGGTGCGTCAAAGGAGGGTTTTATTTACGGAAGTGCTGTTCAGGTCGTAGTGTGAAAGAAAAGAAGTTTCTCAGTGCCTAGAGGGAGAAATCAGCTAGTAGATGATTGCAGTTGTCTAGGCTGCAAATGTACACAAATACAAAGCAAGATCCCTAAAAGTAAATGGGATTTGATAAAGGAAATGTTTTGCCTGACACAAGGGTAAACTTTTAAAGTTAGGTTAATCTGTATTTTGAAACATAATTAATTATTTCACAGATATTATATAAAATTGCTTTGCTTTTCTCGTTAAAAGACTACATAGAAAAAATATGCTAAAAATTTTTGTATTTCTTTAAATATTTGAACATTCTGGAAAGAAAAAAATGATTAAACAAGTGTGAACACTATCCCAAATCAAAATATAAATTGTGTGCAGATAATTCAAAGTTCTGTTTTTATCGACATATCAATTCAAAATACTCCTTAGAATTAAAGTTTTTTGTTTTTGTTTTTGTTTTTGTTTTTGAGATGGAGTCTGCTCTGTCTCCCAGGCTGGAGTGCAGTGGCACGATCTCAGCTTACTGCAACCTCCGCCTCCTGGGTTCAAGCCATTCTCCTGCCTCAGCCTCCCCAGTAGCTGGGATTACAGGCACGCACCGCCATGCCCAGCTAATTTTTGTATTTTTAGTAGAGACAGGGTTTCAGCATTTTGGCCAGGCTGGTCTCGAACTCCTGACTTCGTAATCTGCCCGCCTCGGCCTCCCAAAGTGCTGGGATTAAAGACTTGAGCCACCGTGCCCAGCCGAATTAAAGTTTTAATAGCACTTGGGGTATAATACTTAACCCCAGAACCTATTTTGTTATTGCGTATATTCCAGGCACCCTGGTCTCCCATCTGTTTTTACTTTACAGGAAAGCTAAGAGAGTGTGGGTAATTATTTCATTTCCACTATTGGCAAGAGAATAATTTTCTTAGAGTAGAAGGGAAGGAACAATTAGTGGTACTGAGCATTTTTTCACATGCTTGTTGGCCACATGTATCTCTTCTTTTGAAAAGTGTCTGTTCATGTTCTAATACAAGTTTACCCTCAAACTTGTACATGTATCCCTGAATCTAAAATAAAAGCTTAAAAAAGGAGGAATGAACGGTTTTAACATGGCAAAGATTATTTAATCAAAATACGGATAATACAAACGCCTAATATATATTTTTTCATTTCTAAAAACATAATTTCGAATCTTCTTGAATCCTCAACCATTATATTTAGCTATTTGTAAGCAAGAAACATGTTTATTCATCTCTATTGTCCAGCACTTTTTCACTCCATGGGCTGTAAATAAATAAATCTCCTGGATGTTTCAAGCAATGAGAAAATGATTAGTGGATAACAGCAATAATATTATTGATGAGACCTTTATAAAATCTCCCTTACATCCTTTCAAAAGAATTTAAATACTATAATATAGGGAAGGTGTTTGTTACCGACTTCTCGCTTATTCTGAGTTTCTTCACAACCACAGGTAATTCAGATTGGATTATAACAAAGAAAGTGAATATTGTTGAGACCTATTTGAAGACTTCATAGAAGCATCTCTCTCATTGCTTTATAGGTACCGACTAAACAATTGGCACCCATTCATTCTTTACTTAATTCAGAATACACTTCTTGAGTACTGTCTTAGTCAGCAGTTGGGCTCCTACAACAAAAATTCCATAGATTGGGTGGCTCAAAAAACAGAAATTTATTTCTCACGGTTCTGGATGCTGAGATGTCTAAAATCAAGGTGGCAGCAATATGGTTCCTGGTGAAGGCTTTCTTCCTGGTTTGCAGATAGATGACATTTTTTTGCTGTATCCTCGCATTGGGGAGAAAGGGAGGAAGCAAATTCTTAAGTCTCTTCTTATAAGGGCACTAATCGCATCATGAAGGTTTCACCTTTGTGATCTAATTGCCTCGCAAAGGCCCCCATTTCCTAATACCATCACATTGGAGATTAAGATTTCAACATATGAAAAAAACACATCCAGTCCATAGCAAATGCGTAATATTTACAGAGGTTTAGGGTTATAGAGATGAATGTGACACAATCCTTTTCTTCAATGGTCTCAAAAATAATGGATGAGAATGGCATGTCAAAAAAGTACAATACAAAAGGTGTGCATTATAATAGGTGTGAGTATAATGTGTTGTGGACACTCAGAGAAAGATGCAATTTTATATTACCTGAAAAAATCAGTTAAGGTTTACAGAAGTGACATTTTAGATGGTTCTTGAAGGATAAGAAGTGTATAACATACATATGGAATGACTGAGGATAACATTTTGGTTATTCAAAATGGGAAATTTAAAAAAAAGGTATGCAAGAATGCAGTGCATTCCATGATTGGTAAATGGTGAAGTGTGTCAGCAATATGGCTTGTATGTATGGTAGTTCTAATAGATTAGGCCAGAAAGATAAATGAGGCCAGGCTGCCAATAATATAAGGTGCCATAACAGAGGGCTTAGATTTTAGTATGTATGTGGCAGAAAACACTAAAGATTTTTTTTTCACTGAAGATTTTTGGCATGTGAACAATATTAATATTCACTCGTGTTTTAGAAGGCTACCTCAGACTGCAGTGTAAAAGTAGATTGATGAAGATGAGATTGTAAGTAGAGACCCTGGTTAGGAAATGTTTACAGTAGTCTACGTAAAAGACCACGAGACAAAATTAAGATAGTGGTAAAGGAAACAGATTAAATAGTGATTTAGGAATATATGTGGTACTAGATTTTAAAATAAAAATCAGGCCTAAGTCACATACAGGTGAAAAATTAAGTAATGAAAATTGAAATAGTTGAAGTAATGAGAACCTCTCTGGAATCAAACAGAGAAGACAAGCAGAGGACTTGGAAGAATGCACCAATATTTAAGAAGGGAGGGAGAGTGACAGAAAATGATCTAAGGAGGTGAAGAATATCAAGCCATAGTGCCCACAGAGGCAGGGTTAGAAATAGAATGAAGTGGTTGTGTAGGAAGCCAAGATAGGAGAGATTGTCAAAAAAATGTCAACAATGTCAAAAGTGAATGATAAGTAAAATGAAGTTTGATAAAAAGCTTGCTGGATTTCACAAGTAGGAAGTCACTGACTGTCTTTCTGCTGAGCAGTTTTAAAAAACTTAAAACCAAAACACATTTAGAATGGATTGAAGAATAAATAATAGGTAAAGAAGTGGAGACAATGAGAAAAGCCTACTTCCTTAAAAAGTTTGTGAAAGAAAATAAATATATCAGTATGTTAAAGAGAAACCCATATGAAAGAAATACACTCTCTTCCTCTTTCTGTTTCCCCTCTTCTTGCACCTGCTCATTCATTTTCTTTTTATTTTTTAAAGGGAAAATGTAAGCATAATCGTAGGGAAGGTAGAAAGGAAAGAGACATTATAGATAATGAGAGTGGTGGAAAAAACAAATAATTGATGGTTTAAGGTCACAGACCAAAAAGGTTAAAATCTGTTAACATAACTCAAAATAATAAAAGTCATATATGACAAACCCACAGCCAATATCATACTGAATGGGCAAAAGCTAGAAGCCCTTTCCTTGAAAACTGGCAAAAGGCAAGGTTGCCTGCACTCTCTCATCACTCCTATTCAGCATACTATTGGAAGCTCTGGTCAGGCTAATCAGGCAAGAGAAATAAATAAGGGGTATTCAAACAGGAAGAGAGGAAGTGAAATTATCTTGTCTTGCAGATGACATGATCCTATATCTAGAAAACCCCATTGTCTAGCTCAAAAGATTCTTAAGCTGATAAATAACTCCAGCAAAGTCTCAAGATACAAAATCAATGTGCAAAAATCGCTAGCATTTCTATATACCAACAACAGGCAAGCAGAGAGCAAAGTCATGAATAAACTTCCATTCACAACTGCTTCAAAAAGAGTAAAATACCTAGGAATACAGCTAACAAGGAAAGTGAAGGACCTCTTCAAGAAGAACTACAAAACACTGCTCATAGCAATTACAGAGGACACAAACAGATGGAGAAATATTCCATGCTTACAGATAAAAAATCAGTATCATGAAAATGTCCATACCGCCCAAAGTAATTTATAAATTCAATGTTATTCCCATTAAACTACTATTGACATTCTTCACAGAATTAGAAAGAAACTATTTTAAAATACGTATGAAACCAAAAAAGAGCCCCAATACCCAGGACAATCCTAGGCAAAAAGAACAAAGCTGGAGGCATCACGATACCCAAGTTCAAACTATACTACAAGACTACAGTAACCAAAACATCATGGTACTGACACAAGATCAAACACTTAGACCAAAGGAACAGAACAGGGAAGGGAACCCAGAAATAAGACCACACACCTACAACTATCTGACCTTTGACAAACCTGACAAAAAAAGCAATGGGGACGGGATTCCCTATTTAATAAATGGTAAGGAGAGGGCTGGCTAGCCATATGCAGAGATTGAAACTGGAACCCTTCCTTACACCACATACAAAAATCAATTAAAGATAGATTAAAAACTTAATATAAAACCCAGAACTATAAAAATCCTAGAAGAAAATCTAAGTAATATAATTCATGGCATAGGCATGGGCAATGGTTTCATGCCAAACATGCCAAAAGCAATTGCAACAAAAGCCAAAATTGACAAATGGGATCTAATTAAACTAAAGAGCTTCTGCACAGCAAAAGACACTATCATCAGAGTAAACAGACAACCTACAGAATGGGAGAACATTTTTGCAATCTATCAATCTGTCCAAAGTCTAATATCCAGAGTCTACAAGGAACTTAAGCAAATTTGCAAGAATAAAACAAGCAACCTCATTAAAAAGTGGGCAAAGGACATGAGCAGATACTTCTCAAAAGAGACATACATGCTTTCAACAAACATATAAAAAAAAGCTCAATATCATTGATCATTAGAGAAATGTAAATCAAAACCACAATGAGATACCATCTCACGCCTGTCAAAATGACAATTATTAAAAAGTCAAAAAAACAGCAGATGCTGGCAAGGCTGTGGAGAAAAAGGAATGCTTTTACACTGTTGGTGGGAGTGTAAATTAGTTCAACCATTGCAGAAGACAGTGTGGCAATTCCTCAAATACCTAGAGGCAGAAATACCATTTGACTCCGTAATCCCATTACTGGGCATATATTCCAAAGGAATATAAATCATTCTATTATGAAGAGACAGGCATGCATACGTTCATTACAGCACTATTCACAATAGCAAAGACATGGAATCAACCTAAATGTCCATCAATAGAAAACTGGACAAAGAAAATATTACATATCTATATCTATATCTATATATATGTATACACACACATATACACACACAGTGGAATACTATGTAGCCATAAAAAGGAACAAGATCATTTCTTTGGCAGGGACATGGATGGAGTTAGAAGCGATTATCCTTAGCAAATTAACGCAGGAACAGAAAACCAAATGCTGTATGTTCCAACTTTTAAGTCAAAGCTGAATGACGACAACACATGGACACATGGGGAGAAAACACACTGTGGCCTGTCAGAGAGGTTGTGGGAGTGACAGCAACAGGAAGAATAGCCAATGGATGCTGGGCTTAATATTTGGTGTTGGGATGATCTGCGCAGTCAACCATCATGGCACACATTTACCTTTGTAACAAACCTGCACATCCTGCACATACACCCTTAAACAAGAAATAAAAGTTGAATAAAATAAAATAAAAATAAAGAAATTGATAACACATGATTTAACATTTAAGATTCCAGGACGCAGAAACTGAAAGATCTGGTTTTATATCCTTGCTCTCCATTTAGTATTTGTGTGAATTTAAAAATCTGTAAACTTTTCTAATTTTAGTTTCATTGTCTGTAAAATTGGAGCTAAATTATAACCATATAACAGGGCTATTATCTGAATAAAATGAGAAATTAGAAGAAAAGAAGACCACAGGCCAGGCACGGTGACTCACGCCTGTAATCCCAGCAATTTGGGAAGCTGAGGCGGGTGGATCACCTGAGGTCAGGAGTTGGAGACCAGCCTGACCAACATGGAGAAACCCCATCTCTACTAAAAATACAAAAATTAGTCGGGCATGGTGGTGCATGCCTGTAATCCCAGCTACTTGGGAGGCTGAGGCAGGAGAATCGCTTGAATCTGGGAGGCGGAGGTTGCGGTGAGCCGAGATGGCGCCATTGCACTCCAGCCAGGGCAACAAGAGCGAAACTCCATCTCAAAAAAAAAAAAAAGAAAGAAAGAAAGACCATAATACAGTTCCTGCCACATGGTAAGCCATTATTATTAATATTTTTACTATCACACAATTGGCTTTTCAACAGTGACAGGGTAGCCATTTTTGTAAAACATTACGAAAATGGCTAAGGATAATAAAAGACAAATAATTTTTTAGGTTACCAAGTCTATTGTTAAAATTATTTCTGGGACTGTTGTTGAAATAAAATTATTTCTGGGACACATATATACACACACATTCACACATGCTGTAAATACCATATGCACTTTTTACTCGGGCATGAATAGGATGGAAGGCCACATGTATTATCTGAACCATCTTTAACTTCTCTGTGATCAAATATTTAAGTTCCTGCCAAGTATTTAGTCATTTAGATTCAAACAAAGTTTGGGGTTAATAAAGTTGAACCAACTACACCCGATCTCCCGTTCTCATCTGATCCTCCCCGGTGGTAAATAAGCTCAACATATTATTCATATTTGTGGTAACATAGTTAAAGACTGCTCAAATATTTAAATCTTAAATTATTTGTTTGCAAATTAGATCTAGATATTTGACACCTTAGCACTTTAGAATGATGTTTCGAGTCTTCCTTCATCTATATTTTGTTCACCAATTACTTTTTTGTAAAAATATTTTTTCTAATATTTGTCTAGTTTTCCCAATGTTGGCACACTGAAGCTGTGAGCCAGTGACTCAGAACCACTGTAAGCCTATTGGATCCTATTACTGGTAGAATGATGGTCTGCATGTGCATATTGCATCAGCAAAAATTGAATATTGAAGAATTGTAGTTTGGAAGCCACTTATGGATATATCACTGTCCTGCTGTAAAACAGGTCACTGTCTTTGCTTCCAGCTTAAGAGGTAGATTAGCTAAAAGTTTAATCCATTAATGTAATTTTGAGAATTAATGTTTTAACATCCTATTTTCTTTGCCCTGTGCTCATTCTGAAGCAGCTATGATAAAAAGAATTTTCATTGTTCTATAGGGAGATGTTAGTTTGTTATACTACATCTGTTACTAAAACCCAGGGACTCTTAGTGGCAGTTGAGGCAGATAAATCTGTCAAAAGATGTGCTCAAGGTTCCAGGGGCCCAAATGATTTCCTTCTCCTAAGTCTGTATCAATAATGATTACAATATTGATAAGAAGAAGTTGAAGTCACCTGCTCAAACCTCCCTTCCATAATAACCGTTCAGAATTAGATATCCATGATAACATTTTCCGTAACAATGAAAATTGTCAGTCTGCCAGCTTGATAAATTGTAGCTCCAACTGGCAGAGCCATTTGCTTTGTGGTAAGCACAAAATGACAGATCTTTTTTGAATGCAAACTATAATGCTTGCACCTTTCACAGCTGGTTTAGCTTGTAAACAGCAGAAAAAGAAGACTGATAAAAATTGAAGGTTATGTACAAAACAAGCCCCATGACTAACTTTTTTTTTCTAGTAAAAGGATATTACCTCTGTTATTGCAACATGGCCCAAATGAGTACCCTAAGAGTGGATGATGATGATTCAAAAGTTCCAGTGACATACTACACTGGATATTTCACACGCATTTTCAACTAGTTTAATTTTCAACAGTTTGTTATTATTGTTTGCAAAATGGTCTCCTTTTATCTGTCATTACTTTCCACTCAGAACTTGAATATTTACCAGTACTTTTTATAAACACTGTACCATTGCTTACACAGGTGTATCTCCAATACCAAGTAATTGTAATTATTTTATACAAATTACCACCCTGTATATACTATCAAGAAATAGAGAGATATGAAAATATTTCAAAACATTTTAAAGGTGCTGTTGTATAAAACACCAGATTATTCTCTAAGTCTCTTTTCCATAGTTACTGAGTAGATATCATGATATCTGAGCTACAATTTCAAGGTAGATCCAGAAATTGATATAATCTTCCCCTTTCAAACAGATCTAAAATTATAGGCATAGGGTTTAATGCTTTCATCCAGAGAAAGGGATTATTGATTAATAGTTAAATTTAAGATATTGTCAACAATTACTTTAAAATTCTAGGTTAAAGCCAATATTCTAAAACCCATAAACTTCTATACTACATGGGTGTTACTTTACATTTTTATTGTGGCAAAACACTTAACATGCAATTTACCCTGTTAACAAAAATTTCAAGTGCACAAAACACTATTGTTAATCATTGGCACAATTTTCTACATCAGATCTCTGAAGCTTATTCATTTTATATAACCGAAACTTTATACCTATGGAACAGCAACTTACTGTTTCTCCTTCTCCCATTGGCACATGTATACATATGTAACTTACCTGCACGTTGCGCACATGTACCATAGAGCCTAAAGTATAATAATAATAATAATAATAATAATAATAATAATAATAAAAAATAAAAAATAAAGGGACCTGGAATAAACCAGTCTAACCCAAAAAAAAAAAAAAAAAAAAAAGAACCCAGCATCTTACTCTCTCTATTAATATAAGTATGAATATTTTAGATGCCTCTTGTAAGTGGAATCATGCAGTTATTTTTCCTGTGACTGGCTTATTTCACTTAAGGCAATGTACTACAGCATCATCTGTGT
This sequence comes from Pongo abelii, assembly GCF_028885655.2. Classification (NCBI taxonomy): domain Eukaryota; kingdom Metazoa; phylum Chordata; class Mammalia; order Primates; family Hominidae; genus Pongo; species Pongo abelii. The sequence goes on from NC_072008.2 coordinate 133,604,592, forward strand.
TGTTGCGTATGACAGGATTTTCTGCCTTTTTAAGACTGAATGATATTCCATTGTATGCATATACTGCTTATTTTTATTCATTCATCAATCAATAGATATTTAACTTATTTTCATGTTCTGGCTTTGAGAATAACACTACAGTGAATATAGGATTATAGATATATTTTCTAGATCCAGATTTCAATTCTTTTGGCTATATACCTAGAAGCAGGATTGCAAGTCTGTTACAAAATCAAATAACTCAATTAAAATGGGTAAAGCATTTCAATAGACTTTCTTCCAAACAAAACAAGGTTTTGGAAAATAGACTTTCCCCTAAACACATATAAATGGCCAACACGCATATAAAAATATGCTAAACATCACTTATCTGCAGAATGGAAATCAAAACTACAATGAGACATCACTTACACCTGTGAGGATGACTAATTAAAAAAACAAAAAAATAAAATTAACAAAAAAAGATATCTAGTCTTGGTGAAGATGTGGAGAAATCGGAATCCTTTAACAGTGTTGGTAGGACTATAAAATGATACAGCCACTATAAAAAATAATACGGAAGTTCCTCAAAACAAACATAACACGTTTTTTGTACCCACTGTTACTTTAATCACTTGCCTTCATTTCTAGTTATCACTGACTTTAATCAGTGTTAAATGAACTTAAAGAAAAGGCCTTACCTATTATCACCCTGCCCCCTTATAATATTAGACTCAACTCCTTCATATGTATCTTCACCTCTCTAGGCCTCAGGATTGTTGGACCATCAACAATTCTCCTTATATTTTTTAATATCTTCAAATCTCAACTATGACAAGGAGAAGAAAAATAATACTGTAGGAAAATAAAACTATGTTTATCTCTTAAGACCCTGCTGTAATAACGTTTTGCTTTATCCAATAAAGATGAAAATTATTTTTCTTAATATGTTTTTCTACTTTATTTTGTATGTCAGCATAAATTTAAATACAAGATGCAGATTTACTTGACTTAAAAGCCGTTTCTAAGTTAAAAAAAGATTAAGTAAATCAAACAAGTCAGATAATAAAAACAATGTCTTTGAAATACAAATATAGTAAAGTGCTCTAATCTTAATTGTGCAGGTTAGATATATTTTTACATATGCATATACTTCATCACCACCATGGAGTTTAAGATAAATAACATTTTTAATATTCCATAGAGTTCATTCATGCCCATTTTAAATCAATCTCCCTACCACAGGGACAACCACCATAAATTAAAGTTTTTATTTCTATATTTTTTATTTATATCACCATAAATTAAAGTAATCACACTGTATGTACTAATTTGTAAATAGTTTTTGTGTGGTTTCTGTCAAATAACTTAATGCCTGTGAAATACATTGACAGTGTTATATGTAGCAAATATTTTGTTTTATTTATTGTTGTATGGTATCACATTGTATACATAGATCACATTTTCCTCACTCATTCTACACTTGATGGGCTTGTTTTCAGTCTGAGGATATCATAGATACATTTGCTATTAATATTCCATTACATGCTCTTCAGAGGATATATGCACATATTCACTCATTTCTCTAGCAATGGGATTGTTAGGCTGCAGCATAGATAGGAATATTATTGTTCCTATTAGATATGCTTTGTTAGATACTGCCAGACAAGTTTTTAAAATACCCCCGAAGTGGATGTTATCATTTTTCAAAACCCAAAGAACATGTGAGAGTTCTAGTTGTTCTGCATCTTTACAAAATCTGGAATCTTCAGCTTTATAAATCTTACCTATATTTGTATGAATATGTCAATATCACATTTTATTTTTGTGTTCTCCAAATGAGAAATGATGTTGATCACCTTCACATACTTGGAGCCACTGGCCAGCTGAATCTAATGAAAGCTATTACAAAGGCCAGGGACAGCTCAACCACAGAGCAGATTCCTATAGTCTTCTATTTTATCATAACATCAAAAGAAGAAGTGTGGCATTTACTTGAGGTAAATACCATATGCTTCATCCTCTAACATTGTGTTACACAAAGTGTAAACAAAATGTGACTGCTGTAAAATACAAAAAATTAAAAACCATACAAAGAATCCAACAAATGCAGCTCAAAATCAAGACTGAAAATGTTAATCAAAGTAAGATTACAGAAATTTTAATTAGTATCCAAGAACATTAAAATAGCTATGATAAATGTTCAATGGCCTATTGGGTAAAGTGGACAGCATGAATGCACAGATGGAGCATTTCACATAAGAAATGGAAAAAATAAACTAGAATAAAATGGAAAATGTTAAATGTAATGCTACAGCAGTATAAATGAAGTATTCATTCAATGTGATTAAAAGCAGACAGGAAAAAAAGAAAGCATCAGGAAAGTTGAAGACAGAATTTGAAGAGAGACCAACAAAAATTACTCCAACGGAAGTACAAAATAGGGGGAAAAAATTAAGCATCTGAGTTGTGTGAGACTATTTCAAACTGCCTAACACTCATATCTTTGAGGTCCTGTAATGAGAGATAGAATGAAGCAAAAGTAATATATAAAGCAACAATTATCAAGATTTTTTAAAATTGCTGAAACTCCTCAATAATTGATCAAAAAATTTCAAAAGTCGACAAATAAAGCGAACAACCTCTATGCACATTTTATTCAAGTTAATAAAAACCTAGAAAAAGATAGCATCTTAAATGCATCCAAACAAAAAAAAGATTACACTCAGGGTAAAATTGAGAATGAAAACCTAATTTTCACGAGAAACAATGGAGGTCAGGAGACAATGAAAATAACTAATTAAAGTGATAAAAGAGAATTTAAAAATATCGTACAGAATTTTTATCCAACAAAAATATCTTTTGTAAAAAAGAAAGTGAAATAAGGACAGCTTTAGACAAATATAGAAAGAATTCTTTACTAGCAGACCTGCACCAGAAGACTTGCAAAAATAAATTCAACCATTTTGAAGATTTACAATACCAAGCAGAAATAAATAACAGCATGAAGGAAATAAGAACACAAAATATTAAATATATGGGTAAACAAGACAAATTTTAAAAGTCTATATATACTGCGTAAAATCATTAAATAACAAAAGAAGACAGCAAGAGAGGAAGAGAGGAACAAAACAACTGTGAAAGAGAAAAAATAAAAAATAGCAATAGTAAGTCATCACCTATCAATAATTACTTTAAATAAATTAAGTTCCCCAGTCAAAATGCATAGAGTAGCTGAATGGATAAAAATAAACGTATGTAACTAACCTGCACGTTGTGCACATGTACCCTAAAACTTAAAGTATAATTAAAAATATAAAAATAAAAATATAAGCAAGTACCTGTGATATATGGCCTTCACTTAAATACTGTGCTTTCAATAATGAATAGAACATATAAATAGAAAACCAATAAAGAAACAGCTGATTTGAACAAAACTATAGACCAAATGGACTTAACAGACGTATATAGAACTTCTCACCCAACGAAAGAAGAACATTTTCCTCAAACACATGATCATATGTTAAATCACAAAACAAGTCTTAACAAATCTAAGATCAAAATCATCACTGTTCTCTGGTAGGACCCGGGTTCAAGTCCACCACAGCTTGGAGCAAATGTTCCTCAGTGCCACTCCCACCTAGAGAGAGCAAGGTTTTGAGTAAACCGACATAATTTGGACAGATCTGAGAGAAAATTCCAAAAGTGGGTGGAGATGTGACACAGAGGCTGAGGCTAAGGGAGGAGGCTGGGAACCCTGCATGGAATACTCAAATGCTGGGGCTAGTTCCCAGCCTGGAAAGGCTCCTGGGGAATGAATGAATGAAGAAACTGTGGGACTGGCCACTGTTGCTGTGGACCTCCAGGATCCTGGCTACAGGGGTCCCTATGTCCCCCACGTACATTTAAGCTGACAGGGAGATCTTCCCACACAGTAGACAAAGAAGAGGCTTAAGCCAGCACAGAGCTGGGGGACTTTGTGCACCGCACACCTCCAGCAGAATACGGCCATAGGGACCTATCTCCCTGGGCTCCCCATCTTTCTCTGAGGAGCTCTAGCCTAATCTGACTACCAGGCCAGGAGAAAGTGTGGCCGAGTTCTCTGCAGCACTGGGCACATCTGTTCTGCAGGCCCTCCTGACCTGTAGCTACGCCCAGGTCCCCCGTCTGGCTGCTGTGTAAGAGTGCGTGCATAGCCCAGCCTCTGCCGCCAAGCCTGGGTACTTTGCCTTACCTGCTTACATTCATGGTGGCTAGGGGGCACTTCAGATCCCTCGGTGCACCGACAGTCCGGAGAAAGTGTGTCCGGAATTGGTGGGTTCCTGGTCTCACTGACTTCAAGAATGAAGCCAGGGACCCTCGCGGTGAGTCTTACAGTTCTTAAAGGCGGCGGGTCCGGAGTTTGTTCCTTCTGGTGTTTGGATGTGTTCGGGGTTTCTTCCTTCTGGTGAGTTCGTGGTCTCGCTAGCTCAGGAGTGAAGCTGCGGACCTTCGCGGTGAGTGTTACAGCTCTTAAGGCGGCGCGTCTGGAGTTGTTCCTTCCTCCCGGTGGGTTCGTGGTCTGGCTGGCTGCAGGAGTGAAGCTGCAGACCTTCGCACTGAGTGTTACAGCTCATAAAGGCTGTGTGGACCCAGAATTAGCAGCAGCAAGATTCATTGCAAAGACGAAACAGCAAATTCTCCACAGCATGGAAGACGACTGCAGCAGCTTACCACTGCCGCTGGCGCAGCCTGCTTTTATTCTCTTATCTGGCCCCACCCACATCTTGCTGATTGGTCCATTTTACAAAGAGCCGATTGGTCCATTTTACAGAGAGCTGATTGGTCTGTTTTGACAGGGTGCTGATTGGTGCATTTACAATCCCTGAGCTATACACAAAGTTCTCCACTTCCCCACTAGATTAGCTAGATACAGAGTGTCCACACAAAGGTTCTCTAAGTCCCCACCAGAGTAGCCAGATACAGAATGTGGATTGGTGCATTCACAAACTCTGAGCTAGACACAGGGTGCTCATTGGTGTGTTTACAAACCTTGAGCTAGATACAGAGTGCTGATTGGTGTATTTACAATCCCTTAGGTAGACATAAAGATTCTCCAGGTCCCTACCAGACTCAGAAGCCCAGCTGGCTTCACCCAGTGGATCCCGCACAGGGGCCACAGGTGGAGCTGCCTGCCAGTCCCACCCCGTGCTCCCGCACTCCTCAGCCCTTGGGTGGTCGATGGGACTGGGTGCCATGGAGCAGGGGGCGGGGAGGCTCCGCGGCACAGGAGCCCACGGCGGGCGGGGGAGGCTTAGGCATGGCCAGCTGCAGGTCCCGAGCCCTGCCCCGTAGGGAGGCAGCTAAGAACCGGCGAGAAGTCGAGCACAGCAGCTGCTGGCCCAGGTGCTAAGCCCCTCACTGCCCGGGGCTTGCAGGCAGGCAGGCCGCTCCGAGTGCAGGACCCGCTGAGCCCACGCCCACCCGGAACTCGCGCTGGCCCGCAAGCGCCGCGGGCAGCCCCGGTTCCCGCCCGCGCCTCTCCCTCCACACCTCCCTGCAAGCTGAGGGAGCCCACTTCGGCCTTGGCCAGCCCAGAAAGGGGCTTCCACAGTGCAGCGGTGGGCTGAAGGGCTCCTCAAGCGTGGCCAGAGTGGGCGCCAAGGCCGAGGAGGCACCGAGAGGGAGCGAGGGCTGCGAGGTCTGCCAGCACGCTGTCACTTCTCAGAAGGATGTGTTTGTCAATCCTGGCACACCAGGGCTTCAGTGTGCAACTCAGGAATGCCAAGTCAAGATCTGTGTCTAGCACTTTAAGAAAGAGAGGAGCCCATATTCTCAGAACACTCAGAGGGGTGACATGCATGGGCTCGTGGGCTGCAGTGGGAGTGGGGCATGCCTCCTTCCACAGGGCTGGCCTGAAAAGGTGTGACGAATATCCCTGCCACAGACTTGGCTTAGGGAGCCCCATAGCCTCAAAAACCCACAAAAGAAATGAGGGCACAGTGCCAGTGAGTGGAAGGGGTTCCCCCCACACACATACACATCACAGAGCACTGCTGCAAATGTGACGAGATACAGAGGAGTTGCTGGGCTGAGTAGGAGCCTATTTACCGACCATTGTTCTTAAGTACCTTCTACTGGATCACAGCTCAAACTACAATACCAAAAAATATTTTGTTAGATTTCACCACTGCTGCCCCACTCCCACTGGTGCAAGGGCATGTGTGCGGACCCTACTGTGCTACCCCCACTGGAGTACATGTGCAAGGAATCCATCACAAAGCTGTTGCACTACCACTGCTAATTTGGCTCCTGGCTTGACTGTTGTTGGTGTATAGGAATGCAAGTGATATTTGCACATTGAGTTTTTATCCTGAGAGTTTGCTGAAGTTATTTATTAGCTTAACAAGTTTTTGGGCTGAGATTATGGAATTTTCTAGACATAGAATTATGTGAACTGCAAACAGGGATATTTTGACATCCTATTCCTATTTGAATGCCCTCTATTTTTTTTTATCTTGCCTGATTGTCCCAGCCAGATATTCCAATACTATGTTGAATAGAAGTGATGAAGGAGGTCATCCTTGTCTTTGTCAGTTTTCAAAGGGAATTCTTCCAGCTTTTGCCCATTCAGTATGATGTTGGCTGTGGGTTTTCATAGCTGGGTCTTATTATTTTGAGCTCTTTTCCTTCAATACCTAGTTTATTGAGAGTTTTAATATGAATGGATGCTAAATTTCATCGAAGGCCTTTTCTGAATCTGTTGAGATAATCATGTGCTTTTTGTCTTTTATTCTGTTTATGTGATTAATCACATTTATTGATTTATGTATATTGAAAAAAACTTATATCCCAGGGATGAAGCCTACTTGATCATGGTCAATAAGTTTTTGATGTGCTGCTGGATTCAGTTTGCTAGCATTTTGTTGAGGAAAAAATGACTAACAGAGTAAACAGAAAACCTACAGAATGGGAGAAAATGTTGGTCAACCATGCATCCAACAAAGGTCTAATATCCAGCATCTATAAGGAATTTAAGCAAATTTACAAGAAAAAACAACCAAACAACTGCATAATAAAGTGGGTAAAGGACATGAACAAACACCTTTTTAAAAGAAGACATACATGCAGCCAACAATCATATAAAAATAGTCAACATCACTGATCATTAGGGAAATGTAAATCAAAACTACAATGAGATTACATCTAACATAAGTCAGAATGGCTATTATTAAAAAGTTAAAAAGTAAAAGATGCTGGCAAGGTTGTGGCAAAAAAAGGAATGTTTATACACTGTTGGTGCGAGTGTAAATTAGTTCAGCCATTATGGAAGACAGTGTGGGGATTTCTCAAGGACCTATAGATAGAAATACCATCTGACCCAGAAATTACATTGCTGAATATATAACCCAAAGGTCATAAATCTTTCTATTATAAAAGACACATGCATGAGTATGTTCACTGCAGCACTATTCACGATAGCAAAGACACGGAATCAACCTAAGTGTTTATCAATGATAGACTGGATAAAGAAAATGTGGTACATATGTTTTTTGGCTGCATCAATGTCTTCTTTTGAGAAGTGTCTGTTCATGTCCTTTGCCCACTTTTTGATGGGGTTGTTTGTTTTTTTCTTGTAAATTTGTTGGAGTTCATTGTAGATTCTGGATATTAGCCCTTTGTCAGATGAGTAGGTTGCGAAAATTTTCTCCCATTTTGTAGGTTGCCTGTTCACTCTGATGGTAGTTTCTTTTGCTGTGCAGAAGCTCTTGAGTTTAATTAGATCCCATTTGTCAATTTTGGCTTTTGTTGCCATTGCTTTTGGTGTTTTAGACATGAAGTCCTTGCCCATGCCTATGTCCTGAATGGTAATGCCTAGGTTTTCTTCTAGGGTTTTTATGGTTTTAGGTCTAACATTTAAGTCTTTAATCCATCTTGAATTGATTTTTGTATAAGGTGTAAGGAAGGGATCCAGTTTCAGCTTTCTACATATGGCTAGCCAGTTTTCCCAGCACCATTTATTAAATAGGGAATCCTTTCCCCATTTCTTGTTTTTGTCAGGTTTGTCAAAGATCAGATACTTGTAGATATGTGGCATTATTTCTGACGGCTCTGTTCTGTTCCATTGATCTATATCTCTGTTTTGGTACCAGTACCATGCTGTTTTGGTTACTGTAGCCTTGTAGTATAGTTTGAAGTCAGGTAGTGTGATGCCTCCAGCTTTGTTCTTTTGGCTTAGGATTGACTTGGCGATGCGGGCTCTTTTTTGGTTCCATATGAATTTTAAAGTAGTTTTTTCCAATTCTGTGAAGAAAGTCATTGGTAGTTTGATGGGGATGGCATTGAATCTGTAAATGCTCACCATCACTGGCTATCAGAGAAATGCAAATCAAAACCACAATGAGATACCATCTCACACCAGTTAGAATGGCAATCATTAAAAAGTCAGGAAACAACAGGTGCTGGAGAGGATGTGGAGAAATAGGAACACTTTTACACTGTTGGTGGGACTGTAAACTAGTTCAACCATTGTGGAAGTCAGTGTGGCGATTCCTCAGGGATCTAGAACTAGAAATTCCATTCGACCCAGCCATCCCATTACTGGGTATATACCCAAAGGACTATAAATCATGCTGCTATAAAGACACATGCACACGTATGTTTATTGCCGCATTATTCACAATAGCAAAGACTTGGAACCAACCCAAATGTCCAACAATGATAGACTGGATTAAGAAAATGTGGCACATATACACCATGGAATACTATGCAGCCATAAAAAATGATGAGTTCACGTCCTTTGTAGGGACATGGATGAAATTGGAAATCATCATTCTCAGTAAACTATCGCAAGAACAAAAAACCAAACACCGCATATTCTCACTCATAGGTGGGAATTGAACAATGAGAACACATGGACACAGGAAGGGGAACATCACACTCTGGGGACTGTTGTGGGGTGGGGGGAGGGGGGAGGGATAGCATTGGGAGATATACCTAATGCTAGATGACGAGTTGGTGGGTGCAGCGCACCAGCATGGCACATGTATACATATGTAACTTACCTGCACATTGTGCACATGTACCATAAAACCTAAAGTATAATAATAATAATAATAATAATAAAAGAAAAAAAAATGTAAAAAAAAAAAAAAAAAAAAAAAAAAGAAAATGTGGTACATATACCTTATGGAATACTACGCTGCCAAAAAGAAGAACAAGATCGTGTCCTTTGCAGGGACATTGATAGAGCTAGAGGCCATTATCCTTAGCAAATGAACATGGGAGCAGAAAACCAAATACTGCATGTTCTCACATATAAGTGGGAGCTAAATGATGAGAAAAACATGGACACATAGAAAGGAACAACACACACTGAGAACTTTCAAAGGGTAGAGTGTGGGAGAAGGGAGAGGATCGGGAAAAACAACTATTATGTATTAGGCTTAATACTTGGGTGATGGATTTATCTGTAAAACAAACCCCTATTACATAAGTTTACCTATGTAACAAACCTGCACATGTACCTCTGAACTTAAAATAAATGTTAAGAGAAAAAAAAATCCAAGAGTGTAACCACATATGAACAGATCTATTATTAATGTTTGTCTTTCAGACTCACTCAAATTCCAAAGAAAACTATTTACCAGTTAATCTCTAGTCTCCATTTCTCAAAAAAATAAAGGCAGCTAGAGAGAAGAGACAGATTACCTACAAAGGGAACTGCATCAGGCTAAGAGTAGAACTTTCAGCAGAAACCCTGAAAGCCAGAAGAGATTGGGGGCCTATATTCAGCATTCATAAAGAAAATTACTTCCAACAAAGAATTTCATATCTAGCTGATATGGTATGGCTGTGTCCCCACCCAAATCTCATCTTGAATTGTAGCTCCCACAATTCCCATGTCATGGGAGGGACCTTGTGGGAGGTATTTGAATCATGGGGGCAGGTCTTTCCAATACTGTTCTCATGATAGTGAAGAAGTCTCATAAGATCAGATGGTTTAATAAAGGGGAGTCCCCCTGAACAAGCTCTCTCTTGCTGGCCACCATGTAAGATGTCCCTTGCTTTTCTGCCATGATTGTGAGGCCCCCCCAGTCATGTGGAGCTGTGAGTCAATTAAACCTCTTTCGTTTATAAATTACCCTGTCTCCAGTATGGCTTTATTAGCAGCGTGAGAACAGACTAATCTAGTAAATGGGTACCAGTAGAATGGGATGCTGCTGTAAAGATACCTGAAAAAGTGGAAGTGACTTTGGAACTGGGTAATAGGCAGAGGATGGAACAGTTTGAAAGGCTCAGGAGAAGACAGGAAAATGTGGGGAAGTTTGTAATGTCCTAGAGACTTGTTGAGTGGCTTTCACCAAATGCTGCTCATCTCACATGGAGATGAGGAACTTGTTGGGAACTGGAATAAAGGTGACTCTTGCTAGGTTTTGGCAAAGAGACTGGTGGCATTTTGCCCCTGCCCTAGAGATCTCTGAAACTTTGAACTGGAGAGAGATGATTTAGGGTATGTAGTGGAAGAAGTTTCTAAGCAGCAAGGCATTCATCAGGTGATTTGGGTGCCATTAAAAGCATTCAGCTTTATGTAGTCACGGAGATATGGTTTAGAATTGGAACTTACATTTAAAAGGGAAGCAAAGCATAAAAGTTTAGAAAATTTGCAGCCTGACAGTGTGGTAGAAAAGAAAAACCTCTTTTCTGAGGAAAAATTCAAGTGGCTTGCAGAGGTTTGCATAAGTAATGAGGAACCAAATGTTAATTGCCAAGACAATGGGGAAAATATCTCCAGGGCATGTCAGAGACTGTGGCAGCAGGCCCTCCTATCACGTGCCTGGAGGGCTAGGATATAAAAACGGTTTTATCAGCCAGCCCAGGGCCATACTGCTCTATGCAGCCTGTGGTCTTGGTGCCCTGTGTCCCAGCTGCTCCAGGCGTGATTAAAGGAGCCAAAGTACAGGTTGGGCCATGGCTTCAGAGGATACAATCCCCAAGCCTTGGCAGCTTCCATGTGATGTTGAGCCTGCAGGTTCACAGAAGTCAAGAATTGAGATTTGGGAACCGCCGCATGATTGTATATCGCAGTGTGAGAAGGACATGAGATTTGGGAGGATCCAGGGGTGGAATGATATAGTTTGGATATTTATCCCAGTCCAAATCTCAAGTTGAATTTTCATACCCTATTTGTAGGTGGTGCCTGGTGGAAGGTGTTTGGACCATGGGAGCAGTTCCCACATGGCTTGGTGCTGTCTTTGTGACAGTGAGTTCTCACGAGATCTGGTCATTTAAAAGTATGTGGAACTTTCTCCCTGCCATTGCTCTTCCTGCTGCCATATGGGATACCTGCTTCCCCTTTTCCTTCTGCCATGATTGTCAGCTTCCTGAGGCCTCCTCAGAAGCAGACGCTAGTGCTATGCTTCTTGTATAGCCTGCAGAACCATAAGCCAATTATATCACTTTTCTTATGATTACCCGGTGTCAGGTATTTTTTATAGTAATGCAAGAATGACATAATATACTAACATATGCATTTAATATTATATTTTAATAAGATTTTATATGTAGCATTTTCATTATGGTTTAGTTTTAAATAATGTAAATTTTTCTTTATTATTCCTTTTTCATCCTGTGATATATTGAGAGGAGCAAGTTAAATGTTTGAATTTGGAAAATTTTGACTACATTTTGTTAACAGTTTATAATTTATTGCATTGTTTTAGAAGAATTTGGTGTTGTCTACCTGGTAATAATTATTTCAGTTTGATTTGCTTTGAGGCCAGTTTTATGGTCACTTATGTAAATGTTCTGTGAATTTTAAATAATCTGAATTATTTACTTGGTGGTTGCAGGTTCCACACACATGTATTAGGTGAAATATATTTATTGTGTTATCATATTTTTTATAAATCTTGCTATTATTGGCTGTTTAATGAATCAATTATTGGAAAGATGGTGTTAATTTATCTTAGTGATTGTGAATTTTTCAATTTTCTTTCAAAATCAGTTTAATCATTATATGTTTAAGCCTATTAAATTGGGTATAAACAGAATCACAACTTTTATAGCTTATGTAGAAAGTACACTTCTTAACAGTAAGTAGTGACCACATACTTATTGCTGCTTCTTTTCTTTATTTTATGTATATTAATATCAGGTCTGAATCATTCTTTATAATTAAAATTACTGATGATATATATTAAATATTTATTTCAACATTTCTGTGACATAGCGTATGTGGATGTGTTTTAATAAATATTTAGTTTTAGTTTTAAAGTAGAAGTTTGACATTTTCTTTCCTTTAGTTGTTGAGTTTGATCTACTAATATTCATTATGAATACTGGCTATTCCCCAAGTATTTTACTTTATCCTTTCCTTCTGTCTACCATGTAATTCAGCTTTACTTTTTTAAATTTTACTTTATCTAGTTGGATATTCTCTATTCTATTTCAAGTTTTGATTATTACTTTAAAATTTTTTGGCAATGATACTTTGCTATTTCTAAATTTATTAATTGTATCTACCATCTCTTACACAACAAAAAACAATAGAGTTTAACTTCAGGCTCCCTTCACCCTTATCTTATTAATTATTTTTCCTTCAGCACAGATTCCCAAAGTTAGGAGAAGCCAGAAGCAGTAAGAGTCTAAGAACCAGTTACCTTCTCATTACAAGAAGCCTCAACCAAAAACTAGAATGTGCCACACAGAAATTATTATTATCTACTTGTTCAGTTATGTTAAAAAATAATACAAATTTATGGCCTAGAATGTTATTTACACCACTTCATTAACCGTCTAAACTTAGCCCTTATTATAATCCATTTGTATAGGCAATGCATATTCAAATCTACTCATTGGTTTATTTATCTTTTTGCACACCACTTCTTACACCCTACGATTTCTCAGTTTGATTTTCTTCCACTTGAAATACATCCCTTAATAGATCTTTTAGTGGTTTTATTAATCATAATTACCTCATTATTTGCCTGTAAAATGTTTTCATTTGATTCTAGTTATTGTTTGATAGTATAGTTGCATATAAAATTCTAGTTTTGCAATTATTTTTCCTCAAAACTTTGAAATCATAGTCCATTCTTTCTGTCACTTATTGCATATTTTTTATCTTACAATTTTGGCGGGTTAAGAATTCAGGCATGTGTAATTGTGTCCTCTGCTTCAGAGTATTTCGCAAGGCTTCAATCAAGATATCAGCAGTGACTGAAGTCTTATTTGAAGACTTGACTGAGGAAAGATTCACTTCCAAGCTCACTCACATAGGCAACAAGATTCAGCTCTTCTAGTGTTGCTAAACTGAGAACCTCAGTTCCTCCCTGGCTGTTGGTTGAAGGCTTTCTTCAGTTGCTTTTCAAGTATGTCTCTCCAAAATGATGGCTTACTTCGTTAGAAGCACCAAATGAAAGAGCCTGCTAGTAAGATGTAAGTGACAACCCATTTAATCTATTATTGGAAATAACATACCCTCAATAGTATTGCCATATTCTACTGGTGAGAAGTTGCACAAGGCCATGGATATCAGTATAAAGGAATTATATGGGACCTGTCTTAGACAATGTCTGCTACAGGCCTGGAATAAGGTTCTGGTTTTTCAGGTAATACACATTTTTACCTCACCACTGTACAACCAAAACAGGTAAGAATTTTTTCTTTGCTGTCCTCATCTATATGGAGGGTTCATTTATGCTAGTCTTTAATATAAGCTTTTGGAGGAGTCTAAGCCTTATGCATAATACACCAATTATATTTTCCAACTTGAATATGCCCAAGTATTTTTTATTCTCCAATGCCCTTTCATCTTCAAACAGAAATTTAAAAACAAAAGAGCGAATGATGGTTTTAGCATTCTCTTAAATTCTATTTTCAGACTTGTGATGGTTTTGTACATTCTTAACAGTCAGTTCACTTAATAATTCTAAAATAAATATCCAACATATTATAATTTATTTCATTGATATGGATATTCAGGATGCCTTGTTTTCAATGTTGTGAACAACATAGTCCCAAATAGAATATCTATCTAGATATCAATATTTACATCTAGATTTATATACAATCTGTTATTCTGTGTCTCTGGAAAACCCTAATACGTATTTTGGTTCTAATAGTGGTTACAGAAGAAAATAATTTTAAGGGTGACTTTTTCTGCATTGGCTCTGAGGTTTCTGGAACTGACTTTCTAATATGATTAGATATAAAGACACTAATGACTCTATTTCTAGTAGTAAAGTGAGTACTTGATAGCTGTAGCAATGGAGATAGGCAAAATATCACTAGTGGATTCTCCTAAACAACCACTTATAGCAAGCAAGGAACTGGGTGACTGTTTGTATGATATTTTCAAACATTATTATCTAAGGAGTGTAATGAGATTAGCTGTTGCTCCTAATGTCACTGAACCTTTAAAGTAGAGAAAAAAAAGGATAATATCAGTAATTCAGATAACCAATGCAAGCACTACACAAATGATCTAAAAGCTTCTCTATGTGTTCTAAAGGTGACCTTTATATCCTGTAGCTGCAAGGCTGAGATTGCTGAATATCAAGTACAGAATATCATTTTGCAATTGTCTCAAATACAATAAAAATTGAATTCTCAGCCTCATATTGTGTCTACAGTTAAACTTAGTGCATTGACTAGGAAGAGACCCTGGAAGTTAGAATGGGAATGTGTGGTAGGTCCCTGACGAAGCTGGGGACATTAAGCCCCTCAATTCTGATGAAACTTCTTTGCCAGTGGAAGAAGCCTCTCCATCTCAGGAGGAGCGGTCTCTCCATCATCAGTGGGAGTGGTCTTTCCACCCCCATCTGAAGGGATTAACTCTGCATTTTCTGAGTAAATTGTAATGCCACCCCTGCCCTCTCAGAGGCAATGTCTACAAAAGACAATACTGAGTCTCCTCAGAATCCATTGCTACTACCTCTCTTTGCTTTTAGACCTATAACTAGCCTGAAATCCTATCCAGCCCCTAAAAGTGAGTTACAAAGAGCGACCCTTGAGATACACTACACTCCAAAAGAACTACCTGTGTTTTATCATTTATATAGGCAGAAATCATAAAAACATGCATTGGAGTAAAAAATAAGGGTGTGCAATAACGGTGAAGAAACATAAAGACAGATCATGACAAACTAATTAATATGGGCTCACTAAACAGAGATTCTACATTTTATGTTACAGGTTGGGGAGTTGGAAAGGGCTCTAGCAGTCTGTTTGCATCACTGACTAAAATATGAACTGAAAGATGGACAACAGTGAATAAATTGGAAAGCTAGACCTGCTTTGGTTTAATGTAGAAGAATTGATTTAATGGCTTAGGATGCTTGAAATGTTACAGAGGATTTGTTTTCTGAGACCTACTCATCCACAATGAAAGAGTTTAAAGGACATATTTTTCACCACAACTGTGAGAAATAAATTTAAGGGGATCTTCAGCATTCTTGAAGAGCTTGTGATTTCTCTATCCATAGGTCAAAACTTAGAGTGGAAACTGTAGTCATTGAATTGGCATTTGATCCAAGGGTGGCAGGAGCCAAGCGGTAACACTCAACCACCAAAGGTAAGATGGAGACGGTTATCATAATTGGCAGTAGAGTCAAATCAGTGATCACAATAGTCTAACTTGTGCAGATTTATGACATAGTCTAGTTGATCATGGTGTTCCTAGAAGTGGAATAGACAGCCTACAGAATTCTTACTTAATACATATAAGCAGAACATTTCTAGGTCAGTGAACAAAAATATAACCTGAATCATAAAAACAGTTATAGCTCCTCAATCAATTTCCAGACATCAGCCAGTTTACAAATCCAGAACCCCTTAAATGAAGAACAAGCTTGGTGCCCTTGAGGAAGGGCCCTAGTACACTGCCCAAAATCTGTACATTTAATCTTCCTCCTAATCTTCCCAAAAGGGACTTATGTCCCTTTACCAGTGAAACTGTTCATTTGGGTAACAGAAAATAATCAAATCAGGTACTACTGGACCCTGGATATGAACTGATGCAAATTCCAGGAGACGTAACATGCCATGGTGGTCCACAAAGAGAGTGCTTATGGGAATCATGTGATCCATGGAGTTTTAACTCAGGTCCAACTCAGAGTGGGTCCACATTGTCCCTCATGTACCCTGTAGTTATTTACTCAGTTCTGGAATGCATATTTTGAATAAATATACTCATGCTGACAGAATCTACATAATGGTTCCCTGACCTGTAAAGTGAGGTGTATTATGCTGCGTAATGGCAAATGTAAGATAGTAGAGACACCTCTATCTAGAAAAATAGTAAAGCAAATGCAATATTTCATCTCTGTAGGGATTGCAGACATTAGTGCCATCATCAAGGGCTTGAAAAATGAACAGTGGTGATTCCCACCACATCCCCATTCAGCTTGTCTATCTGGCCTTGCAGAAGACAGATGGATCTTAGAGAATGACAGTGAATTATTATAAACTTAACCAGGTGGTGACTCCAATTACAGCTGCTACACCAGATGCAGTTTCATTGCTTCAAAAAAACTAACAGATCTCCTGGTACCTGGTATGCAACTATTGATCTGGCAAGTTCTTTTTATTCATACATGTCAATAACAGCCAGCACAGGCAATTTGTCTTCAGCCAGCAAGGCTAGCAATACACTATCACTTTCCTACTTTCAGGGTGTATCTTCAGCCCTATGTCATAATCTAGTTCACAGGGACCTTGATAGCCTTTCCTGTTCACAAGATATCACGTTGGTCCATTACACTGATGACATAGTAGCGACTGGATATAGTGAGCAAGAAATATCAACTATTCTTGACTTATCAGTAAAACATTTGCATGTCAGAGGGTAGAAAATAAATCTCATAAAAGTTTAGGGGCTTTATACCTCAGGAGAATTTCTAGGGGTCTCGTCATGTGGGACATGTTGAGGTATATTTTTTAAGGTGAAGAATAAGTTGTATCATCCGGCCCCTCCTATAACCAAAAAAAAACCCAAAATGGATATAACACCTAGTAAACCTCTCTGAATTTTGAAGGCAACATATTCTTAATTTAGATCTGTTACTCTGGATCATTTTCTGAGTGATCTGAAAAGCTGCTAGTTTTGAGTAGGGCCTAGAACAAAACAAGCCTCTGTAACAGATCCAGACTGCTATGCGAGCTGCTCTGGCACTTGAGTCATATGATCTAGCAGATCCTTGAAGAATCAGTGACACATAGGGATGCTCTTAGGTGTATCAGAGAGGCCCCTACAGGTGAATCACAGCTTATGCTTTTAGTATTTTGGATCAAAGCCCTGCCATTCTCTGTGGTTAGCTACTCTCTTTTTGAGAAAGAGCTGTTGGCCTGCTACCGGGCCTTCATAACAACTAAATGTTTAACCATGTGGCACCAAGTTACCATGTGACTTGAGTGGACCATCATAGGCTGGGTTTTGTCTGACCCACAAATCTGATGTGCTCTGCATTGTAACACTTCATCGTCAAATGTATGTACTATGTGTGTGACTGGGTCTGAGAAGTCTTGAAGGCAAAACATTACATGAAAAAGTGACCCAAACTCTCACAGTCCCTACTCCGGTTACACAACATTCTCTGTTCCAGTCTGCACCTATGACCTCATGGGGAGCTCCTTACAATTAGTTGACAGAGGAAGAGAAGACTTGAGGCCAGTTCACAGATGCTTCTGTGAAATGGACACTTGTAGCAATGTTAGCCCCATTCTGAGATATCCCTGAAAGACAGCGGTGAAAGAAATTTCTTCTGGTGATGAAAAATTTAAGAGTTGCTCCTATATATTCGTGAGCTGTGGCCAATGATTTGGCTGTGTGGTCAGGGATGTAGAAGGAATATAACTGGAAAATTGGTAATAAGGAAATTTGAAGAAGAGGTATGTGGTTAGACCTCTCTGAATGGGCAAAACAAATGAAGATATTTGTGTCCTATGTTAATTTTTACCATAGCATAATCTCAGTAGAGGAGGATTTTAATAATCATGTGGATATAGTTGCTCATTCTGTTCATACCAGTCAGGCTGTTTCTCCAGTTACTCATGTCATCACCAATAAGCTCATGAACAAAACGGCCACAGTGGCAAGGATGAAGGTTATCCATAAGTTCAGAAACTTGAACTTCTACTTACCAAAGCAGACCTGGCTATGACCACAGCTGAGTATCCAGTGGCCAACAACAGAGACCAATACTTAATCCTGAATATGACAACATTCCCCTGGATAATCAGCCAGCTAGTAGGTGGTGGGTTATTACACTGGACCACTTCTATCATAGAAGAAGCAGTGTTTTGGCTTCACTGGAATAAACTCTATATATGGATTTGCTTTTTCAGAACACAGTGCTTTGGACAAAATTACCATTGCGAACTTACAGAATGCCTTATCCACCATCGTGGTATTATACAAAACACTGATTCTGATCAAGGAAACCACTTCACAGCAAATGAAGAGTGGCAGTGGGCTCACGCTCATGATATTCATTGGTCTCACCATGTTTCCTACCATTTTGAAGCACCTGGTTTGATTGAAAAGTGGATACACCTTTTGAGGACTGTTAAAGCACCAGATAGGTGTGAATCCATTGCAGGGCTGTAGCAAGGTTCTTCAGAGGCTGTGCATGTTCTGAATCAGCATCCAACACATAGTTCTGTTTCTTCTATAGCCAGGATTTGTAGGTTCAGGAATAAAGGAATGGAAATACAAATGCCATCACACACTACTACCCCTAGTGACCCACTAGAAAAAAATGTTGCTTCCTGTTTTTGAAACCTGTGCTTTGTTGGCCTAGAGGTTTTAGGTCCAAATATTGGAATGCATTCATCTAGAAACACAACAATATTTATTTGTTTAAGTTAATTTAATTTTAAGTTCCAAGATACATGTGCGGGACGTGCAGGTTTGTTACAGAGGTAAACGTGTGCCATGGTGGTTTGCTGCACCTATCAACCCATCACCTAGGTATTAAGCCCCACATGCATTAGCTATTTATCCTGATGCTCTCCCTCTCCCAGCCCCATTGACAGGCCCCAATGTGTATTGTTCCCCTCCCTGTGTCCATGTGTTCTCATTGTTCATCTCTCACTTATAAGTGAGAACATGTAGTATTTGGTTTTCTGTTCCTATGTCAGTTTCCTGAGGATAATGGCTTCCAGCTCCATCCATGTCCCTGCAAAGGACATGATATCATTCCTTTTTATGGCTGCATAGTATTCCATGATGTACATGTACCACTTTTTTTTATTCATTCTATCATTGATGAGCATTAGGGTTGATTCCATGTCTTTGCTATTGTGAACAGTGCTGCAATGAATGTATGCGTGCATGCATCTTTATAACAGAATGATTTATATTCCTTTGGGTATATACACAGTAATGGGATTGCTGGGTCAAATGGTCTTTCTAGTTCTAGATCTTTGAGGACTCACCACACTGTCTTCCACAATGGTTGAACTAATTTACATTCACACCAACAGTGTAAAAGTGCTGTTATTTCTCCACAGCCTCACCAGCATCTGTTGTTTCTTGACTTTTTAATAATCACCATTCTGACTGTCATGAGGTGGTATCTTATTGTGGTTTTGCTTTGCATTTAAGAGACACAAAAATATTTCTATTGAACCAGAAATTAAAACTGGCCTCTGAATCAACAGGCCAAGAAGTGAGGTACAGTGTTTTCTGAGGTATTAATCCTGACTATAGGGGAAAATTGGACTTCTTCTTCACAAAGAAAGTTAAGGAAGAGTATGTCTGGAACACATGAGTTCCCTTAGGGTGTCGAAATATTACCATGCCTGTAATTAAGGTCAGTGGAAAACTACAACAACCTAATCCAGGCAGGACTACAAAATGTCCAGACCCTTTAGGAATGAAGGTTTGCGTCACTCTACCAGGTAAAGAACTGCAACCAGATGATTTGCTTATTGAAGGCAAAGGGAAAACAGTATGGATACTGATAGAAAGTAGTTATAATTACCAACCATGACAACATGCCTATTAACAGAAATGAGGACTGTAATTATCATTACTTTGTTATGAATATTTGTTTGTATGTATATTGGAGTGTATGTGTATGTGTGTCTAGTATATATCTTTGTTTTCTTTTTTATTCCCTTCCTTATTTCCTTATCATGTAACATAAATTGCATTGACTTTTTATTATAACATTAAGTAGTGTTAATTTTATTCCATAATATTTAAGATATGGGCTATCAAGGAAAATAGTAATCCTCACTGAAAGATGTTACCTTCTCTTTTGGTAAAGAGGTTATACATTTATGGTTGTATGCAGGATAGTTGTATTATGTTAGATTGAAGGATGACCTTGTTATTATTTGTATTTGGAGAGTAAGTGTAGTTTAAGGAGATAAGTATGAGTGGTACAGTTGGTAAGGTATGAACTTATGATAGTTAATTTTATGTGCCAACTTGACTGAGCCACAGAGTGCCCTGTCATGTGGTCACATTATTGAGGGTTTGTCTGTGAAGGTGATTCTGGATGAGATTAATCTTTGAATCACTAGACTAAGTAATGCAGATTGCCTGCCTAATGTGTTGGGCCTTGTATTAGTTCACTATAACACTGCTATGAAGAACTGCCTGAGACTGGGTAATTTATAAAGAAAAGAGGTTTAATTAACTCACAGTTCTGCATGGCTGCAGAGGCCTCAGGAAACTTACAATCATGGCAGAAGGAGAAGGGGAAGCAAGGCACATCTTAACATGGTGGCAGGAGAGAGACAGCGAGTGAAGGGAAGAAGTGCCACAAATTTGAACTATCAGATCTCATGAGAACTCACTATCATGAGACCAGCATTGGGGAAACCACCCCCATGATCCAATCACCTCCCACCAGGTCTCTCCCTTAATATGTGGGGGTTACAATTCTGCATGAAATTTGGGTTGGGACACGGAGTCAAACTATATTATTCTGCCCCTGGCCCCTCCCAAATCTCATGTCCTTCTCACATTGCAAAATGCAATTATTCCTTCTCAACAGTTCCCCAAAGTCTTAATTCATTCCAGCATTCCATAATTAATTCAAAAGTTCGATTCCAAAGTCTCATCTGAGACAAGGTGAGTCCCTTCCACCTAGAAGTAACATCAAAAACAAGTTAGTTGCTTCCAAAATACAATGGGGATACAGGCATTTCGTAAATGCTCCCATATCACATGGGGAAAAAATGGTCAAAACAAAGGGGCCACAGGCCCCATGCAGTCTGAAAACCAGCAGGACAGTCATTAAATCTTAAAGTTCCATACTTATCTCCTTTGATTTCATCTCTCACATCCTTAAATAAATAAAATCAAAAATGAAAAGGGGGACATTACAATCAATAACATAGAAATAAAACATCATAAAGGACTACTATGAACAAGTATATGGCAACAGGTTGGGCAACTTATAAGAAATGAATAAATTTCTAGAAACACACAACCTACAAGGACTGAGTCAAGAGATAATAGAAAGACCACTGTATTAATCTGTTTTCTCACTGCATAAGTAACAAAGAGCTAAAGGAGAAGCAAGTCATGTTTTATGTGGAGGCAGGAGAGAGCAAGTGAAGGGGAAAGTGTCACACTTTCAAACCATCAGATCTCATGAGAAGCCACTCACTAGTATGAGAACAGCATGGGGGAAACCACCCCCATGATCCAATCACCTCCCACCACGTACCTCCCCTGACACGTGTAGATTTCAGTTTTACGTGATATTTGGGTAGGGACACAGAGCAAACCATATCAGGACTGATCCAATAAATTAAAGACCTGAATATAACAAAAATAAAAGCTGAGTAAGACGAAGCTCCTCTTGCCTGACTGCTTGGGCTAGGACATCAGTCTTTCCCTGCCTTCAGACTGACTGAAAAATCAGATTTGTTCAATCTTGAGCCTGTCAGACTTTGGACTAGAATTTACGTCATCGCATTTCCTGTTTCTTATGTCTTCTGATTGTGATTGAAACTACACCATCTTCATTCTTTGCTCTCTAGCTTGCTGATTACAGACTGTGGGACTCGTCAGAGCCTGTAATCATGAGAGTCCATATCCATATACAGGTGAGAGTACCTGATTTTTTGTAATTTATTCACAAATTCTCATCTCAGTCATTGGTGTGGGTTGCTCCTTTGGAATGTTAATTTTCTAATATTATGGCATATGTTATATATAGGCAGAGTCATTTTTAGTCACCAGAAGAGCTTTCAGGCAAAATGGTACTGGTACTAGCTATAGGTAATTGAGCCAGGATACAGAGAAATGCTAGTAGCTGAGGTGGTATAAGCAGCCAACTGAAATCACATGCTTCATTAAAAAAATAGAATAAATATGTCTGCAGCTCAGCAGTTAACTTTTGGCTACAAATATGCATTTGCAAATCATAGTTTTATTTAAGTCATTAGAATTGATTGTATCTTTCAGGGTTTTTTTGTATAATGATAAGCCTAGGTCAGATTCTTAGAGAAACCCAGTATTTTAGTGATGCTAGAAGAGGAGAAACCAACAAGAGTCACAAGATGGCCCAAAGAAGTAAAAGGACACGAGACTGTGATGTCATGAAAGTCAAGGGACCAAAGTGATTTATCTCCAATACAGTGTGCTTGAGAACTTCAAATGCTGCCCTGAAGGAAGATAAGATATGAAAAATATTCTTTGGACTTAGTCACATGGAGAACACTTGTGATCTTGGAGAGCTGTGGGCCAGAATATCAAATCCCAGTGTATTAAGTTGTGCTCAGTAAGATGCATGTTGTTTCAGAAGATTTTAATAGAGTAATAAAATTAAACTGAGATAAATTATTTTATTTGCTTGCTTGTACTCAAGGTGGGAAACATATAAGCACGTTTATCAGTTGATGGTAGAGGAAGTAGAAGGAGAGTGGTATAAGACAAATAAAATGTAGAGGATAATCAAAAGTGTCATATTCCTGGAAGAAAGGAAATCATGAGACTCAGAATACAGATTGAGGAACAATAATTACACCTTTAACAAATGGAAATTATTAAATTTGGAGAAGTTGCATTATAAAACAAGAACCATATGTATACATTGTTAGGCCTGAGTATTAAGAAAATGGTTAGATTGGGTTGTAAATTATTCATATCGTAGACTTGAAATTGATATGGTTTAAGCAAGCAGGGAATGATATATAATATTTTATAGGTTCATTCATTTTGTTGTGTATGCATCAGTAGTTTCTTCTCTTTGATTAGGGTGGAGTATTTTATTCTATGGCTATAACACAACTGGTTTAAACATTGGTTGATGCACATTTGGATGAGGAATATTACAAAGAAAGCTGCTATAAACACTGATGAGACACTCCCTTAATGAAACTTTAGTCTGGCTCCTCTGAGTCTCCTTTATCTACTAGTCCCAGTCCCCAGTAGACATGTCAAGGGTCCAATTTTAGCAGGAATCCTGCTGTATCAATTTAGAGAAAATCCCCACCCTCAATATCTGATCATCTGTTTAGTCAGAATTGCCCCTTGTCTCCAATGCTTTCACTTAGTAATTTTCCATTCACTAAATCCCCACCTTTCTCCTTAGCTATAAATTTCCACTTGCCCATGCTTTATTTGGAATTGAGCCTAGTTTTATATTGAGATCTCTTTTCTCCTATTGCAATAGTCCTGAATAAAGTATATTTTTAATACTTTAGTTACTGTCTAGCTGTTTTCCTTTGACAGCATTCCCATACATGTTTTTGTGCAGATATGTTTTTTGTTTGTCTATTTGTTTTGAGACTGTGTCTCGCTCTTGTTGCTCAGGCTGGAGTGCAATAGCGCGATCTCTGCTCACTGCAACCTCCGCCTCGCAGGTTGAAGCGATTCTCCTGCCTCAGCCTTCTGAGTAGCTGGAATTACAGGCGCCTGCCACCACGCCTGGCTAATTTTTTGTATTTTTAGTAGAGACGGGGTTTCGCCATGTTGGCCAGGCTGATCTCAAACTCCTGACCTTAGGTGATCCACCCACCTCGGCCTCCCAAAGTGCTGGGATTACAGGCGTTAACCACCGTGCCCGGCCCCTGTGCAGATATGTTTTTATTGCTCTTGGTTAAATACCCAAGAAATTTTCAAGGAACTGCCAAACTGCCGCAGCAGTGACAGAATCATTACCATTTACGGAGGGCTCACTTTATGTTAGTCACTATGCTTCATGCTAGACACTTCACAAAATATCTCGATTAAATCCTTGAAACAAGTCTATTCAGTGTATATTCTTTTTTTCTATTTTACCAATGAGAAAATTGAGAATCAAAGAAACAAAGTCATGTGCTCTAATTTACACAGCTAATAATTATGAATTTAGGATTTAATTCCAGAGTGCTCTGATTCTAGAATCTGTGTTGAATAAAGAACATTCTACTAGTGTCATTCTTGGCTTTAGCTTTTGAGGTTTTGAAGATTTATAAATAAACCTCAATTTTCAATTTTCCTGGGTGGCTGCTGGTGAGAACCAGTCATTTGACCAGTTCCTGAGCTTAGGGAAGTGCTATGACTTTGATTTTTTGCTTATTATCCCATTAGCAGTAACACTAATAAAGTAATTAAGTAACAATAAATGCAACTCAGTATGCCAAATTCTAGTAGTTGATGTACATAAAAAGATAACTGTAGTTATAAAATTGAAGTTAAATAATTAAACAATTAAAGAGGAAATTTGGATTTTGTAAAGGCTCATAACTTTTCCGTGAATGAGGCCATCAAAATGACCAAATTGTAAAACTGTTTTAGTGAATGTTCAATCCACTGCAAAAATTATTAATGAAAAAAAGATGGAGTTTGTATAGGCAATAGAAGCTCTTAATGGAAATATTCAGCAGAAAGACAGGATCCTATGGAAAATTAACCATAATTATAAAGTTGGTAAAGGCTCTAAGGTTGCTACCCAACTGATCTTTATTTCTTTGTCTCATTTTATGAAAGAAATAATGTACTATAAAGTTACTTAATGATTAGAAATTTTTGAAGTTCCTTTGACAGATCCTTCATTATTTTCAAGTCTTTTTTTTAACTTTTGCATTGAAGGAATGAGTTACAATGACTGTTTATGTGCCAGTCTTCTTTATTCTCCTCTGAGCTATTTTAGGATTAAGATCCTGCCTAATTGACTCTATTTCCCCAGCATTTAGCCTAGTACCTGCTCCAAAACTTATGGTAGGGACTCAGATGTTTATTTAGTGACCAAATTAATATATAAATAAATGAGATACTCAAAGGAGAGGCTTGGCTCAGTTGCAATCACAGGAAATCTCTGCACAGGTTAAAAATATAAAATTTGGGAAAGAAGATTTGCAAAGTATTTTAGTCTTTACTAGCAAAGGTCATTGGTTTCCTAAACCAAATGATACTTGTAAGAAACCTTTTTGGCTGTATGAATCTGAACCAAATAAAGACTAAAATTCTACTTCTATCAATATATGTTTTCACAAAAAAATAGGTCAAGATAAATGTGCTGTATGTTTCTGGAAAAGCAAATGCACCATTTGAACATTCAACTTCGAAATGGTCGACTATAAAAGAGAGTATGCAAAAATGTATTCATTCCAAGTTAATTAGAAAATGAAACATATTGCATATCATTGTTATATTTTCATTTGCTTTCTAGTTTAGTAATTCGTTTATTTATTTAAACAAAATTGCATTTATTTATTAAATTAAATTTATTAAAATATTATTTATTAATATGTTTCATGTACTTATTATTTAAATAAGGTAAACATCTATCATTTTGAAACTATATCTTTTCAGTAAAATGTGTTTTGAAATCTAGCAATAAAAGAGGAGAAGGACCAATTTCAGACACTACTCAACAAGTTCTCTTAGAATGAGCCTCAATCCATAAACTCATATGATGGGAAAATGGCACAACCAAAGCAGTGAACTCAGATGCTACTGATTTCACGAAGCATATCTCCAAATGTAAGACCGTATCTCAATCCCTGCGTGAAAGCCATGGTATTTAAGCTAGATCTGCTTATTAATATCTTCTTGCTTGGAATTTCCAACCTGCATTCTAACTAAGGACAAGCAGACGCTAACAATTTTTTTCTCACCCTGCTTAGTCAGATTATGATTGAATTCAACAAACTAAATTCTGCTACCTCAGCAACAGCCAACTCGTAGGAATCTGCCACCATTTTTAAAAGTTAGACTATATTAATAGGTACAAATATGACTCTGCCGTCTTTAGAAATAGAGTTGCTGGTGTAGAACATCATTAAATGCATCTTAATAATAATTTATTATTAAATATCTGCTATGGAGAGTTCAAGGAGTGACCTGGCATTTTGCCTCAGAAACAAATACATAATACAGAATATTTATAATCTTCTTTTGAGTGCCAATAACCTAGTTAACTAGAATAAGAAGAATAGCACTGAGATCCAAAAAGTAATGACATCGATGTGATAGTTTTTTACAAAGTAAGATATGTGTGTATTGATTAAAATACAGAGAAGAAAAAAAGGTCACCTTGCTCTTAAGTCATCCATATACCTTGTCATTCATCAAAAGCATGGAGGTCATAAGGCTATCTTTTGGTAAATCAAGAGAAAATTTGTTCTCACAGTTAATTAACAGAGACTCAAGTAAAAAAGAGCTTCATGGTTTAATGATTTTTATCAATTCTTTATTGGGCTACAATTTTTCCAACTACAATTTTAACATATTAAGATAGAAAAGAATTTGGGTAATGGATGAAATACTGTTAGTGCTACTCTTTAAATTGTCCATTGCATTATCATTCTTATATTTTAATGAGAAAGCAGTCACAAAGAAAATGCCACAGCAAGACAATCTGCATTATTACTGAACTTTCAAGCCAAATAATCATAAGAGTTACTTTCTACCAAGCTTTCTAATGTAATTAGTATGGGACACTGCCTGTTCTCCTCAGGCCTTGCTCACAATTTTGTAATATCTCAGACACCATGATAATAATTATTGAATATAAATTAGTACCATTAAAGTGCTGAGAGTTTTTTGTAAAATCACTGTTATCTAGTAGATACAGAAAGAACATCGTTATGATTATCTTTTAAAGTAAATGACCCAGTTGCACTACAGAAATTATCTCTGCACATGGCACTACTAAATAGTTGGCATGTTAGATTTAAGATGTGCTACTTGTAAATAGTTTAAAGGAAAAAAATAACCTATTTTTAAAATTCCATTCAATATAATCATATAAACATTATAACTCTGCTTGTAGAAAAATGTTCTCCCAGAGGATGGACCTAAGGGAAAAATATTATATTTTATTAAACTTTTCAATGGTCATAAAAGCATTTATTAAAAACTATATTTTAGGCATTATGCTAGAAAAAAATGGAAAATTATGCATGCCATAGTGAAGCCCACTATCCAAAAGAGATCAACATATACACAAAACTTTATTGTTATACTAAAATGAGGAAATGAATAAGAACAAATCTCTCATTAGGCTGAAAATTTGTATTGATTTGCCAGATACATTGAAGATAATAAAGCCTAGTGCCCAAGTGCATGGAGGCAAAGGAGACTATGATTTACATAGAGAAGATCAGACATGAGATTGTGATAGTTAGAACATTGGGGATAAATCAGTGGGAAAATTATCAGACATAATGCTGAAGTCCCAGGGCCATATCATATAGGATTTTGTTTATGTGTCAATAAAAAAGTCTTTATCCTGTAGCCAGTGTGAAGCCATTGAACAATTTTAAGTAGTATTAAATATAATTAAATGAGTAGCCATTTGGGATGGATTGGAGAGAGTGGAGTGAGGTAAAACTAGAGGTAGAGTGGCTAATTAATATTCTACAACACACACTGAAAATCAGCCATAGGATAGACACACTGGAGTCGGAAGAAAGACCTTGATATAAGAGATAAGAAAAAAATGTACAGATAAAAGTATGGTGTGCAACTCTTCCTCTATAGGTCCAATGGGCAAAGAAGAAATGAATTTAAAATTTCCTGAGGCAGCAGTACAGAATAGCCCAATCTACGTATGCATTAATTTCTTATTGCTAATGCAACAAACCACCAAATTAGTGGTTTAAACAAGACAAGTTTATTATTTTACGCTTCTGATGGTCACAAGCTATTCCTCAGGGATCTAGAACTAGAAATTCCATTTGACCCAGCCATCCCATTACTGGGTATATACCCAAAGGATTATAAATCATGCTGCTATCAAGACACATGCACACGTATGTTTATTGTGGCATTATTCACAATAGCAAAGACTTGGAACCAACCCAAATGTCCAACAATGATAGACTGGATTAAGAAAATGTGGCACATATACACCATAGAATACTATGCAGCCATAAAAAATGATGAGTTCACGTCCTTTGTAGGGACATGGATGAAATTGGAAATCATCATTCTCAGTAAACTATCGCAAGAACAAAAAACCAAACACCGCATATTCTCACTCATAGGTGGGAATTGAACAATGAGAACACATGGACACAGGAAGGGGAACATCACACTTTGGGGACTGTTGTGGGGTGGGGGGAGGGGGGAGAAAAAAATAAACAAATAAATAAATTAAAAAAAAAAATGAGTTGCATGGGACTAATATCAAATGTTGCCTTTTTTCTGGAGCCACTAGGGTGAAACTGTCCTTTGCTTTTTGCAGGTTCTAGAGGCTATCTGTATTCCTTTGTGTCTGGCCACATCACTTCAATCTTTGTTTCTGTTGTTAACATCTTTCTCTGCTTCTGTCATCACATCAGCTTCTATAATGCTCACTGTCCTGCTTAGAATAGCTCTGACTATTCTGGGTCTTTTGTTCTTCCATATAAATTTTAGAATTTCTTTACTATTTCTGTGAAAAATATAACTGTTATTTTGATAGGGATTCCATTGAATATGTATATTGCTTTGGTACTATGGCCATTTTAATAATATTGATTCTTCCAATCCATGGACATGGAATTTTTTTTTAATTTTGGTGTCCTCTTCCATTTCTTGCATCAGTGTTTTATAATTTTTACTACAGAGATCTTTCAATTCTTTTAAATGTGATTACTTTTTTAGTCCTTTTTAACATTGTTCACTGTTGGCACATAGAAATGCTACTAATTTTTGTATGCTGATTTTACATCATGCAACTTTACTGAATTTGTTAACAGTTCTCATAGTTTTCTTGTGGGGTCTTTAGGTTTTTCCAAGTGTAAGATTTTGTCTGCAAACAAGGATAATTTGACTTCTTCTTTTTCCATTTGGATGCCCTTTATATCTTTCTCTTTTCTGATTGCTCTAGCTGGGACTTCCAGTAGTACGTTGAATAACAGTGGTGACAGTGGGCATTCTTGTTGTCTTCCAGATCTTAGATAAAAGGCTTTAATTTTTATCCCATTCAATATGATACTAGCTGTGGGTCAGTTGCATATGGCTTTAATTATGTTAAAGTATGTTCCTTTTACACCCAGTTTTTTGAGGGCTTTTATCATGAAGAGATTTTGAATTTTACAATTACTATTTCAGTATCTATTGAAATTATCAGTTTTTATCCTTCACTCTGTTGACATGTGCTATCCTCTTGATTGATTTGCATATGCTGTACCATTCTTGAATTCCAGAGATAAGTCTCACTTGGTCACGATGAATGAATTTTCTAATGTATTGTTGAATTTGGTTTCCCAGTATTTTGCATTAATATTAAACACAGATATTTGCCTATAGTTTTGTTTTTGATGTGACTTTGGTTTTGGTATCTGAGTAATACTGGCCTCATAGAATGAGTTTGGAAGTATGCCCTCCTCCTCTGTTTTTCAGTATAGTTTGAATAGGATTGGTGTTGATACTTTTTTTTAATGTTTGGTATAATTCAGTAGTAAAGCCATCAGGTCCTGGGCTTTTATTTACTGGGAGACTTTTTTATGGCTTCAATCTCATTACTTGTGATTGGTCTGTTCAGATTTTGAATATCTTCCTGGTCAATCTTGGTAGGTTTTGTATGTAAAAATTTGTCCATTTTTTTCTAGATTTACCAATTTATTGGCATATGGTTGCTCATAGTAGCCACTAATGAGCCTTTGATTTTCCGCAGTATCAGTTACAGTGTCTCCATTTTCATTTTTAATTTTTTTATTTGGATCTTCTCTCTTTTTACTTAATCTGGCTAAAAGTTTGTTAATTTTGTTTATCTTTTCAAAAATCTAACATTTATGTCATTGATCTCATATTTTTTATTTCAATTTCATGTTTCTTCTCTGATAATTATTATTTATTTTCTTGTATTGATTTGGAGATTGTTTGTTCTTGTTCCTCTAGTTATTTAAGATCCATCATTAGATTGCTTATTTGAAGTTTTCCTCTTTTTTGATGTAGGCACTTATAGTTATAAACTACTATTTTAGTACTGCTTTTGCTATATCTCATAGGTTGTGGTGTGTTGTATTTCCTTTATCACTTGTTTCAAGGATATTCTCAATTTTATTGTTATTTTTTTATTGACCCATTGGTCATTCAGGATCATATTATTTGATTTCCATATATTTGTATAGTTTCCAAAATTCCTCTTGTTATTGATTACTAATTTTATTCCACTGTGGTTAGAGAAGATGCTTGATTTGAATGTTTTAAGACTTGTTTTGTGACCTATCATATGGTCTATCATTAAAAATAATACATGTGCTGAGGAAAACATTGTGTATTCTGCAGCTCTTGGAAGAAGTGTTCTCTAAATATCTACTAGAATCATTTGGTCTATACCGCAGATTAAATCAGTTGTTTCTTTTTTGATTTTGAGTCTGGAAGGTTTGTCCAGTGCTGAAAGCAAAATGTTGCTCTCTCCAGCTATTGTTCTATTGGAGTCTCTCTCTTTTTCTGTAGCTCCAATAATATTTGCTTTGTATATCTGGGTTCTCCAATATTGGGTGCATACATATTTTAAATTGTTATATTCTCTTGCTGAATTGACCCCTTTATAATTATATAGTGACTTTATTTGTCTCTTGTGGTAGTTTTCATCTTGAAATCTATTTTGTCTGATATAAGTATCATAACTCCTCTCCTTTTTAGTTCTCATTGGCATGAAATATAATTTTCCATTCCTTCATTTTCAGTCTATGTGTTTTTATAAGTGAAGTGTGTACCTTGTGTGCAACAGATCGCTGGGTCTTGTTTATTCAACCATTCAGCCAGTCTATGTCTTTTCATTGGAGAGTTTAGTTCATTTACATTCTGTGTCATTATGGATAAGTAAAGACTTAATCCTGCCATTTTTTTATTTGTTTTCTGTTTTTTTTTTAATGATCTTCTCTCCCTTCTTTCTTTTATTCCTGTCTTCCTCTAGTAAAAGTGATTTTCTCTGGTTATATGATTTGGTTTGTTGCTTTTTATTTTTATTTTTTGTATCCGTTGTAGGTTTCTTGGTTTGAGGTTACCACGAAGCTGGCAAATACTATCTTATAACCCATTATTTTAACCTAATATCAACACTATTTACATAAACAAACAAGCATGCAAAAAAAACTAATAGAGATTATATCCCTTAATTTTGTCATCTGGTTTTTAACTTTATATTGTATCTATTTATATCATATTGTACTGACTATGTCTCAAAAATTTGTCATAGTTATTATTTTTATTAGGTTATCATTTAGTCTTTATCCTTAGAGTAAGAGTAATTTACACATCACCATTACAATGTTATAATATTCTATGATTTTTAGTGTACTTACTACTACCAGTAAATCTTGTAACTTCAGGGGATTATTCATGGCTCATCAATGTTCTTTTGTTCAATTGACATACTCCCTTTAACATTTTTTGTAAGACAAGTCTGGTGTTGATGAAATCTCTCAGCTTCTGTTTATCTAGAAAAATCTTTATTTCTCTTTCATATTTGAAGAATAAATTCTCAGGTTATACTCTGTTAGGGTAAAATTATTTTTTTTATTCACCACTTTACATATGTCATGCCTCTCTCTGCTGGCCTGTAAGACTTCCACTGAAATGTCTGCTGCCAGACATATTAGAGCTCCATTGGATGTTATTTATTTCTTTTGCTGCTTTTAGTATTATTTAATTTATCCTTGGCCTTTCGGGGTTTAATTATTAAATGACTTAAGGTAGTCTTCTTTGTGTTAAGTCTGCTTAGTGTTCTATATCCTTCTTGTACTTGGACATTAACATTTTTATCTAGGTTTGAGAAATTATCTGTTGTTATCTCTTTGAATAAACTTTCCACCCCTATCTCTTTCTCTGCCTCCTCTTTAAGGCCCATTATGCTTGGATTTGCGCTTTTGACACTATTTTCTATATGAAGTAAGTATGCATTATTGCTTTTTTATTGTTATTATTATATTCCACTGTAAATTTTCAAATAGCCCTTCTTCAAACTCACTAATTCTTCCTTCTGCTTGGTCAATTCTGCTATTAAAGGACTCTGATGCATTCTTCAGTGTGCCTGTTACATTTTTAAGCTCCAGAATTTCTGCTTGATTCTTTTTAATTATTTAAACCTCTTGTTAAATTTACCTGACAAAATTCTGAAATCTTTTTCTGTGTTATTTTAAATTTTTTTGAGTTTTCTCAAAACAGCTATTTTGAATTACCTGCCTGAAAGGTCGTATATCTCTGTTTCTCCAGGACCGGTTCATGGTGCCTTATTTAGTTCATTTGGTGAGGTCATGTTTTTTTGAGTGGTGTTGATCCTTGTTAATGTTCTTTGTTGTCTGGGCATTGAAGAGTTAAATATCTATTGTAGTCTTCACTGCCTGGGCTTATTTGTACTTGTCCTTCTTGGGGTGGCAGATATTTGAAAGGGCTTTGGTGTTGTGATCTAAGCTGTATCTGCCTTATCGGGGCACCCCAAGCCCAGTAATGCTGTGACTCTTGCAGACTCATACAGGTACCACCTTGATGGTCTTGAACAAGTTTTGGGAGAATTCTCTGGATTACCAGGTACAGCCTCTTTTTCTCTTCCTTTACTCTCTCCCAAATATACAGAGTCTCTTCTCTCTTCTGAGCCACCTAAAGCTGGGGTTGAAATGACACAAGCACCCCTGTGGCCACCAATACTGACTGTGCTGGGTCAGACTTGAAGCCAGCACAGCACTGAATGTCTCCAAAAGTCTGCTGTAACTACTAACTGGTTACTGCCTATGTTTGCTCAAGGCCCTAGGACTCTACAATTAGCAGATTGCAAAGCCAGCCAGGCCTGTGTCCTTCCCTTCGGGGAAATGAGGTTCCCCAAACCCCAGGTGGATCCAGAAGTGCCATCTGGGAATCAGGGTCTACAGTCAAAAACCTTAGAAGTCTACCTGGTGTTCTATTGTATTGCAGCTGAACTGGCACTCAAACCACAAGACACAGTCCTCCCTAAATTTCCCTCCACTTTTCAAAGGCAAAGGAACCTCAACCTATAGCCACCATTTCCACAGGCCATGAGGAGTACTGCCAGACTACCACCAATGTTCCCTTAAAGCCCAAGGTCTCAAATCACCTTGTCATGAATGCTGCCTGACCTATGACTCACCCTTCTGCACAGTGGGCTCTCCACTGGCTAAGAGTAGGCACAGAAATGCCGTCCAAGAGTCAAGTCCTGGAATTGAACACTCTAACAGTCCACTTGGTGTTCTGCCCATCTCTGGTCATGCTGATGCCTAAGGTACAAGACAAAATCCCCTAACTTTGCCCTGTGCTTTTCTCAAGATGAATGAGATTTTCCCTGTAACCACCACAGACAGCAATGTGCTGAGTCTCACAAGAAGCCAGCATGTCTCAGAGGTTCACCAAAGGTCTTGATGTAGTACCTGGGTATTGCTGCTGATTATTTAGTGACCCACGGCTGGTTAAGTTTGCAGGTGATTAATGCTACCAGGACTGGATCATTTTTTCAAAGCAGCAGGTTCCCTTCAGGCCCAGAGTGTGTCTAGAAATGTTGTCTGGAAGCTAGGGCCTGGAACATGGGCCTCACAACTCTGACCAGTGCCCTATCATGCTGTGGATGAAGTGAAGTCTTATATGCCAGACAACTTCCTCCCAACTCTTCCCTCTCCTCTCCTCAAGTGAAAGAAAGAAGTCTTTTTTGGAGCAATGAGATGTGCAGTCTTGGGTTGGGGGAATGATGATTCCAGTACTCCCTCAGCTGCTCCAGCTGGTTTCTCAGTATGTTACATGCCCGTGCTAGACCACTGTCACTGGGCCTACTTTAGCACTGAGAATCATCTAAGAGTTGCAGTCCTTATGGCATAGACTGCCTTTCAAGTTCACTTAGAGACACATAGTGTTGTAGCCCTTGGTGACAAGGTTAGCAACCACTCAAGTTTGTACTACTGGGATCTATGATTCCCCTCTGGCAAGGGCTGGTTTAAACTCACCCTCTGTGGATGGGCATCAGCTCAGTTTGATCCAGTTTTTCTTTCTGCTCAAACAGAACAGCACTGAGTTCAATGTCTCCCAATTGCTGTATTCTCCCTTCTTCAACACCCAGAAATGCTGTCTGCACAATGCTGCCACTGCTGGGGGTGG
Source organism: Pongo abelii (assembly GCF_028885655.2). NCBI lineage: Eukaryota > Metazoa > Chordata > Mammalia > Primates > Hominidae > Pongo > Pongo abelii. The sequence continues at coordinate 133,639,039 of NC_072008.2, forward strand.
AAGAGAGGTGGCACCAGCAATTCAGGACTAATTTGTCTATCTCTTCGGTGCCTCTTTCAATGATATGAAGTTAAAACCAGGTACTGTGAGTACTCACATAATTTTTTGGTTCTTATGAAGGTGTTTTTCCTGTGTAGATACTTGTTAACTTGGTGATATGGTTTGGCAGTGTCCCCACGAAAATCTCATTTTGAATTTTAGTTCCCATAATCACCTCATGTTGTGGGAAGGACCCAGTGGGAAGTAACTGAATCATGGGGCGGTTATCTCCATGCTGTTCTCATCTAATGAGTGAGTTCTCATAAGATCTGATGATTTTAGAAGGGGCTTTCCCTGCTTAAGCTCGACATTTCTCTCTTGCTGCCAGGTGATGAAGTTCATGTTTGCTTCCCCTTCCACCATTATTGTAAGTTTCCTGAGGCCTTCCAAACCATGTGGAACTGTGAGTCAGTTAAATCTCTTTTCCCAGTCTCAGACAGTTCTTTTTAACAGTGTGAGAACAGATGAATATAGTAAATTGGTACTGAGGGAAGGGGCACTCCTATAAGGATACCTGAAAATGTGGAAGTGACTTTGGAACTGAATAACAGGTAGAGGTTGGAACTGTTTGGAAGGCTCAGAAGAAGACAGGAAGATGTGGGAAAGTTTGGAACTTCCTAGAGACTTGTTGAATGGTTTTGAACAAAATGCTGATAGTGATATGGACAATTAAGTCCAGACTGAGGTGGTCTCAGATGGAGATGAGGAACTTGTTGGGAACTGGAGCAAAGGTGACTCTTGCTATTCTTTAGCAAAGAGACTGGTGACATTTTGCCCCTGACCTAGAGATCTGTGGAACTTTTAACCTGAGAGAGATGATTTAGTGTATCTGGTGGAAGAAATTTTTCATTTTCTGGAGAGAGATTCCAGCCTAATGCAGAAATTTGCATAAGTAACAAGTAACCAAATGTTAATCAACAAGAAAATGGGAAAAATAACTCCAGGACATATGAGACACCTTTTGGGCAGCTCCTCCCATTACGGACCTGGAGGCCTAGAAAGAAAGAATGGTTTCATGGGCTGGGATCAGGGCCTCCCTACTCTATGCAGCCTTGGGACATGGTATCTTATGTCCCAGCTGCTACAGCTCCATTCATGGCTAAAAGGGGCCAAGGTAAATCTTGGGCCATTTCTTCAGAGGGTTCAAGTCCGAAGCTTTGGCAGCTTCCATGTGTTGTTGAGCCTCTGGGTACACAGAAGTCAAAAATTGAGGTTTGGAAACCTCTAGCTAGATTTCAGAGAATGTATATAGATGCTTGGATATCTAGGCAGAAGCTTGCTGCAGGGATGGAGCCCCATGGCAAACCTCTGCCATGGCAGTACAGAAGGGAAATGTGGTAGTGGAGCTCCCACACAGAATCCCCTCTGGGGCACTGCAGACACTGAATTCCAGCCCATGAAAGCAGCTTGGAGGGGGTTTGTACCCTGCAAAGCCCACAGGAGTGGGGTTGCCCAAAGCTGTGGGAGCCCACCTCTTGCATCAGTGTGAACTGGATGTGAAACATGCAGTCAAAGGAGATCATTTCGGAAGTTTAAGTTTGACTGTCCCACAAAATTTTGAACTTCCATGGGTCCCGTTGCCCTTTTGTTTTGGCCAATCTCTCCCATTTGGAAGGGATGTATTTACTCAATGCCTGTCTCCCCATTGTATCAAGGAAGTAACTAACTTGCTTTTGATTTTACAGTCTTATAGGCAAAGGAACTTGCCTTGTCTCAGATGAGAATTTGGACTTGGACTTTTGGGTTAATGCTGAAATGCATTAAGACTTTGAGGGACTGTTGGAAGGGCATGGTTGTGTTTTGAAATGTAAGGACATGGGATTTGGGAGGGTCCAGGGAGAGAATGACATGGCTTGGCTATGTCCCCACCCACCCAAATTTCATTTTGAATTGTAGTTCTCATTATCCCCACATGTCCTGGGAGGGACCCAGTGGGAGGTCATTAAATCATGGAGGCAACTACCCCCATGTTCTTGTGAAAGTTAATGAATTCTTACAAAATCTGATGGTTTTATATGGGTCTTTTCCCCCTTTGCTAGGTGCTTCTTTCTCCTGTCCCCATGTGAATAAGGACATGTTGGACATGTTTTCTTCCTCTTTCACCATGATTGTAAGTTTCCTTATGGCTCCACAGCCATGCTGAACTGTGAGTCAATTCAACCTCTATTGTTTATAAATTACCCAGTCTCGGGCAGTTCTTTATAGTAGGGTGAGAATGGAGTAATACACTTGATGTCCTTGTGGGTGGTACAATTGGTAGAGCCTTCTATGCTGCCATCTTGCTCTGCCTCCTTCCAATAAACTTTTTTGAAAATCAAAATCTGACTGCCAAAATTAAAGAGAAATAGTGAAGATAAGGACTAATATTCCAGAAATGGACTATTTCGTACTCCTTCTGACCCACTCACACATATCTTTTTGAAAGGTCTGAAATTATAATGTCAAGTTGTTTTGTTACTTTTTAATACTTTATGTCATGAAACTTCATTTATACATTTATTACACTTATTTTTAACCTACATAATTTTCTCTTTTTTCTTTATTGCACTTTCCTTGTATTTTATATTTAGTTACTTTTCTGGAGAAATTTTTTCAATAATATTCATCAGAAAGGGTGTATGGATGCTTATCTTTTTTTAATTTTTTTGATTCAGATTTGAATTTTCCCATTACCATATTATGTTTTGTGAAGGACCTGTTCAAGTCTGTTGGACAATTATATTATGTTGTCCTCTTTTTTTATTGACTAGTTTTTAGAATTTTTACATATTCTGGATACAAGTCTTTTGTAAATAAATATATCATTAGTCTCATTGTGGTTTGCATTTTCCCTCAATGGTGTCCCTAGTTGAATAGAAGTTCCCAACTTTAGTGAAATCCAATTTATTAAACTTTTCTTTTATGGCTAGTTCTTGTGTATCTTCTTTAAGAAATTATTGCCTAATGCAATATCATGAAGATATTCTCCCTGTGTCTTCTTGAAATGATGCTTATTATCATTAGTCATCAGAAAACTGCAAATTACAACAGTGAGATAAAATTACACCAGAATACAGTGCCTACAATTGAAAAGACCAGCAACACCCAGTGTTGGCAAGGGTGTATAGAAAGTGGAATTTTCATATACCGATTGTAATATTATAAGTTTGTGTGATCACTTTGTAAAACTAGTAATAAATAATAAATATACTATATGACCTAGCAATTTCACTCCTAGATATATTCCGAAGAAAAGAGGGTGCTTGTAATTATCAAAAGACATGTACACAAATGGTCATAGCAGCATTATGATTTTATATTTTAGCCCCAAGGTGAAATCAACACAAATATATTTCAACAGGTCAAAGAATTTGGGGTATATTCATACAAACAATGTAAAGGAAGGAATTATGAGCAGAAACATGTATGAACATCAAAATCACTAATATTTTTAAACATCCATTGTCTTCCATCTTCTTTCTGAAATTTCTAGAAATTACCTGTCTTCTTGTCACTAAACTTTTCTCTTTATCTTTGTATAAACATAATGCTCTAAAATTGTGACACAAGAACAGCAAGTTTATAACTTAATGTGTATTGCAGAAGGCCTTGTTAAAAATGCAGATTCCTACCTCATACCTCCTCCAAGGAATTTTTATCTCAGTCATTTATCTTACACATATATTTGTTGATTCTTAAACAAATTTGTTATTGTAATGGATTTATGTTGTTTTATTTTCCAGCATCCATTCCGTTCCTTTTTGGCAACAAACCTGATTTCTCAGATCGTGTGTCTTTTAGAGAAAGTGGAAGTCTGGCAAATGTAAATATTGTCAATTAGGACATTATACTATTTTGGTCAATGTGACTGGTTTGAGCATATGCACATGGCCTAAGTCAGGCCAACACAAATGAAAATCAGATCTTGAAATTTTGTTAAGATACTGAGAAGGATTACTTGCTCTATAGTTCAAATTTTTACCCGGAATTAAATAGTGTTAAAGATTGTGCAGCAAGTTTATATTCATAAATGGAATATTATTTCAGAATACAGTTAACATAGGATAGGTAAATCAGGAAATGGAGAGGAAAATCTGGTTCTGATGACATTATTTGAATTTTTAGATGTAGCCATAATTTAAACCTATATATCCCATATGCTTTTAGTAACATGAATCAACATGCTTCCTTTCTTTCTTCCCTTCTTTCCTTCCTTCCTTCCTTCCTTCCTTCCTTCCTTCCTTCCTTCCTTCCTTCCTTCTTTCCTTTCTTGCTTTCTGTTTGTCTTTTCTCAATTTCTTAGGTATTATCTCAATTATAACCAATATTTTTACTATCATGTTGTTTAAGGTATCAATTCTTAATTTTTTTAAAGGTTCCCTTACCCTTCTTTTTATTAAAAAACCTAACTTATCCTAATATGTAGTATCTATTCACGTGTATTTGTTGTTTTCCAGTTGTGCTTAAAAAATATGAAAATCTTTAAACCACAAGAAATTACTTCGGGTATGTGGTTTCTAGTCCTGATCTATTTTTTCTCTTAAAATGTTATACTTTTCCTCTTAAATGAGTAAGCCATAATTAATCCCTAATTTTTAAATGCAAACATCTTCATATACTAATTATATAGGTTCAGAACCATTTATCTGTGTACTTGTAGTGTTCATGTTCTTTTAATTACTATGGATTTTACAGTTCACAACAAATAAAGTAATTTAATGTTACATAACCATAAAAGACTAGGAATGATATTGTATATTATAAACATATACAATATTTATAATATTGATATATATAATATAAAATACAGAAAACATGGTTCAGTGACAAAAATGACAAAAATATACGCAACTTTTAGTCCAGACAAAATAGCAATAATTTAATACACAAAGAATTACTACATACACACACACATATGAACACACCATATAAATAGACAAAGACTCTCTACATAGTATCTACATACATACTATGTATGTATATGTACATATATACACAAACATACATTCATACATGTATAATGGAATTTGCACTAGCAACATGAACAGTCAGTTTTTTTAAAGTGGTATCAGTGAAAATGGTAAAGTAGGGAAATCCAAAAGTTTGTCCTGTCACAAAACCAACAAATAAATTCCCCAAATTGTCCGAATCAACTTTACTGGAACTTTAGAAACTAATTAAAACCTTACAGCAACCAACGTAACAATTAATTAAGAAAATCCAGCTGAATCTCTGTAAGAGAGCTCCATGGCATTTTGACTTGCCCTGGTACTAGTCCCAGCTCCCCGACTTGGCAGTGGCCTGGAAGACATCAGCCAGCATTACTGGCGCAGATACTTTATGCTGAAAGGAGCAAAATGAACCTCGTTCTAAAAAAAAATGTGGTTGTTGGCTTTGACTTGTCTTGTGGCTCTCTAAAGGACTGTATACAAATGGTTGCTTTTATTTTGCCTAACTTGGAACTCTCTAAAGGCTGAGAGGGATACCAAGGGGGAGGAAACATTTGTGGAAAATATTTAAAGGCAAATGAATTAGCCTGTACATCCTGGGTCAAGTTATAACAGTTTGGGAAGACAACAGGCTACTCAAAATCTTGGGAGAAAAAGCAAGGAAATGAGATTCTTTGGGAAATAAGGACTTTGAAGACGTTTCAATATTCCTAGAAATCTGGAAGACTATGGTGCATGCCTAGGGCTGGATGCATGTTCAGCAAATACTTGCAAAGGTCCTAAAACTCCTACTTATGGCTAACCTTCAGGCTTTATGCAAGCAGGTAGAGAAGGTTAAAAGTAATTAAATAACTAGAAATACTTTTACACAGTATGTTTCAGAAGTTCAGCTGAGCTGGAGAGAGCTGAAATGTCAGATGTCAGAGTAACTGACTATAGCAACAAGCCAAAATGGAAGTAAAAGTGAAGCCTCTAATCATATTCTTTGATGGTATAAGCAAGAGACAAAAATCTGAGAAGGCACTGACTCCCCTCTGTTCTATGTCCCAAATTAAACAGCACTCTGGTCAAGGGTCATATGATCAGCATAGATGTAGGTGTGATTTCACTGTTGAGAGAGCCTCAGTCAGAAAGCTTCTGTAGTTTTATGAATGCTGGGGCTACGGGAAGGAGTAGGGAGAGGGGTGGGCTTGAAAAACTTCTGAGTACTGAGTCAGAGTGAGAAGTATTTAAACGATTTTACCCTCTTTGGCATGATAAGGAAGTCTTTGTAGAAGTGCCTGAGGAAGACCTCTGCCAAAGACCTCAGATAAAGGAACTTAAGAATGAATGCTCTGGTTTAGAAATGCAAATATGAAAAGTATATGACTGGACAGGTGGGTCTAAGTCCTTGACTGAAACTCCCCTCAGAGACATTAATGCATACACACCAAATCTGGTGTAGGGAGGGCAGCATTTACTCATAAAGTCTGCCAGTTAAAGGCTTCATAATTTGCTTATTGTTTGGCCTGAAAATCACACAAAAGCCTTTGGTCAGGAGCTGGACTCCTTAGGATATTCAAGACTTATAAACTGAAACCTGGGAAGGTGACTAAAATTAAAAATAATAATAATAACATAAAAATGGCTTGGTGACAAGTATGAGAATAAATTGGAATCCAAGTCTATTGTTTTTGGGGATATGAAACGTTGTGGATGCTGTGGAAAGTTGTTTGAAAACAACATGGTAAGAAAAAAAGCCAGACACAAAAGGCTACATATTTTATGATTCAATTCATATGAAATGTGAATGGATTATAGCTCAAGAGTCACTGACTCTTGCCTTTTTACTGGGATGGAGTAAATTTTCTTAAATATTTATTTATTTGCTGTATGCCCTATGGGCAATTTTTAGAAACTGTAAATGCTGCTGTATTACAATTTATACCAATTATGTTTTTATCTTATGGTGTCTGGATCAGCAGAGCTCCTCAAGCCATCACACCAAAAGTGGATCAAATTACATACATTTATATATTCAATTTAAAATTCAGATTAATAATTTATTAAGTAATTTAATTCCTGCTGTTTTCATATACTCCAAACTGCTTTGATTTATAGATAAGTTTATATAACCAACTAACTAGCATATCCTCATATATCAAAATATAAAACATTTCCACACATATCATAAAATGTGTTCTTTATTAGAGAAAATAGAACGCTAATATTTGTGTACTTATGAAGAAGACAACATGGCCAGGTAAATCTTAAAATAGAGCTAAAATTACTTTACATGGAGATGATAACAGCTGAATCACTCATCACCTAAAAAGAGTTATGTTATATTTTCAAATGACTGAAATTACTCATAGGTGAAATAGGACTACATTTTCATTCTTCAAATTTACCTCATAAAAGGAAAGTATGAGAATATGTGTAAGTTTCCTCATATGTATAGGTTTCATTTTTCAGATTTATTTTTATTATGTCATAAATAATCTGATGACCTTTGACTTTTTTGTGAGTGTGACCAGAAGGAAACTAAGAATCTGTCATGTACCATTTTCTATATAATACAGAGAAGAGTAGTTACTGAAAGTTCTGTTGTACTATTCATAGATCATAATGGCCTTTCTTGCAGATATCTAGAAGACGTGTGGGAAAAACAGCAATAAAACATGTTTTCTAATCTTCACTCTAGCTTTTCCTGCATAACATACATCACTCCTTAAATGCACAAAATTATATAATCTGAAGATATTAAAACATTCAACAGAACTACAATTTTCTTTTTCTGATTTTTATTTGGTCATCTTATACTAGATTGTGAAGAATATATTTGATGTCAGTGAGCTAAAGAAAGTCAATACTACTGGTCATGATATCAAGTCTCCAAGAGCTGACTCATGGTAAGATTTCACTTGCTGTGGCTAAAAATATGAGCAAATATGACAAATGTCACTTCCAGGCTGATGCTCAACTCTTCAGTCCAGCTGTTCCACTACTGCAGAAATTGTGAAGTATATGTTGACGGGGTGCCTCCATTAGAATAAGTCCCTATGTGACTGCAATGAGCAAAAGGCCTTGGCAATTCACACCAGTTATATATTATGAACGAAGAAATAATTTTTTATGGGTTTAAATAACTGAGACTTTGAGATCACTTGTGATATGATTTGGTTCTGTGTCACCGCCCAAATCTCATGTCAAATTGTAATACCCAATATTGGAGATGGGGCCTGGTGGGAGGTGATTGGACCATGGTGGTGGATTTCCCCTTTGGTTCTGCTCTTGTGATAGTGAATGAGAGCTCATGATATTTGGTTCTTTAAAAGTGTGTGGTATTTCCCCCACCTTTCTATTCTTCCTTCTCTGGCCATATGAAGAAGTGCCTGCTTCCTCTTTGCCTTCCATCATGATTGTAAGTTTCCTGAGACCTTCCCAGCCATGCTTCCTGTATAGCCTGAAGAACCATGAGCCAATTAAACGTCTTTTCTTTATAAATTATTCTGTCTCAGGTAGTTCTTTATAGCAGTATGAGAATGGACTAATACAATTTGTTAATGTAGCAAACCCTAACTCATTTACATATTTTGACTAGTCAAGTTGAGATTTATATATAACTAAAACTGCTATCATATATATGTATATGTAGAGAGAGAGAGAGAGACAGAGAGATGCACAATACAGGAATCATATATATATAATATTTATATAAAATATATATAGATATATAATATTATACGTATATGATTATATATAATATATAACAACTATATAACTACAATTATATAGCTATGATTATATATGAAAGCAAATATATATATATATATATATATATATTTTATGTTTGTCTTTCTATTTGAGTTGAATTTTACCACTTCTCAGTTTCCAGGTTAGATATCATTTCTTTCTGTAGGTAATCATGACCACCTCCAATCTAGGCTTTCTTTTTAATGGGTGTATGCTTGTATGCCACTCTATCATTTGTACCTTGTATATTGTATTTGTTTACTTATATTTCACACACCGTGTCCTCAGACCTTGAGCTAAATGAGGCTCATTGCTTTGTCTGTCTTTTGAAAATAGCAGAATGGCTAGTACATATAAGGCTTTCAATACATGTTTTTAAACTTAAAGTTTGAGATAAAAGTGTTGGATAATTGATGTAATTATCAATAGTAGGCATTAGTTCCATTAATTATTTCCAAAATCTAACATAAAATATAGATTTAGAAAATATTATTCCTTTAAAACACATATTTTTATCTGATTTTCTCTACAAATTCAACTTTTTTGTTATGCGTAATTCAGTTTGAGCTTGCATAAAAAAAGAATATTTGAGAGAAACCCAAATGGCATTATGTAGATACTTCCTGAAACAGTTTTAACCTAAATATTAATCAGCCTTTTTCTGAAGAATTTTCAGGCAGTGGCTTAACATATTTTACTTTGTTTCTAAGATTTGGTAGTAGTTACACTGTGAAGAAGGATGTCATGTGACATTCCACTATTATGGTACGTGGTCTGATTAAGATATTATATAATATATAAGCATACAGTAAAGTCAACACTTTGTACTGCACAGTGCTTCTAGGCAGCAGACATTAATTTGGGAAAATGTCTGTGTGGGTTTAATATTAATTGCTTAGTCAATTTCTCTCAAAAGTGGTTTACAAGTTCCCACTTAAAAATTACTTTTGATATTCACCTCTAGGAGAACTATCCTAATATGTCCTACTTCAGTTTTGAAGAGAAAGAGAATCTTGTTAATGAAGATTACATTTTCAACCATGTGGTAATTACACAATCTGACTGAAAAACAATAATTTCTTTGGGTGATTTACTAGGGATATGTTTTTGAAATTTTGCAAGTGGGGGCAGGGTGGGAAGCATGGGGAGAGGGTTTAATTTTCTGCTCAAGTGAGTATATGACACTAAAATATCTAGATAAAAGTGAAAAATTCAGTAAGTCAACCATGACGGCCTTCAGCTGACAGAAATGACGCTCAGTATGCAGTTTTATTTCTCAATAAAATTATAAATTTAAATTGAAAAACTATAACTTCATTCTGAATGATTTCATGTATAATTTTCTTAGATTATTATATAGAATCATTGACTATTATAGCAGAAAGAAACCTTAAAGACTTTCTGGAATTCTCCTTTCCATTCCTTCCACTCCAATTCTTTACTGATTATTTTATGTAAGCCTTTTAACCTAATTGTTCCTGCTATGCATTCCCATATTATTTTGCATTTTTAAAATTCGTTGTAACAGCTCTAGTGACATTTTAAAAATTTAGTCATTTATTTGTTGATTCAAAAATAAGTATTAAGGACTTACTGAGTGCCAGTTTTTGTTATTGTGTAATCATGATTGCTTATTTCATTGTATTTCCAACTAGGTTATAAGATCTAGTAGAACACTGAGTGGGTTTTTTTATTTGTTTTAATACAGGCAGCCCACATGAGTTAGGTTTGGTTGGCTGTGTATTCGTTTGCTATGGATGCCGTAAGAAAAGTACCAAAGACTGAGTGGCTGAAACAATAGAGATTTGTTTCCTCACAATTTCATAACTTAGAAGTCTGACATCGATCAGTTGGTAAGGTAGCTTCTTTGGAGACCTCTTTCTTTGGCTTCTTAACAATCATTTCCTTCTTGTGTCCTCACATGGTGTTTTCTCTGTACATGTTACAGTCCTCTTCTTATAAACACACCAGTCATATTTGATTAAGGCTCATCCTAACAACGTCATTTTAACTCACTTACATCTTTAAAGACCTGTCTTCAAATATCATCACATTCTGAGGTACTGGAGGTTAGGACTTCAACATACAAATTTTGAGGGGACTCAATTCAGCTCATAAAAATCTATATAAAAGGGAAATACACAAGAAACTAAGACATGGACTACAAATGTTAGGGGTTAACTTTTCTCTCACATAAAACAAGATTAGAGGTAGAGAGTGAAGAAAAGATATCATACTTCACTTCCTCCTAGCACACTTGTCCACCAAATTTAGGGTCTCTCCCTCTTCCATCAAGATGGTTGCCAGTGCATAAATTATCCTATTCGTATTATGGTCAGAAAGAAAAAGAAACTCCAAAATGAAAAGAACAGATGCTAACTAAGTATTCTCCATTGCAACAACTTCCACTCATGCCATATTAGCTAGAAATGTGCCACATGGCCCAGACAACCTCCTTTGTGATGCTGATTGAAATATATATTTTAAAAAATTGTGTTTGTCCGTATCCTAAAATATATAAGGATTTTATTAGTGGTAATTGTGAAAGGATGAGTATTCAGTAGGTATTAGGAATCTGTTTAATATATTTTCCTCAATAAAATGTATTATATGAATGACAGGAATTAATGAATAATGTATGTCTTGTCCAGGATTTTGTGTGGTTGTTGTTGTCATTGAATAGTTCAGTTAAAAAGTTGGAAAAAACTATGTTTTTAGTATTCACTAGAGTCCCTCTACAGAATCTAAAGGCTATAAGGGCAAAATTTAAGAAAAAGTCACAGATCTAGTACATTCCCTTCATTTTATGGATTAAAAATAAACATTGTCTCATTTGAATCCCACAACAACTCTTTAATAAAAGTAAAGCTGGTATTCTAGTTGATAATGAACTGGATGTCCAGAGTTTTCAATGGCTTGCCTGAAGTCTATGTTATCTAGAGTAGAAATCAGTAGGTCTCTTGGCTATTTCACACTGTTTCACAATATTAGAACAGTTAAATCAAATACAGAGGTAAAAGATGTGAATTACAATCCATTTATTTTTCAATCTTAACAAATATGAAAATTTTACTATGTTTAGTTACATATTAACTTATATCTTGCCTTTACTTAAAATATAGTACTAACACTCCCTCCAAAGACTCATGAGGCTAGTCAGTGATTCTCAGTGTTGTCCACAGGTAAACAATGAGCATTACCTGGGAATGTGTCAGAAATAAAAATTCTCAGGCCCTCCCAAACCTACCAAATCAGAACCTCTGTTGACAAAACCAAAAGTATGTGAATTAACAAACCCTCCAGGGGGTGTGGATTCCCATGTACGCCAAAGTTTGAGAATCCCACTTTTAGTAGAAAAATGATTATTGCTATGTTTTTGCCTTTTTCTCTGTCTTTCCAAATCTTAACCCTTTTTAAGTACAAAAGTATATGGTACATTCTCCAATAAAGCTGCTGGAAATATTTCAGGATACACCAAGAATTTGTTACTTTGAAATCTAGATGTCAATTATCATTAAGTACCCAAGTAGCAATAAAAACAGCCCCAAGAAATAAGGATACGTGGGACTAAATCCCTGTGCAAGTATGACTCTGCTTTATAGTTCCTAAACTAAGTTCTATCCCTAGTATAAATTGTTCCTTCCTTTTTCAGGTCTTCCTTGTGTTCTGCTGTAACTAGCCTTTTCTAACTGCTATGGTGTACCCTTATTCTGCTTCTCGGGTCAAAAACTAAATATTTATTGGACCTGCTTATTCCTCCATATCGTGTTATAACCCTGAAAGATGCTGACTCCTATCTCTACCCAGTCACATATAAAACAGAGCAGAGCCATTTTTTTGGTCAGAGTCTCTGTTTCATATGGTTTTTTTTAAAAATTCATTCTAGTATGTGGAAGTCCTGGGTATAAAAATGCTATAAAAGTCCTCTCTCAATTAGCCAGGCATGGTGGTGGGCATCTGTAATCCCAGCTACTCAGGAGGCTGAGGAGGGAGAATCGCTTGAACCTGGAAGGCGGAGGTTGCAGTGAGCTGCAATAGTGCCATTGCACTCCAGCTTGGGCAACAAGAGCGAAACTCCGTCTCAAAAAAAAAAAAGATTCTCTCTCTCTCTCTGTCTCTCTTGCTCTCACTCAAAACCCTCAAGAATGAGGAGGGGTAATAAACAGAGAGAGAACAAATCTGCCTTAAAGCAGGCTGAATTTCAATCAATGTAAAGATTAATTTGTATATGAGAATGTACAAGTGATTTGCAAATATATTAGTTAGGTTCCAACTTGCATTTTATGGTAGGCAAGAAATAATTCACTGCCTAAATGCTTTCATGATTCTGATAAAAAGTATTTTTATAAGACAGGTTAAGAAAGACTTGTGAGAAAATTTAACATATAAACAATCCACACATATTTATGAAATCCAAGCACATCGTATCCTACTCACAGGCAACAACAAGTGCATTAAATAGATAAGAAGAAATCAACTGAAGCAAATGTATTTTTAGTTGAAAATTGAATTGCAAACATGACCCACATTTGTACTTTAATATAGATGTTCTATAATGTAAGTATGATCATATTACATTTTTTACCCTGCTTTATTTTTCTTCTTAGCAGTTAAAATATTTATAGTGCATAATTTGTTTTTTGGATTGTTTTGCTTTTATTTCCTAATTTTATTAAATTTTTATGGGTACATATTATATGTATATGCTTATGGAGTACATGAGATATTTTGATACAGGCATGCAATGTGAAATAAGCACATCATGGAGAATGGGGTATCCATCCCCTCAAGCATTTATCCTTTGTATTACAAACAATCCAATTACAATTTTTTAGTTATTTAAAAAAGTACAGTTAAGTTTTTATTGATATTAGTCACACTGTTGTGCTATCAAATTGTAGGTCTTATTTATTCTTTCTATTTTTTGTACCAAGTAACCATCCCCACCTCCCCCCAACAAGCCCCCCACTAACCTTCCTATCCTCTGACAGCCACTCTTCTACTCTCCACATTCATAAGTTCAAATCTTTTGATTTTTGGATCAATTCTTTTGATTTTTGATTCTTTTGAATTTTGGATCCCACAAATCCAAAAATCCAAATCCAAAGTGAGAACATGCAATGTTTGTCTTTCTGTGCCTGGCTTATTTCACTTAACATAATGATCTCCAATTTCATTCATGTTGTTGCAAATGACAGCGTATCATTCTTTTTGTGGCTGAATAGTACTCCATTGTGTATATGTACCACATTTTCTTTATCTGTGCATCTGTTGATGGACATTTAGGTTGCTTCCAAATCTCAGCTATTTGTATATTATCTGTTTATCTGCTAAATTATAAGGTATATGAGTGCAATGGATAGTTTTTCTTCAGTGCTTTATCCTCAACACCTAGAAAAATGCCTACATCCTAGTTAGCATTTAATAAATATAAGTTGCGTGAATGAAAGAAGAAGGAAAGAAGGTCGTTCTTGGAAATTAAAGTGCAATTCATTTAAAACAAAATCTTAATATACCCTCTGATAAGTTTTTTTCTATTATAAAAACACTGATCTGATACCAATGATAATTAAACTACAATATCCTGTTTATGACAAAGTGACAAACCATAAGATAGGTAATGATTCATCATGAATACAAATATACTGCCTCTGAACCAGCACCTTAGGTGCTTTTCAAACCTTATTATGATTTAGATTAATTCAGGCTAACTTAATAAGTAACATTGAATGTGTAATCTCACCTTCTAGTTTTATAAAGCAACAACAAAAATTGAAATATACATTTTTAATCACCTAGTATGGATTATAGGACAAAACATAAGTTTCAAATGTGGTTTTGGCTTTTTCTAAGGACTTTTTAAACAAGTGAATCCTTGAGAAGTTGACTAACAGCATGAAACCAAAGTTTAATACTAAGTGGTACAGTTGACCCATGAACACTGCAGGAGTTAGGTATGCCGACCCCTCACACAGTTAAAAATTCATATATAGCTTTTGACTCCCCCAAAACTTAACTATTAATATACCACTGTTGACCAGAATCCTTACTGAAAACATAGTCAATTAACTCATTTTCTATGTTATTTGTATTATACATTGTATTTTTACAATATTATAATAAAGCTAAAGAAAACAAAATGTTTTAAAAACCTCAAAAGAAAGATAAAATATACTTATTATTCATTAAGTGGAAGAAGATCATCATAAAATCTTCATCCTTGTCATTTTTGCAGAGTAGGCTGAGGAGGAGGAGGAAAAGGAGGGTTTGGTCTTGCTGTCACAGGGGTAGCCGAGTCAGGAGAAAATCCACGTATAGGTGGAACTGTGCAGTTCAAGCCTGTGTTGTTCAAGGATAAACTGTATGTCTGCTTTGCTTAAACTTCAAACTCATATTAGAAATATCCTACAATAAAGACAAATCTGTCCAGAAGAAGTTGGAATCGTTGGTTGAAATCATGCATGTATTTTATTATATTGCATCCTTATGTTTGTCTGTAAATCATGACCTTTTAATAACTCAGAGCCTTTTGACAATTCCTGCTGCCTATATGTTAAAACTGTTTAATATTTTGAGTTTTCATTTCTTAAAAATGAAAATGAAGCATTTACATTCCATTTGCATTTTAATTATCATTTTATTTTGGTTGAATATAATTAATTGGTTGGATTTTTGCAAATTCTGATTTTGACTTATCCACTTTTAAAACTGTAAATATTTTACAGTTCTCTAATGATAATAAAGTCTTATTTTGTTTTCAGTTATATTGTACATATTTTTCAAGTTACTGTTGAACTATTGCAAACAATATGATAATGACCATGTTTGTAAAGAAAGTCTTTTCCTGTTTTTGAAAACAATGAAAATAGGACCAGTGGTTTAAAAAGTATGAATATTTAAAGGCTGATGATGCAGATTTTCGTGACACTTCTCAAAAAAAAAAAACTGTAAAATTTACATATTCATTAGGAGTGTGCAATCCCCCCTCTTTCATATAAACTCCTTTTCATATACACTTATATACTATTAGTTTTGTCCCTCTGGAGAATTCTGACTAATAAAGATTTTGCTACTAGGAGTGGTTCTAGAGAAACAGAATTTTAAGGATAGATTTATTTAGTTGGTTTAGGGGTTTCTGGCATTGGCTGTTTAATCTGATTACACCCCAAAATGCTAAGGACTCTACTTCTGATACTAAGGACTGATAGTCCTTGGCATGAAATATTTAGAGATGTATACAAAATAAATGCATTTGATATGCCTGATTCATTGCTTGTGAGAGGCAAGGAGATTAATGACTCAATATATGATCCTTTGAGCATTTGTGGAGAACCAAGAAATATAATGAAGCTGGTTGGTTCCTCCTAAATTCACTGGATAAAGTGATGAAGGAAAAAGATGAGCTCATAGATTATACCTCCCGGCTCCAGAAGCACATACTTAGCTTCAAATCTTCTAAGATTTCCCTGGGTCAGAGTCTTATCTTCTGTAGACAAAGGGCTAAAATTGCAGAAAATCAGACACAAGCACTTATAATGTGAGTGGCTGACCTGCAATGAACAGTGCATGCGCAACCTCACCAGGTGTCTACTGTTAAAGTGAGGGCATTGATTGGAAAATAATTGGACCCTGTAACTTGGGATGGGGACGTGTGTGAGAACCCTAATGAAGCTGGGGGCACTGAGCTCCTCAATTCTGATAAGCCTTTTTTTTCTGCCAGGGGAAATGGCCTCTCCATCCCAAGTGGTGGCAACATTTCCTCTCCCACCCAGGCTGCCATCAGCCTTTCCACCTTTGTCTGAGGAGATTAACCATGCACTGCCAGAGGCAGCAGTGATGGCCTCCACTAAGGCAGTTGCCAGGCAAAACTAGGCTGATTCTTTTCAGGACCCACTCCCATCATCACTCTTTGCTTCTAGATCTATAACTAGATTCAAGTTCTGGCAGGCCCCTAGAAGTGAGGTTCATAGTGTGACCCATGAGAAGGCGTGCTACACTCCAAAAGAACTACTCGAGTTTTCTAATTTATATAAGCAGAAACCCAGAGAACAGGTATGGGAATGGATATCAAGGGTGTGGGATAATGATGGAAGGAACAGAAAGTTAAATCAGGTTGGGCTGGATGGTCAGGGACTTGGAAGGGCATGACTGGAAAATTGGTGACAAAAAAATAATTTGGGGAAGAGGTATGTGGATGAAACTTTCTGAATGGTCAAAAACTATGAAGATATTTATGTCCTATGTGAATGGTTACCAAAGTATGTTTTCAGCAGAGAAGGATTTTAATAATCAAGTGGATAGAATGATCTGTTCTGTGAACACCACTCAGGCTCTTTCCCCAGCCACCCTGTCATAGCCCAATGGGCTCATGAACAAAGTGGCCATGGTGACAGAGATGGAGGTTACACATAGGCTCAGCAACATAGACTTCCACTAACCAAGGCTGACCTGGCTATAGGCACCACCAAGTGCCCAATCTGCCATAGCCAAGACCAACACTGAGCCCTCGATATGGCACCATTCCTCGGGATGATCAGCCAGCTACTTGATGGCAGGTTGATTGCACTGGACCTCTTCCATTATGGAAAGTGCAGAGTTTTATCTTCACTGGAATAGACATTACATCCAGATATGGGTTTGCCTATCCTGCTGTCAATGCTTCTGCCAAGAATACCATCCATGGATTCATGGAATGCCTTATCTACCTACCATCATGGTATTTCACACAGCATTGCCTCTGACCAAGCTACTCACTTCACAGCTAAAGAGTTGTGGCAGTGGGCTGATGCTCATAGAATTCCCTGGTCTTACCACGTTCCCCATCATCCTGAAGCAGCTGGCTTGATATAATGGTGGAATGGCCTTTTGAAGTCACAACTACAATGCCAAATTCGTGACAATACTTTGAGGGCTGGGACAAAGTTCTCCAGAATGCTGTGTAGGCTCTAAATCAGTGTCCAATATATGGCACTCTTTCTCCCATAGCCAGGATTCATGAGTCCAGGAATCAAAGAGTGGAAGTGGAAGAGGCATCATTTACCATCACCCCTAGTGAGCCACTAGCAACATTTTTCATTCCTTTTCCCACAATATTATTTTATGCTGGCCTAGAGGTTTTAGCTCCAGAGGGAGAAATTCTGCCATTAGGAGATAAAACAATGTTTCAACTTGCATACCAGCTCACCCATAGTAAAATAAAGCAACAAGTAGAATCCTAAAGCCCCCATTCCAGACCCTATCTCCTGGACAACATTCTAGACACACATTCGGCCTGAAGGGAACCCACCGCCTTGAAGTGAAAGACCCAGTCCTGGCAAGTTCATCACCTGCTGACTAAACGGCCCTTAGGCCTTGAATAAACAGCAGCAGCAGCCAGGCAGTACTCATCATAGGCCTTTCAATGAGCCCTAGTACTGTGCTGGCTTCAGGTGTGACTCAGCACATTTCCAGCTGTGGTGGCCATAGGGAAATACTCCTTCTGACTGGGGAAAAGAAAGAGAAGGCTAAAAAGGACATTGTGTTGCAACCTTGGTACCAGTTCAACCTTAGTAAAATAAAGCATGAGGCAAACACCTGAACTCACTAATTTCAGACCTTAGCTCCTGGATGGCAGTTTTTAGACTTGCTCTGGGCCTGAAGAGAACTCATTATCCTGAAGGAAGTGAATGAGGCCTTTCAGGATACATCAAAAGCTGACTAGAAAGCCATGGAATCTTGAATAAACATCAGTGATAGCCAGGCAGTGCTCACCACAGGTCTATGGCAATGGTGGCCACAGAGAGAAATTCCTTCTGCTTAAGGACAGTAGACGGATGGGTAAAGAGGATTTTGTCTTACAATTTGGTACCAGTTCAGCCAGTGCAGTAAAATTCAGCACTTATTAGATTTCTAAAGTTTCATATTCCAGGTCCTAGTTCCTGAACAGCATTTCTAGAATCACTCTGGGCCAGAAGGGAACCTGCTGTCCTAAAGGCAAAGACACAGCCTTACTGGATTTACCACCCACCAGCTTACTAAACAGCCCTTGAGCCTTGAGTAAACATCACCAGTAGCTAAGCAATAGTCACCCAGGCCTTTGGTAAGACCCAGTACTGTGCTCACTTCAGGTCTGACCCCGAACAGTCTCAGTGGTGGTGGCAACAGGGGTGTTTCTCTTCTCTCCCAGCTCCAGGCAGCTCAGCAAGGAGAGAGAAACTCCATTTGTTCAGGGGATATGTGATGGTTAATATTGTGTCAAACTGATTGGATTTAAGGATGCAAAGTATCGTATTGTTCCTGGGTGTATCTGTGAGGGTGTTGCCAAAGGACATTAATATTTGAGTCAGTGGGCTGGGAGAGGCAGACCCACCCTCAATGTGGGTGGGTACCATCCAATCAACTGCCAGCACAGCTAGAATAAAGCAGGCAGAAGAAGGTGGGAGAGGCAGACTTCCTGGCACTTCCGGGCTTCATCTTTCACCTATGTTAGATGCTTCCTGTCCTCAAACATCAGACTCCAAGTTCTCTGGCTTTTGGACTCTTGGAATTACACCATTGGCTTTCAGGCCTTAGACCACAGACTGAAGGCTCCACTGTTGGCTTCCCTGCTTTTGAGGTTTGGGACTCAGACTGAGCCACTACTGGCTTCCTTGCTCCTTAACTTGCAGACGGCCTATCATGGGACTTCACCTTGTGATCATGTGAGTCAACTGTCCTTAATAAACTCCCTTTCATATATACATATGTCCTTATTATTGCTGGCCCTCTAGAGAACCCTGACCAACACAGCATAGTAAGGGAAGAGAACAAGAGACTCTGCCTGGTAATCCAGGGAATTTTCCCAGATTTTACCCAACACCACCAAGGTGCTACCATTATGAGTCTGCAAGAGTCATAGTGTTATTGGGCTATGGTTGTCTCTTAATGTACATATGGCTGCAGTGACCAAAGAATTAGATCACAACACTCATTTCCCTTTGAATAATTGAACAACCTCTTCAAGAAGGACAGGTACAAAGAAGCCTGGCTGCAAAGATTACAATAAATACCTAACTCTACAATGCCCAGACTTTGAGGAGCATCCATAACCATCACGACCATCCAGAGAAAACATGACCTCACTACAAACTAAATAAGTTACCAATGATCAGTCCTGGAGTGACAGAGATATGTGACCTTTCAGGCAGATAATTCGAAATAGCTGTTTTGAGGAAGCTCAATGAAATTCCAGATAACACAGAGAAGAAATGCACAATCCCATCAGATGAATTAAACAGATTGAAATAATTTTTAAAAATTCAAGCAGAAATTCTAGAAATAAAATATATCCAATTTGACATATTGAAGAATGCCTGAGTTTCTCAACAGCAGAATTCATCAATGAGAAGAAAGAAGAAAGAATTGCAGTGCTAGAACACTGGATATTTAAAAATACGCTGAAGAGACAAAATAAAAACATAGAAAATATTGAAGCATGCACACAAGATCTAGAAAATAGCCTCAAAGGGGCAAATCCAAGACTTATTACCCTTAAAGTGGAGGCAGAAAGAGAGAAAGAGACTGGGGTAGAAAGTTTATTCAGAGAGATAATATCAGAGAATTTCCCAAACCTACAGAAAGGTATAAACATTCAAGTAAAAGAAAATTATAGAACACCAAGATCTAACCCCGAAAGACTACATTAAGACATTAAATAATCTAACTCCCAAAGGTCAAGGATGAAGAAAGGATCCTAAAAGTAGCATGAAAAAAGAAACAAGTGAACTACAAAGGAGCTCCATTATGTCTGGCAGTAGAATTCTCAGTGGAAATTTTACAGACCAGGACAGAGTGGCATGGTATATTTAAAGTGCAGAAAGATAAAAATCTTTATTCTAAAATAGAATATCCAATGAAAATATGCTACAAATATGAAGGAGAAATAAAGGCTTTCCCAGAAAAACAAAAGCTGTGGGATTTCATCAATATCAGGTCTGCCCTACAAGCAGTGGTAAAGGGAGTTCTTCATTCTGAAATAAGAGAATGTTAATAAACAATAAGAAACCATGCAAAAATGCAAAACTCACTGCTTGTAAGTACACAAACAAATATAGAATATTATTACATTGTAACTGTGGAGCGTAAACTATCATATTTTGAGTAGGATGACTAAAAATTGCATCCATTAAAACAATAACTAAAATAACATTTTAAGACATAGAGAGTATAATAAGATATGAATAGAAACAACAGAAAGTTTAAAAGTGAAAGCATGAAAGTAAACTGTTGAGTTTTTAATTAAATTCCTCTTTGTTTATTTGTTAGTTTATACAATCAGTGTTAAGTTGTCATCAGTTTAAATAATGGATTCTAAGATAATATTTTCAAGCCTATGGCAACCTCAAATTTATAAACCTATAATAGAGACACAAGAAATAATAAGCAAGACATGAAAACATCACCAGAGAAAATAACTTTCACAAGTAACACCAGAAGGAAGAAAGGAAGCAAGAGGACACCACGAAACAACCAGAAAACAAATAACAAAATGAAAGTAATAAGTTTTTACTTATCAATAATAACAAAAAATATAAATGGGCTACACTATCCAATTAAAAGACATATATTGGATGAATGCATAAAAAACAAGCCCCAAATATCTGCTGCCTACAACAAACAGAGTTTATCTATAAAGACATACATAGATAGAAAACAAAGGGATGAAGAAGGATATTCTATGCAAATGGAAACTAAAAATGAATACCTAGACTTACATTAGATACAATAGATTTGCAGATGAAAACCTTTAGGGATAAAAAAGGTCAGTATCTATTAAAAAATAGGTCAAGTCAGCAAAAGGATGTAACAATTATAAATATATATGCACCCAACATGAGAGCACCCAGGTATGTCAAGCAAATATAGTTAGAGCTAAAGAGAGAGAAAAAATCTAATAAAATAATAGCTAGATTTTTCAACACCACATTTTCAGCACTGGACAAGTTTTTCAGACAGAAAATCACAAAGAAACATTGGACTTAATCTTCACTGTAGATGAAATGAATCTAATAGATATTTATAGATAATTTTACCCAATGGCTGCATAATACACATTCTTCTACTCAGCACATGGAACTTTCTCAAGGATAGATCATATGTTAAAACACAAAAGAAGCCTTAAAAATTCAAAAAAATTTGAAATAATATCAAGTATCTAATCAGATCACAATGGAATAAAACTAGAAATCAATAACAAGAGGAAATTTGGACAGTATAAAACACATCAAAATTAAAAAAAATATACTCCTGAATGACCAGTGTGTCAATAAAGAAATTAAAAAGAAAATTGAAAAATTCCTTGGAACAAATGAAAATAGAAACACAAGATACCCAAACCTATGGGATACCACAAAAGCAGTACTAAGAGGATAGTTTACTGCTACAAGTGCCTATATCAAAAACGTACAAAAATCAAAGAAATAACCAAATGATGTATCTTAAAGAACTAAAAAAGCAAGACCTGAAAACCAAAATTAGTAGAAGAGAAATGAAGCTCAGTAGAAATAAATGAAATTTAAATAAAAAATACAAAATGTGAAAAAGTTAAAAGTTGTTTTTTGACAAGATATACATAATCCGCACATTATTAGCATAACTAACTTAGAAAAAAGAGAGAAGTCAGAAATAAAATAAAATCAGTGATCAAAGGAAGACATTATAACTGAAACCACAGAAGTTCAAAGGATCAGCAGAGACTAATAGGAGCAACTATATGCCAATAAATTGAAAATCCTAGAAGAAATAGATAAACTCCTAGACACACACAATCTGCCAAGATTTAATCATGAAGAGATCCAAAACCTGAATAGACTAGCGGCAAGTAATGAGATTGAAGGCATAATATAAAATTTCTCAGCAAAGAAAAGCATGGAAACGAATGGACTCACTGCTGAATTCTACCAAACATTTAAAGAACTAATACCAATACTTCTCAAATCATTCCAAAAAAAAAAAGAGGAGGAGGGAATACTTACAAATGTATTCTATGAAGCCAGTATTACCTTGATACCAAAATGAAGCCAAGACACATCAAAAAAAGAAAACTATAGGCCAATATATCTGTGAACAATGATGCATACATAGTTTTTTTTAATTTTACTTTAAGTTCTGGGATACATGTGCAGAAAGTGCAGGTTTGTTACATAGGTATATATGTGCGTGGTGGTTTGCTGCACCCATCAACCTCTCATCCAGTTTTTAAGCCCCGCATGCATTACGTTTTTGTCCTAATGCTCTCCCTCCCCTTATCCCCCACCCCCTGACAGGCCCCAGTGTGTGATGTTCCCCTCCCTTTGTCCATACGTTCTCATTGTTCAACTCCCACTTATGAGTGAGAACATGATGCATATATTTGTAACAGAATAACAGAAAACTACAAATCCATTGATGTGATACATCATATCAACAGAATGAGAGACAAAAATCATATGATTATGTCAATTAATGGTGAAAAAGCATTTGTTGAAATTCAACATCCCGTCATGATAAAAACCCTAAAAAAACTGGGTATAGAATAAACATACCTCAACATTAAGAAAAAGCTATGTATGACATACTCTAGGCTGTAATTATTCTGAATGGGGGGAAAACCAAAATCGTTTTCCTCTAAGATCTAGAGCAAGACAAACATGTTCACTTTCACCACGGTAGCTAGTACTAGAAGTCTTAGCTACAGAAGTCAGACAAGACAAAGAGATAAAGGGCAACCAAATTGTAACTGAAGAAGTTAAATTATCCTTTTTGCTTATGATATGATCTTATATTTGGAAAAACCTGAAGACCCCATCAAAATACTATTATAACTGATAAACAAATTCAGTGACGTTGTAAGATACAAAATCAACATACAAAATTTAGTAGCATTTCTATATGCTAACAGTGAGCACTCTGAAAAAGAAATCAAGATAGTAACCCCATTTAAAATGGATAGAAATAAAATAAAATACCTAGAAGTAAACTGAATGAAAGAAGTGAAAGTGCTCTACAAAGAAAACTAAGAAACACTGATGAAGAAAGTTGAGGAAGATGCTGAAATAAGAAAAATATTCTATGTTCATGGATTGCTAGAAGCAGTATTGTTGAAATGTCCATACTGCCCAAAGCAATGTATAGATTCAATACAATCTCTATCAAAATACCAATGACATTCTTCACAGAAATAGCAAATAAAAACAATCCTGGAATTTATATGAAAACATAAACAACACAGAATAGCCAAAGCTGTTCTGAGCAAAAGGAACAAAACTGCAGGAATCACAATACCCGGCTTCAAATTATACCACAGAGCCAAAGTAACCAAAACAACATGGTATTGTATATCCCCCAAAGCAAGGAAATCAGGATATCAAAGAGATACTTGCACTCTCATGTTTATTGTAGCAGTATTTACAATAGCCTGTATTGGGAAACATCCTAAGCATCCATCAAAAGACAAATGGGCAAAGAAAATGTGGTATATGTACACAATGGAAAACTATTCAGTGATAAGTGAGATCCTGTCATTTGCAACAAAATAGGAATTGGAGGACATTATGTTAGGTTAAATAAGCTAGGCACAAAAAGAAAAACTTTGCATGTTCTCACTTATTTGTAGAAGCCAAAAATTAATACAATTGGTGCAATGGAGATAAAGAGCAGAATGATGGTTACCAGAGGCTATGAAGAGTAGTGGAGAAGGGGAAGGAAAACTGTGAATGATTAATAGTTACAGAAATGTAATTAGATAGAATGAATAAGATCTAACATTTTATTGTGCAATACGGTGACTATAGTCAACAATAGTTTATCCTACATAAAAATAACTAAAATAGTATAATGGAAATGATTGTAACACAAAGAAATTATAAATCCTTGAGGTAATGGATACTCCATTTACTCTGAAGTGATTATTATGCATTGTATCACTGAATTAAAATATCTCATGTACCCCATAAACATATATACATATTATGTATCCATAAAATAAGAACAATTAAAACAAAAACTTTAAGAAACAAACACAAATACCACGTATTCTCACTCATATGTAGAAGGTAAAACTGTATCTCACAAAAGTAGAGAATAACGTAATTGTTACTAGAATCTGAGAAGTGTAGAAAGTAGAGGGGTTAGAAAGAGGTTGATTAGAAGATACAAAATTATAGCTAGACAGGAAGAATAAGTTCTAGTTTGCTATAGCACTATAGGGAGACTATACTTAGTAATGATTCATGATATATTTCAAAGAGTGATAAACAATGATTTTTGAATGTTCCCAACACAGGGAAATGAAAAATGTTTGATGTGCTGAACATGTTAATTAGCCTGGTTTGATAATCACATATTTTATATATATATATATAAAATATATACATAAACATCACTGTATCTCACAAATATGCAAAATTATTAGGTGACCATTAAAAATTTCTAAAAATGTAATCAAGTAGCACAACATACTGTGCAATTAGAGCCATATGTATACAAAAGGTATACTAGAGCTGAAAAATACAAACTGAAATGATTATTTTACTTGAAAGACAAAAGTAGTATACAAATTGCAGAAGAAAAGATTAGTAAATTTCACATAATTCAATAGAAACTATCCACACTGAAGCACAAAAAGAAAAAAATATATTAGCAAATTCTCAGTAAATTTTGAGACAATATAAAGCAATCATCACAATATTCATGCAATTGTAATCTCAAAATACAATTAAGTAGTAATAATAACTGTTTACAACATATGGAGAAGTAAAATGAAAAAAAGCTGGATGATGAAAGTTTTGGTATACTAAAAGTTAAACTAAAGATAACTGTTGTAAAACCTTAAACAAATAAACAATTATATAAAAAGAATATGCCAAAAGAAGAGATTAAATGAAACGCCAATAACACTCACACAGCCCTGAAATCAATCCATGCTTTTATCTAGAGGCGTGTTGCCATTTTTGTCTTATATGAAATTTTTGTCCCAAGAAAGGCAGGATTACATTTTTCTTTTTAGCAGTTTGAGTTGGTGTAGTGTATTCTTGGTTATCAAAATACTCATATAGCTTTGGGATTTTGAATTGGTAAATATTCATGATGTGTGAAAAATCATGATACATACTGTACAATCTCAGTCCCATAAAATTGGATGTTGTGCCTACACACAGGATCTAGAAGAATATGTCAAACTATAAGCTGCCTGTGATTGTGAATGACTTTGTTCTTTGCTTCTTGTGTTTTTCAGTTTCCTATAATGCACATATTAACTTTTAAAAAATAAAGGTTATTTTAAAAGCCTGAAAAAAAAATAATCAACTGATTTTAGGCGAAGGTGCACAGATGACACAATGGGGATAGGACATTCTCTTCTACACATGCTGTTTGGACAACTATATGTCCACAGGCAGAAGAATAAAATTTTGACCCTTTTCTCCTATCATCTACAAAAATCAACCCAAAATGAATTAAATACTTATATGTAGAACCTGAAACTATAAAACTATGAGAATAAAACTCATATATATAAGTGAAAATCTTCATTACATTGATCTTGGCAAGTATTTTCTTAGATATAGCCCCAAAAGTTCAGGCAACACAACAAAAATAGATAAATGAGATTATGTCAAACTAAAAAGCTTTTGCGCAGCCAAAGAAACAATCAACAGACTGAAGAGATAATCTATATAATAAGATAATATATTTGCAAGCAATATATCTGATAAAGTCTTATATCTAAAATATATCTAAAATATATAAGGAACTCAGCTAACTTAATAGTAAGAAAACAAATAATCTGGTTTAAAAAGGGCAAAGCACCTGAATATGCATTTATTAGAAGACATTCAAATGGCCAATAGGTATACTAAAAAATGTTCAACATCATTATTAATCAGAGAAATGCAAATAAAAAAACATGATAAGGTATCACCTTACACCTGATAGAATGGCAATTATCAAAAAAAAAAAAAAGATAAGTGCTGGTGAAGATGAGAAGAAAAGGGAAACCTTGCACAATGTTGGTGGGAATGCAAATTAGTACAGCCATTATAGAAAATAGTATAGAGGTTCCTCAAAAAATTAAAGATAGAAGTATTAAATGATCAAGCAATCTAACTACTGGGTATGTATTCAAAGGGTATGAAATGAGTATGTCAAAGAGATATCTGCACTCCCATGTCCATTACAGCAGTACTTAAAATAGCCAAGATGTGAAATCACTGTAAGTGCCCGTCCATGGATGAATAAATAAAGAAAATGTATACATACACAACGAAATACTATCTTACCTTATAAAATAAGGAAATTCTGTCATTTACAACAACATGGATAAACCTAAATGACATTATGTTAAATAAAATAATCCAGGCATATAAAGACAAAAACCACATGATTTCATTTATATGTCAAATTTAAAAATGTAGAACTCATAAAAATAAAGAGTAAAATGGTGGTTAGCACAGGCTACAAGGTAAAAATATTGGGGAAATGGTGATCAAAGGACAATAAACTTCAATTAGGAAAGAATCATAAGTTCAAGATATCTATTGTACCTTATGGTGACTACAGTTAATAACAATATATTGCATATTTGAAAATTGCTAAGTGAGTAGATACTAAGTGTTCTCACTACAAATAAAGGATAAGTATGTGAAGTATGACCATTTAAATAGTGTTTTATAAAATAAAATATATTAATAGGTATAAAGAGAGATATTTCACAATAAAAAAATCATAAATAAGGCACTTACAAATGAAATTATTATTAAGTACAGACTATACTTAATAAGTCTAAAAATTAATAGCATAAGTTTATGGAACTGAAACAGAGAAATCCACATTTATATTTAGAGACACTAGAATTGCCCTCAAATAATTGAAAACTTCATAGAAAATCAATTAGAACATAGAATGATTAAACAACACTATCACACAATATAACCAAAATTATTTGTATAGAACATTCCATGTAACAGATACATTTATTCTTTCAAGTGCGTTTGGAACATTGATCAAGGTAAACCATATATTAGACCATAAATCTAGTCTTAATTACTATAAAAGGATTAAAATTATAGACCAAGTGTTCTCTGAACTATAAAGGAATTCAATTAGAAATCAATAAAAAAAATTTGGACATTAGACAACATTATTGTAAATAACCCATGTATATTAGTTCATACTGCTAAAAAGAAATACCCAAGACTGGATATTGTATAAAGGAAAGACGTTTAATTGACTCATGGTTCCACATGGCTGGGGAGGCCTCAGAAAATTTGGTGGAAGGCAAAGGGAAAGCAATGACCTTCACATGGTGGCAGGAGAGAGAAGTGAGGAGCGAAGGGGAAAGAGCCCCTTATAAAATCATCAGATCTCGTGAGAACTCACTCACTATTACAAGACGGCATGGAGGAAACTGCCTTCATGATCCAATCACTCCCACCAGGTTTCTCCCTCATCATGTGGGGATTATAGGGATTACAATTCAAGATGAGATTCGGGTAGGGACACAGCCAAACAATATCACCGTGGGTCAATGAAAAAATCAAAACAGACTTAAGAAGTAAGGATCATTTATAGAAATGAATGATAAGGATAACACAACATATCAACATTTGTGGGATACAGCAACAACAGAACTTAAAGTATAGCCTTAAATGCTTACATTAGAAATGGAAAATGCTTTAAAATCAATGATATAGGCATTAAACTTATGAAGCTAAGAAGGAATAGCAAATTGAATACAAAGTAGGCAGAAAAAAGATAACATTACAGTGAAATTTAGTAAAACAGAAGATAGGCAAATAATAGAGAAATTTGAAATTGAAAGTTAATTAAGAACAATTACAGTATTCATATATTTCTATATGGATTGATCAGCTATAAAGAAATATATAGGTTAGATTGACAATCATGATATAAAGATAAGACAAGAGAGAGACAGAGAACTCAATTTACCATTATCAGAAATAAAAGAGGGAAAAAGGACTATAAATCCTACAGACATTGAAAAAACGAAACACCATTATGATTAAATTTAGGACAGGACATTTGACAACTTACATGAAATACACAAATTCTTTACAGAAATACAACTCATCAAAGTGGACTTTATATGAAAGAGAAACTTTGAGCAGAAATATAAGAAAATAAGAAATGTAATTTGTTTTCAAAAACTTTCCCACACACAAAAAAACCTAAGGCTCAATGTAATTTGTTTTCAAAAACTTTCCAACTAAAACAACAACAAAAAAACTTTAGGCTCAGGAGATTTTACTGATAAGTTCCAGAAAGCATCCAAAATCACCATAACACTAACATTATATAAATTCTTTTAGCAAATAATGGCGTGAATATTTTCTAACAACTTTTAGGAAGACCAAATTATCCTGATATAAAATTCAGACAAACACAGAAAGAGAAACGATAGACAAACGCCCCTCATGAAGACAGATGTGACTGCCTCCCGAAACTATTAGCTATTTGAATACAAAATATGTTTTTAAAAAATATATTCCAATAATATCTAAAGTTGGTTTAACATTAAAATTTTAAAAATATATTTACCACATTAACAACATGATGGGGAAAACTAATATGTATAACTCAAAATGCTCAAAAAGCATTTGATACAATTCAACATTCATCATAATAAAAACAAGCAAACAAAAAACCTACTACACACTAAGAACAAAAGAGGCTTTCTCATCCTGATAAAGGGTATCTATGATAAACCTGCAGAAAATCTCGAACTTAGTGATAAAGACTGAATGCTTTTTTCCTAAGACTGGGAACAAGTTTTTGATACCAGCATTCACCATTTGCATTAAGCATTTTACATAATGTTTCTGTAGTGCAGTAAGACAAGACAAAGAAATAAAAGACAAACTGATAGAAAAGGAAAAATTAAAACTATCTTTATTCAGAAATGGCATGATCATGATTATAGACATTGTTATAACTCTACAAGAATCTACAAGTACTAGTTAGTAAATTTAGCAGGACACAGAATAAAAGGCCAGTATCAATTTCATTTCTATATGCTAAGAACAAAATTGAAAACTTAAAATACGTCATATACAATTGCATTAAAGGTACAATAGAATATTTAAGAGAATATTTTTAATATATGTCAAAACTTCTATATTTTAAAATATGTCAAGACTTCTAGGTCAAAACCACAAAACATTGGTGAAATAAATTTTCAAACAAAAAAATGGAAATTTAAACCATCATTATCAATTGAAAGATTCAATGTAGATGAATTATTATTTTTTTCCCAAATTGACTTATTTGTTCAATGCAATTTTGAGTAAAATTTCTGCAGAATAATCTATACATACTTTATACAGCAATTCTAAATTTTATATGAAAAGGTAAAGAAACTAGAATAGAAAGAATACTTGAAATTAAAGATTAATATATGATGCATGGGATATGAAGATTTACTGTGAACTTATAACAATCAAGAGAGTGTGGTATTGAAGCAATGATAAATCTATATATAAATGAGACAGACTGGAGAGTCCAGAAGTAAACCCATACATATATAGTTAACTTACTTTTAATAACAATGCCCTGGTAATTTAATGAAGGGCATAGAGTGTTTTCAACAAACTGTCATGGAGCAATAAAAATAAGAAAAAATAAGACTTACATTTATTTCTATCTCACACTACATACACATATTGATTCAAAATGAATCACAGAACTAAAAGTAAAATGTAATATGATAATATTTATTAAATAAAACAAGAGAAAAACACTTTCATCTTTAGTGCATCACTGATTTTCAGAGAGGAGACAATGATTATAAAATAAAAACAAAGACAAATTAGACTTTATCAATATTAAAAATTACTGCTTTATAAGACACCATTAAGTAATTAAAAAGATGGCAGAAACTAGGTAAAAATATGCACCAAGCTCATATCTGAAAAATTAATTGTATACACAACTTATACAAAGGTCCAACACTTCAATACACAAAAAACTAATATTCCTAAATGTCAAAATATTTGAAAAGATACTTCACAAAAAAAGATAAACAAATGTCCAATATTCATGTGAACACTTTTCAACATCTTTAGACATTGGAAAACAAAAACATATAGTACCCACTAGAATGGCTAAAATAAATAACTTGACAATGCAAAATGCTTTCTAGGATGTAGAGAAATGGAACTCTCATTAATTTTGCGAAAATATAACTACCAAAAATGACTCAATGTGAAGCAGAAAATCTAAGTAACCTTTTATCTAATACAATAAATTAATTTTGTTCTGAAAAATCTTATAACAAAGAAAACTCTAGGCCAAGGTGACTACTATAAATGTGATATAATGGGTGTAATATAATGCAAATTGTTACAATTTTAGAAAATACAAAATGGAAATATAAAATGGTACAATCACTTTGGGAAATATTTTGGCAAAATCTTATACATTTCTAGGAAGTTACTAATTAAACTTAGAATTTAAGGCAATGTCCAATTTTTCTTTCTAATGTGAGAATATCATCTTCTCTTAAAGTTTAGTCAGAGATTTTAGGAGAATAGATTCTTCTTAAGATTATTTTTAAATATTCTGGAATAGGTATGCTAGCCATGAAAAAGAACATCAATATATATGGAAATTTACCCATATAGAAGATATACTATTATGCTTTCCTTACTTATAAGGTGCCTATAATCAAATGCATCAATTAACTCATATTTCTAAGATTAACCAAAAAGTATATATTAAAATATAATTTTTAATTTTTTTCTGAAAAATGATGGCTAATTTTTAAAGAATACTAAATCAATGCTGGTATTCTTTCTTACAAGCTGAAAACATTTCATATTTTATTAAGGCAAATTCTTGTCTATATGGAAATGCATTAATGTAAAACTACTAATTGAATAAAATTATCATCTTAAATCAATAGCACAAAATTACTCTCTTGGCCTTAGTTCAAAAATAAAAAGTAATGATTTTAAACTTTCACTTTCTAATACACACAGCAAGAAGATTTAACAATGTTGATATTCATTCAGATAGAGTCCCAGCACTGAGTCAAAAGCATTTAACTTGGATCTTAGATTTTCAAAGTATCACTTGTATCGTTAAAATAAAGAAATGCAGGCTTTCTCCAGCAGACAGTGATTATGAGGTTCTCTGCTCACTTAAGTAGGATAAATTAATTCTTATTCAAAGGCAGAATACGAACAGTGAAAGATGTAAGAGCCTAAAACAAGTACTAAATGACTCTGACCAAAGCTTGTTTAGACTCTTAAGATATACACCACTCTATATCTAGTACAAGTAACCACATCATTAGTATGTGTTTATATACTAGAATGAAACAGTCTCTACTTATCTGTAATAGATACCATTTCCCTAAACTGATATTTCAGATTTAATGGAAGAAATAATTATTTTTTTAAATTTATTTTTCCTTTTCTTCTTGTTTCTGGCTCTGATTTAATAGACACATGATTAGACACATAGGAATTCATATATTTACATAACTATATATCTAGTCATTTATCACATATGTATGATACCATAAACACAAATGTATGATATAGATATGCATATATGAATACACGTATCTATACACATATAGATATACATAAAGATATATAGGTGTATTGCTATTTTATTCTTTTTCCCATAAACACAATCAGATTAATAGGTAAATGGAATATAATAAAAGCAAACCAATAAACACATTATGTTACAAATTTGAAAAATAATTAAAATAAGTTAACACAAAAAGCACAATTATGGAGGTATAAAAAGGTATACATCTTTAGTATATCTCTAATGCCTGGCACAGTGCTGAGTATATAGTAAATAGCTCCCGACACAAAACACCATTGGCTATGCTTATCAACTTCTAACACTTGAATGTAAACCTTGGCATATTTTATTTTAAATTCTAAAGCTCTACAACTCTTTCTAAATGGGCTAATTCATTTTTCACCTTGGAATTTCAAAACAAACAAACAAAAAAACCTGTTCTGTCTGGTCAAATAACTCATCAAGGGAAAGCTTAGAAGAGATTTAATGGAGAGACATACTCAGTAGCAGCGGTGAGTCTATCAATTGCTTTTAATTTTACAGGCTCATAGGCAGAAGGGACTTGCCTTGTCTCAGATGAGACTTTGAACTTGGACTTTTGGGTTAATGCTGGGATGAGTTTAGACTCTGGGAAACTGTTGGGAAGGCATAATTGTGTTTGAAATGTGAGAAGAACATGAGACTTGTGAGAGGTCAGGGACAGAATGATATGTTTTGTCTATGTTTCCCCACCCAAATCATATCTAGAATTGTGATCCCAACATGTCAAGGGAGAGACCTGCTGGGAAGTGATTGGATCATGGGATTGGTTTTCCCATCCTGTTCTCATGATAGTTCTTATGAGATCTCATGGTTTAAAAGTGTTTGACAGTCCCTCCCCCAACTGCCATGTAAGACATACCTTGCTTCTCCTTCATCTTCTGCCATGATTGTAAGTTTCCTGAGGCCTCCCCAGCCATGTGGAATTGTGAAACAATTAAAATTCTTTTCTTTATAAATTACCCAGTCTCAGGTAGTTCTTTATAGCAGTGTAAAAATGAACTAACACACCACTCCCTAAATCAGTTCAGTACTGAGTAGAGTTAAGGCCTTCCCTTATGTCTGGATTTTCAGGCTCCCAAGTTAGGGGTGTATATACTCTAGGCAGTCTCTTCTTCTCTCATACTCCTAGTTTTCACCTGGCTCACAATGTAGGTTGCAATCTGCCACTTCTTTGAAAGATTCTGTGAATTCTTTCAGTTTTCCTGTTAATTTCCTGCCTTGCCTTTTTTGAAAAGTTCACACTATGTATCTCTGAATACTATTTTGTCTTTCCAAGAGGGAGAGGCATGCTAACTCTGCCTCTGATTCACGACCTTAGAAAAATGAAATTTAAGTGAAGAATTTATAAAGTTTTAATATTAACTAGCTTTTTATTTTTTATTTTATTTTTTGAGATGGAGTCTCCCTCTGTTGCCCAGGCTGGAGCACAGTGGCACAATCTTGGCTCACTGCAACCTCCGCCTCCCAGGTTCAAGCAATTCTCCTGTCTCAGCCTCCTGAGTAGCTGAGACTACAGGCACCCACCACCATGCCCGGCTAATTTTGTGTATTTTTATTAGAGACAGGGTTTCACCATGTTAGCCATGATGGTCTCGATCTCCTGACCTCGTGTCTCCCTGCCTTGACTCCCCAAAGTGCTAAGATTACAGGTGTGAGCCACCGTGCCCAGCTAATAAACTGATATGTTCCAAATATTACACTTGAAACTTTTTTTTTTTCCCCAAGACAGACTTTCACTCTTGTTGCCCAGCCTGGAGGGCAATGGCATAATTTCGGCTCACTGCAACCTCTGCCTCCCAGGTTCAGGAGATTCTCCTGCCTCAGCCTCCCTTGTAACTGGGATGACAGGAGTGCACCAACACGCCTGGCTAATTTTTGCATTTTTAGTAGAGATGGGGTTTCACCATGTTTGTTAGGCTGGTCTCGAACTCCTGACCTTAGGTGATCCACCCGCCCCAGCCTCCCAAAGTCCTGGGATTACAGGCATGAGCCACCGTGCCTGGTCTGCTATTTATTAAATGTTTAGTACGAATAACTAGTAATGCTATGTCATGGTTTGGCTGTATCCCACCCAAATCTCATCTTGTATTGTAGTTCCCATAATCCCCACGTATCACGAGAGGGACCTGGTGGGAGGTAATTGAATCATGGGAGCAGTTTCCCACATGTTGTTCTGTGATAGTAAGTTCTTAGGAGATCTGATGGTTTCATAAGGGGCTTCCCCCGTTGCTCGACTCTCATTCCCTCTCCTGTCGCCCTATGAAGAGGTGCCTTCCACCATATTGTAAGTTTCCTTAGGCCTCCTCAGCCATGTGGAACTGTGAGTCAATTAAACCTCTTTCTTTTATAAATTATCCAGTCTTGGATATTTCTTTATAGCAGTGTGAGAAGGAACTAATACATGCCATCTGAGAATGGATTTTGTTGGAAGATTTTTAAAACATTAATAATTTAATCTCCATATTTTTATAAATTTATTCTTATTTATTCCTTTTTCAATTAGTTTTGATAGTTTTGGCCTCTCTAGAAATGTGTGCATTTCAAATATTGTACCTAATAAATCGGAATACAGTTGTTCATAATACTTCGTTATAATTCTTTATTTCTGTAAGGTTGGTAGCAATATCCCCACTTTAATGCCTAATTTTAGCAATTTGAAATTTCTCTCATTTTTGCCTAGTGAATTTAACCAAACGTGTGTCAATTTACTTGATCTTTTCAAAGAAACAACAACTTTGAATTATGTTGATTCTTCCCTACTTGGAGAATTTAATCCATTGACATTTAACATAACCACGGACAAGATGGGCTTTATCTCTGCCATTTATTATTTGATTTCTATATGTCTTATATTTTTTGTTCCTTAATCCCTTTTTAAGTGCCTTATTTTGTATTAAAGAGATATTTTCTGGTGTGTCATTTTAATTTCCTTGTCATTTCTTCAATTACATATTTTTAATTATTTTCTTAGTGGCTTCCCTGGGAATTATAATAATCATATAATTTCACATCAACCTAGTTTGGATTAATACCAATTTAATTTCAATAACATGTAAAACCTTTGTTTATAGCTTTGTCAACGACTATTTATGCTTTTCATGAAACAAGATACATCTTTATACATTGTGTATTTTATCAACAGAGATATTTAAGAATGTTTCATATGGTTGTCCTTTAAAATAGAAGAAAATGAAGTATAAATAAAAACTACATTTGTAGTATCTATTTTTCATAACTTTTATATTTACATTTACTGTATTTTTTCAAAAACATATTTTATGAAGATTTGAACAACTGTCTTCTTATTTCAGCCTGAAGGACTTTATCATTTCTCATAGCTCCTGTCATCTACTGACAAACACCCTAACATCATGTTTATACAGTATCTTAATCACTCTTTCATGGTTTCTGATGAAAAATAAGCTATTTATTTTATTGAAGATACCTTGTACATAATGATTCAATTCTCTCTTCTTATTTTCAAAATTCTTTGTTTTTGAGAGTTGGCAGTGGGATTAAGTTGCGTCTAATTGTGTATCTGTTTTGGTTTATCCTTCTAGGAGTTTCTTATCTTCTTAAATGTGCAAGTGAGGGTTTTCAGAAAATGTGACTATTTTCCCCATTACCTTTAAATATTTTTTGCCATTTTATTTCTTCTGGTTTCCCATTATGCATATGTTGGTACACTTATGCTGTCCAACAGGATCCTTAGGCTGTGTTCATTTTTCTTTTTTTTCTGTTACAGAGTGTATAATCTGAATTGCTGTATTGAAATACATTGAATATTTATTTTGCCTGTTTAAATCTACTGTCTATTCTAGTGAACTTTTCAGTTCAGTTGTATTTTTCTACTCCAGAATTTGTATCTGGCTTTTCAAAAATAATTTATATATTAAATTAATCTTTTTCTCCATTTTGTGATTGATTGGTCTTACATCTTTTCTTAATTCTGTAAATGTGGTTACCTTTGGCTCTTTGAACATATTTATAATAGTTTAAATTTTTTCCTCAGCATGCTTAACATCTAGTCTTCTCCAGGCACAGTTTCTATTGACTGATTTTTATCTTGTGTGTGATCATATGCTTATTTCTTTGTATATCTTGTAATAACTTGAATATTAGTCATTTTGGATATTATGATAAGACTAGCCTGCAAATCAGATTCTCCTTTCTTCCTAGAGTTTGCTTTCATTTATTGTTTGTTACTAAAGTAACTTTTCTGAACAGAATCAATAAAGTCTGTAATCTTATTTAGCCATTGAAGTGTTTGATCAGTTAACATTTTAGTCAGGCAATGATTGGAGAAAGGTTTTCTTAAATGACTGAAAGCAAAAACGCCCTAACTTTGTGGAGAGGTTTTGTGTGCAAGTTTGGTCATTTTTTTAACACTCAGCAGGAAAGTTTACAATTCTGCCTTAGCTGTAACTTCCTGCTTGTGCAGAGCTTCAACACCAGCCAGAAATTAAAGCTTAGAGACATGTCAGGTCTGTGCTGAGCAAGTGCACAGCCATGGGCATGCACTTTCACTTCTAGATTCCCAGGAACTTTTAAAATCCCTTATGTACATCTCATTTCTAAGCATTTTCTTCCATGTTTTTTGGGTAGTTTCTTGTTTCTCCCAACTGTTACACATTGCCTCAGGCATCAGTGATCAAAATATTTGCCTCTAAATGTTTTAATACACAACCCCACATAATGATTTAGCACTGCATGAGTTCTGAGTGAGACCGAATAAGACAAGTATTTTCGGGTGTTCTTTCAGGGAGCTACCAGACAGAAGAAATAATGAACCTTTTTTGAGAATGAGATTTGTTTTTGTCCCTCCAGTACTGAGAATATGTGCTATTATTTTCAATGCTACTGCTGAGCTGGAGAGTGTAGGAAAGGGCTAGAGCAAGTTAAAATTCTTCAAAGCTCACTGTTCTTACAGAGAGCCATTTTTCTGAAAAACAGGTACTTGCAAGTTTTTGTGTGGCTGAAAGCTTTTGGATAACTTTTCAAAAAGTTGATTCTCACATTGCCTAATCTGTATTCTTTATTGCTTTTAAGGACAAGTAGAATTTCAGATTTCCTTACTTTGCTATTTTCTCTGACATCTCCATATAACATTCTTAAAATACAATGCTATAGAAATGGAAAACTAATTAGAACTTGCCCGGTTTTAAGGTAGGTTGGGGAGAAGGATATTGTGTGGTTATAAAAGGTCAACATCGGGAATTCTTGTGGTCATAAAACTATTCTGTATTGTATGCGCAGGTGTCTCTGTTTTATTTTGCACAACTGTGTGTGAAAATACAATTATTGTAATATTTCAAAAAGTTAAGTGAAAAAGAAACTAATACAAGGGATTGAGTTACAGATACAATAGAACAAAAAATAATTTTCTGTGGAAATCAGATTCCATCTCTTTTGAGAATGGTTAAATAAGTGCATTGCTTATATCTGTGTGCCCAATACTTAGACAACTAAATATCAACATAATTACATCCAGTGGAAGTTCTTTGTAAGTGTCACAAATGGGAAACTTACAGTATATTTATAATCTTTCTTAATGTGTATTTATTCATTTACTGGAATGAATAACAAAATAATAACAAAACTTTTAATATTGAGATATGTAGGAGGAAATGCAAGAAGGAAAAGAAAGAGAAAAAGAAAAATAATAGCTGATACCAGTTTTATGATGTAAGTGTAGTATCTTAAATTGGTCAACACAAAGAGGAAGTACTGAAATAATTTAGTGGTTTGCTTTGGTAATGTATTTTAAGTTCCTTAAAATATTGCTCATTTATTATTGACAACTTCCAGTCCAAATTATGACTTTAGTATTAGGATTTGTTTTTATGTCTCAAGTGAAGAGTCCCACATACTCTGTAGACAATGTTCTTAGTCCTGTGGTTTCCACTTATAGCTTTACTATTATTTTATTGGATAATTTCTACTAGTCATTACCATCATTCTTGCAAATTTCTCTGGAAACTATGCTTTTATTAGTTTGAAAGTCTCCCATCCCTTACTGTGTGAAAATGATTCTTGCTGTGATTAAATGAGGAGCAAAAAGTCACTCGCAGCAGGTCTAGTGGCATTCGCTCTTCTTTCATGCAGAGTAAATGGGACTGGTGGGCTTTCTACTTAAAATCATTTCTGGGATTTCTCAAAAAGAAGGCAGACTGTGTGAACCATATGTAGATGGGTTCTTATGGCTTCTCAGACAATCAGGGAAGGAAATTTTCTCACCTTTGCTTGACAAAGTTGAATACGTCCAGATTATTAGCATTAGTCACTTTTACAGATGTCCCAGTTTCCTCTGGGTGTACTCAAGCACAGATATTTCTT
Source organism: Pongo abelii (assembly GCF_028885655.2). Lineage (NCBI taxonomy): Eukaryota > Metazoa > Chordata > Mammalia > Primates > Hominidae > Pongo > Pongo abelii. The sequence continues at coordinate 133,677,669 of NC_072008.2, forward strand.
TTTGTATGTTTCTCCAGTTATGCCTTATGCTAAACTAAAGCAACTAGAAAATTGATAGGAAGACTACTTGTAAGAGGAGGGAGCAACTAGAAATGGATAGTGGTTTAGTATAATGAGATTATCTCATCGGGTAGAAATTTACGTAGTATCTCTTTCTCTGCCTGTGTACTGCAATATATGGTTACATGTTTAGTAGCTGTATTTTAAAAATAAGAAGGAAATAGTGAAAGAGGAAAAAGTCAAAAACTGATCCACTCTTTGAGCAAAGTTTTTTGTTTTCAGAATTTTGTTAGTATTCATCATACACCAACTAGTTTACATATTTAGTTCTTTACAATGAAAATGATAAAAAATTATAAGCACACATTTTATGATTTTAAATTCAGATTATGAAAAATTCTATCTTATTTGTAAATAATATCTTTAACACCTGAATGAGTTTACTTGCTCAGAAAGGAGTATGAGGTTTATTTCTACCTAAGGATTTGATACATTTCATTAGTACTAAAATGTTTTTATTAACTTGAGCACCTTCAAGCCTAGTTTGCCTGTCCATACTGGAAGTATAACCTCCTCTTTTAATTTGTTGTCAAATTGATGAAATAAAATTTTCAAGCATTTTTCCCCTTCTACCAATGATCTGAAATACTACATGGCTCTATGATGAATGTACATTTGCACATGTTTGACTGGAAGTTCTGCAACTATTGCCTATGCCAATGAGTTTAAGTACAATCTCAACACATTTGACCTCCTATTCTTATAATCTTGTCACTTGAACCTGCTGTTTTGCATCTTCTAGCCCTCTTAATTTTGTTTTCCTATTTAGCAAGTCAAACATCTTCCCACTATAAATTTCAAAAAAGGTATCATATACTTGACATTCTAGCTTTTCAGAGTTTGGCTTCCTTAGCATTAAAAAAAATAGAGCTGCTAATGCATAAATTCCTTTAGAATAATCTTGATTTTTCCTAAAAAGTCATCACCTATAGTGGTTTTTCTATATCCAGTCTGCCCATAAGCAACACGTGCAACCTAGTGGTCTACTGGTAAACCTTTTTTATTGGGTGGGTGTTTCTCCTTTTTTTTTTTTTAAATTTATGATACTGTAAGTTCTGGGATACATGTGCAGAACGTACAGCTTTGTTACATAGGTATACATGTACCATGGTGGTTTGCTGCACCCATCAACCCATCATCTAGGTTTTAAGCCCCGCATGCATTAGGTATTCATCCTAATGCTCTCCCTCTCCTTGCTCCCTACCTGCGACAGGCCCTGCTGTGTGATGCTCCCCTCCCTGTGTCCATGTGTTCTCATTGTTCAACTCCCACTTATGAATGAGAACATGCAGTGTTTGCTTTTCTATTCCTGTGTTACTTTGCTGAGAATAATGGTTTCCAGGTTCATCCATGTCCCGGCAAAGGACAAGAACTCATTCTTTTTTTTATGGCTGCACAGTATTCCACTACTCCATGGTGTATATGTGCCACATTTTCTTTATCCCGTCTACAATTGATGAGCATTTGGGTTGGTTCCAAGTCTTTGCTATTGTGAATAGTGCTGCAATAAACATATGTGTGCATGTGTCTTTAAAGTAGAATGATTTATAAACTTTTGGGTATATACTCAGTGATGGGATTGCTGGGTCAAATAGTATTTCTGGTTCCAGATCATTGAGGAATCACCACATTGTCTTCCACAATGTTGAACTAATTTACACACAAATACATATAAACATGTTCATTAATAGGATATTCTGTTGTTAGTGTCTATAATCCAAACTTCATCTAAAGTCTCTGATTATATACATAATTTTATAATTTGGGTTTGTAGCATCAAAATCCTGGGCTATTTTTTTCTTTAAATTCTTTCTGCTTACACTTTTTTCTTATTTTCTTTTTAATTTTTCTACTTCTTTTACACAATTAGATTTTTTTTTTGACAGGATCTGACTGCTGATGTGCAGTGGAACAATCTTGGCTCACTGCACCCTATACGTCCCAGGCTCAAGTGGTCCTCCCACCTTAGCCTCCCAAGTAGCTGGGACTACAGGCATGCACCATCACGTTCGGCCAATTTTTTGTATTCTTAGTAGAGATGGAGTTTCGCCATGTTGCCCAGGCTGGTCTGGAATTCCTGGGCTCAAGCTATCCACTCAGCTCAGCCTCCCAAAGTGCTGTTATTTTTTATTTTTTACTTTTTTATTTATAACTCTTCCTCTGTTAGTTCTTTTTTTTTTATTTTTTTTATTATTATACTTTAAGTTTTAGGGTACATGTGCACAATGTGCAGGTTAGTTACATATGTATACATGTGCCATGCTGGTGCGCTGCACCCATTAACTCGTCATTTAGCATTAGGTATATCTCCTAATGCTATCCCTCTCCCCTCCCCCCACCCCACAACAGTCCCCAGAGTGTGATGTTCCCCTTCTTGTGTCCTTGTGTTCTCATGGTTCAATTCCCATCTATGAGTGAGAACATGCGGTGTTTGGTTTTTTGTCCTTGTGATAGTTTACTGAGAATGATGATTTCCAATTTCATCCATGTCCCTACAAAGGACATGAACTCATCATTTTTTATGGCTGTATAATATTCCATGGTGTATATGGGCCACATTTTCTTAATCCAGTCTATCATTGTTGGACATTTGGGATGGTTCCAAGTCTTTGCTATTGTGAATAGTGCCACAATAAACATACATGTGCATATGTCTTTATAGCAGCATGATTTATAGTCCTTTGGGTATATACCCAGTAATGGGATGGCTGGGTCAAATGGTATTTCTAGTTCTAGATCCCTGAGGAATCGCCACACTGACTTCCACAATGGTTGAACTAGTTTACAGTCCCACCAACAGTGCAAAAGTGTTCCTATTTCCCCACATCCTCTCCAGCACCTGTTGTTTCCTGACTTTTTAATGATTGCCATTCTAACTGGTGTGAGATGGTATCTCATTGTGGTTTTGATTTGCATTTCTCTGATGGCCAGTGATGATGAGCATTGTTTCATGTGTCTTTTGGCTGCATAAATGTCTTCTTTTGAGAAGTGTCTGTTCATATCCTTTGCCCATTTTTTGATGGGGTTGTTTGTTTTTTTCTTGCAAATTTGTTGGAGTTCATTGTAGATTCTGGATATTAGTCCTTTGTCAGATGAGTAGGTTGGGAAAATTTTCTCCCATTTTGTAGGTTGCCTGTTCACTCTGATGGTAGTTTCTTTTGCTGTGCAGAAGCTCTTTAGTTTAATTAGATCCCATTTGTCAATTTTGGCTTTTGTTGCCATTGCTTTTGGTGTTTTAGACATGAAGTCCTTGCCCATGCCTATGTCCTGAATGGTAATGCCTAGGTTTTCTTCTAGGGTTTTTATGGTTTTAGGTCTAACGTTTAAGTCTTTAATCCATCTTGAATTAATTTTTCCATAAGGTGTAAGGAAGGGATCCAGTTTCAGCTCTCTACATATGGCTAGCTAGTTTTCCCAGCACCATTTATTAAATAGGAAATCCTTTCCCCATTGCTTGTTTTTCTCAGGTTTGTCAAAGATCAGATAGTTGTAGATATGCGGCATTATTTCTGAGGGCTCTGTTCTATTCCATTGATCTATATCTCTGTTTTGGTACCAGTACCATGCTGTTTTGGTTACTGTAGCCTTGTAGTATAGTTTGAAGTCAGGTAGTGTAATGCCTCCAGCTTTGTTCTTTTGGCTTAGGATTAACTTGGTGATGTGGGCTCTTTTTTGGTTCCATATGGACTTTAAAGTAGTTTTTTCCAATTCTGTGAAGAAAGTCATTGGTAGCTTGATGGGGATGGCATTGAATCCATAAATTACCTTGGGCAGTATGGCCATTTTCACGATATTGATTCTTCCTACCCATGAGCATGGAATGTTCTTCCGTTTGTTTGTATCCTCTTTTATTTCATTGAGCAGTGGTGTGTAGTTCTCCTTGAAGAGGTCCTTCACGTCCCTTGTAAGTTGGATTCCTAAGTATTTTATTCCCTTTGAAGCAATTGTAAATGGGAGTTCACTCATGATTTGGCTCTCTGTCTGTTATTGGTGTATAAGAATGCTTGTGATTTTTGCTCATTGATTTTGTATCCTGAGACTTTGCTGAAGTTGCTTATCAGCTTAAGGAGATTTAAGGAAGCACTAAACATGGAAAGGCACAACCGGTACCAGCCACTGCAAAATCATGCCAAAATGTAAAGACCATTGAGACTAGGAAGAAACTGCATCAACTAACGAGCAAAATAACCAGCTAACATCATAATGACAGGATCAAATTCACACATAACAATATTAACTTTAAGTGTAAATGGACTAAATGCTCCAATTAAAAGACACAGACTGGCAAATTGGATGAAGAGTCAAGACCCATCAGTGTGCTGTATTCAGGAAACCCATTTCACGTGCAGAGACATACATAGGCTCAGAATAAAAGGATGGAGGAAGATCTACCAAGCAAATGGAAAACAAAAAAAGGCAGGGGTTGCAATCCTAGTCTATGATAAAACAGACTTTAAACCAACAAAGATCAAAAGAGACAAAGAAGGCCATTACATAATGGTAAAGGGATCGATTCAACAAGAAGAGGTAACTATCCTAAATATATATGCACCCAATACAGGAGCACCCAGATTCATAAAGCAAGTCCTGAGTGACCTACAAAGAGACTTAGGCTCCCACACAATAATAATGGGAGACTTTAACACCCCACTGTCAACATTAGACAGATCAACAAGACAGAAAGTTAACAAGGATATCCAGGAATTGAACTCAGCTCTGCACCAAGCCGACCTAATAGACATCTACAGAACTCTCCCCCGCCAAATCAACAGAATATACATTTTCTTCAGCACCACACCACACCTATTCCAAAATTGACCACATACTTGGAAGTAAAGCTCTCCTCAGCAAATGTAAAAGAACAGAAATTATAACAAACTGCCTCTCAGACCACAGTGCAATCAAACTAGAACTCAGGATTAAGAAACTCACTCAAAATCACTCAACTACATGGAAACTGAACAACCTGTTCCTGAATGACTACTGGGTACATAATGAAATGAAGGCAGAAATAAAGATGTTCTTTGAAACCAATGAGAACAAAGACACAACATACCAGAATCTCTGGGACACATTCAAAGCAGTGTGTAGAGGGAAATTTATAGCACTAAATGCCCACAAGAGAAAGCAGGAAAGATCCAAAATTGACACCCTAACATCACAATTAAAAGAACGAGAAAAGCAAGAGCAAACACATTCAAAAGCTAGCAGAAGGCAAGAAATAACTAAAATCAGAGCAGAACTGAAGGAAATAGAGACACAAAAAACCCTTCAAAAAATTAATGAATCCAGGAGCTGGTTTTTTGAAAGGATCAACAAAATTGATAGACCGCTAACAAGATTAATAAAGAAAAAAGGAGAGAAAAATCAAATAGACGCAATAAAAAATAATAAAGGGGATATCACCACCGATCCCACAGAAAAACAAACTACCATCAGAGAATACTACAAACACCTCTACGCAAATAAACTAGAAAATCTAGAAGAAATGGATAAATTCCTGGACACATACATGCTCCCAAGACTAAACCAGGGAGAAGTTGAATCTCTGAATAGACCAATAACAGGAGCTGAAATTGTGGCAATAATCAATAGCTTACCAACCAAAAAGAGTCCAGGACCAGATGGATTCACAGCCGAATTCTACCAGAGGTACAAGGAGGAACTGGTACCATTCCTTCTGAAACTATTCCAATCAATAGAAAAAGAGGGAATCCTCCCTAACTCATTTTATGAGGCCAGCATCATCCTGATACCAAAGCTGGGCAGAGACACAACCAAAAAAGAAAATTTTAGACCAATATCCTTGATGAACATCGATGAAAAATTCCTCAATAAAATACTGGCAAACAGAATCCAGCAGCACATCAAAAAGCTTATCCACCATGATCAAGTGGGCTTCATCCCTGGGATGCAAGGCTGGTTCAACATATGCAAATCAATAAATGTAATCCAACGTATAAACAGAATCAAAGACAAAAACCACATGATTATCTCAATAGATGCAGAAAAGGCCTTTGACAAAATTCAACAACGCTTCATGCTAAAAACTCTCAATAAATTAGGTATTGATGGGACGTATCTCAAAATAATAAGAGCTATCTATGACAAACCCACAGCCAATATCATACTGAATGGGCAAAAACTGGAAGCATTCCCTTTGAAAACTGGCACAAGACAGGGATGCCCTCTCTCACCACTCCTATTCAACATAGTGATGGAAGTTCTGGCCAGGGCAATTTGGCAGGATAAAGAAATAAAGCGTATTCAATTAGGAAAAGAGGAAGTCAAATTGTCCCTGTTTGCAGATGACATGATTGTATATCTAGAAAACCCCAAAGTGCTGTTATTACAGGCGATAGTCACCGCGCCCTGCCTGCAATTAGATTTTCTACGTGTCTTCTGTTGTGCAGAGAAAACCTGTTCAGGAAGTTGACTAGGTGTGCATGAGTAGAACCAATGATTTTTTTCTCTCTCTTGGTGGAGAGTCATTGTTAATAAAAGCCACTACAGTCCATTAATTCTTTACAATCTTGTTTAACTTGCCTGAAGATGTTAGAGATGAGGGTGTTTCTATACTGGGTTAATTTTTTTCTGTCAGTTACAAGGTCAGGGTTAAGGGAAAGATGCTGATCAGGTCAATATCTTTGTATTTTGTAGCTCCATTTTCTATCCATTTAACAGTTACACCATCCTTACCTGTTTTTGAAGATTTTACCATTGTTTGATGCATTTGCCTATTGCTCCAATTGATCTGCACATAAATCCTAATCTGAATCTTGCCAATGTTGGCCATTCATAGTGAATTTTAAAGGATGAATATAAAGTCATATATATATTCCTCATCTAAATTATGTACACTACGTTATGATATATTATGTTAAAATACATTCTATTGGCAGTTGAGAAAGGTTACAAAGTTTTGAGCACATTTTAGAAATACAACCAAGTAAAATACTTAAAAAAATATATTTTTATAATGAATGTATCGCATGATGTATCAATGAACTTATTGCTTCAGACATATTAATATTCAAGTTTATCCATTCAATTTTTAACCACCTTTCCAAAACTGCCACATCAGCTGGTTGTTCTAAAGTTGTTTCTAAATACACAAATTTGTCTTTTCTCAGTAAAAAATTAAAAACCAAAACCTAGAAAACTAGATTGAAATTAAATGTGAAACATATTACTCAAAAGGTACAAGTCAGAAACTAATAGATTTAAGAATTCTTAGATTCATTAATTAGTAATATTTTTAATAACTAGAAAAACAAAAATATTTGGTGTATTTACCTTTAATGATACTGTATAACTGGTGACCTTTCTGTTATAAAATAGTTATTTATGATCTATGTTAAGTGATGAAAATTGAAGATAAAGAGGTTTATATTGGTGAATCATTATTCTGTGATAGTTTGAACTATTTACTGACTAGCATTTCTTCCATCCTTTTTCTTGCCATTTTTCCTCTGCCTTGTTGGCTTTGTTCTTGGCCATGTTATTTTGCTGCATATAAACGGATGTTTTCAATGTAATTTTTGTGTGCTGTGGCCCTCTTGCTCTGACTCTTCATCATTAAAATAGTAATGTCCTAGATAATGAATACATTCCTTCAGTGTAGATTCTGAAATGAGAAGACTTGTGGAGCCATGTTTAGCCAAATCTAGCTGAGCCTAGAATATACAGGCCCCATAGAGTCTAGTGAATCCAGCATAAAACAGCAAAGCCAAGAGAGCCCAGTAGAGCTACAGTGTACTTAAGACCATAAAGTAAAGTAAGTAAGACATAAATGTTTGTTTTTTTGAAGCCTCTGAGAATACATGGCTGTTAGTTAAACCATAAAACCTTATGAAATCTTATCATTATACTTATCTAACACTGACTTGAAGAACTTTGAATTAAAATAGCCACTGTTGGCGTTTGTAGATTTAAATTGAGTCAGATTGGTTAACTCTTTGGTGTAATCAATTGCTACATTACTGATCATCAAAACAGAAGGAAACTCATAATACATTTGCTCATAGTTTTGTTAGACCATGCTTACAGAACCCCTAGAGAATTAGGGAATCAGTGAGAGCAGAATAATACATACAATAATAACAGCAGTTTGGACCTTACTTATAATCAACAAACTTGATTACAAACAAAATTTTAATAAAAAGTAAGAAAAATAAAATCCTTTATCAGAGCTTTTATTTGATCTTTACTGTAGGTTGTAGATCAGAACATTGTTATTAATATAGAAGACATATTCATCTTAAGGAGTTAAAGACCAAGTCGACTTCATTTATAAAGAATAATTTTATACTTGTAGTCTCAGAGAGATGATGATCATCACTAGAATTTGAGACAGAATTTATCAACATTGATTTCTCAAATAATCATAGTTTGTAAAATTGTTTATAATTACCATGAGGCATTTAATTTTTCCAAGATAGGGGCATTTTTATTTAAAAAATAGAATGATTATTACAGTTTATAATAGCAAAAACCACAATTACTTTTACACCAACCTAATACCTCTTTTTTATGTCTTTAATACATGCCATGTGGAATGTCCAGAGGTCATTGTAAATAAACAGCATAAAGACTCCCAAACATAGGGGAAACAAACAATCACATGAGCAAATTACAATGATAACAAAAAGGTCAGTATTTGGAAAGGTTACTAAAGAGAAGCTTGATTGAAGATTTGGCATCTAACTGTGCAAAGAATCACAATGCTAATCTCTATCAGTGTGTAGCATTCAGGACTTCTAAAGGTAAAGATGAATGCACTCTCAGCAAGCAGTAGAAGGCCTGTTGGGTTACCTGAAACCCATCAGTGTCACATAACAATAACCTTATTTTGGTATTCATCTTTAAATCTATCTCATACTGCTTCCCATTGTTGGCTTTGCATTTATTTATTTTTTAAGAAACCAAATCCAGCTGAGATTGCGGCCAACACTGAATGTTACAGATAATTGTGCTTAAACGCACAGCTATAGGTGGAGATATTTCCAACTCTTATTATTGATGCTGGCCCACAGAATGATAAAATGCTGTTTCAAAGGAATATTTAGAGTGTTATTTACACTGAATGAATCTGCTGTAATTCTAGGACAAATAAGTGAAGAAATCTGAACTAAATCATAAAATCACAAAAACACCAAGTAACAAACTTATCATATGTTTCCAGGAATCATCTATTCATTTAATAATAATCAAGGATAGCCTACTGGGTGCTAGTCACTATTATATGTCAAAAGGATACAGTAGTCAGGAAGCATACAAGTTCATGCTTTCATGAGATAGTCATCATTTTCTAGTTAGAGAGACAGAAAAAAGAGGTAAACTAGTTTATACTTTATAGTTATATATTAAACAAATAATACAGAGTGATTTGGGAAGTGAAAATAATATATGAAGGCAAAATAAACAAGATTATGACATCCAGTTTCTAGTTTGGCATGTAAGGAGCTTGAAAGTCATTACTCCACCTTAGCAACAAGTATAAATCTAAACAAATTTCAAACCAAAAACTCTTTGTACAGAATTACACCTGACCACAGCAGAGACCCTCAAACAGAAACCTTAAGTGAGAACCAGTAACAGAGTAAGAAAACTTAAACTGTAACTGACAAATAGCAGGAGGCTCATTGTGGACAAGTATGAGAGTTAAAAACTCCAGGGAATCCAGTATTAGAGGGCATGTCCACATTTTGTGAGTTTTGCTTTACCTGGTTTTTGCAGTACAGAGCTTAGAAAAGCTTCTTTGTGCCTCTGGAAGAGGGGAGGAAAAAGTTACCCTCTGAAATATCTCAAAGTCTTGTGTTCTTCTTAACAAGGCCTGCCCTTAAGAGAAACTATTTTACCACATCTTACCACCACATTGCTAAAGGCTCATTTACTATAGTTCATTTTATCCAGTATATTGTGTCAAGATTTCAACTAAAAATTGCAAAACATACTAAGGATACAAACAGAGTTTCAAGAGACAGAGAAGGCATCAGAATCAGACACAGATATGAAAGGAATGTTGAGATTATCAGATAAGCAATTTAAAATAACTACAATGAATACAGCAAGGGCGGTAATGGAAAAATTAGACAAAATGGAAAAAATAGATAGGTAATGTAAGCAAAGAGAAGAAAATGTTACAAAACAATAAAAATAAATGTTAACTCTGTAACCAAAATAAAAGGAATGCCTTGGATGAGCTCATTAGTAGACTATATACAGCTGAGGAAACAATGTCTGAACTTGAATACAGGTCAATAGAATCTTCCACAACTATAATATCAAAAAGAAAAAAGACTGAAAAAATAAAATGGAAAATCCAAGAGGTATGAGACAAATAAAAATAGTAAAGGAGAGAAAAATAGGCAGAGAAATATTTGAAGTAATAATGACTGTGTATGTCTTCAACTTAATGTCTGACATGAAACCACAGATCTAGGAAGTCCAGAGAACATCAAGCAGAATACACTTAAAACTCACATATTCAAAACCCAAAGCCTACATCCAGGCATATTATATTAACACTGTACAAAGTCAGATATAAAGAAAAAAACCTTGAAAGAAGCCAGAGGGTGAAAAACAGCTTACCTACACAAAAGCAAAGATAAGAATTACCTTTGACTTACCAGAGATCATGCAAGCAATAGAGTGGTGTGAATATTTAAAGTCTTGATCAGTGAGAGAGGTGGGAGACAGAACTAGCCTTGAATTCTATATCCTGAAAACTTATGCTTTAAAAGTGAAAGAGTATGCTTTCTCAGATAGACAAATATTGAAGACATATGTTGCCGGTACACCTAGCTTGCAAAAAATGTTAAAATAAGTTCTTCAGAGAGAAGAAAAATGATAGAGATCAAAGAGTAGATCTACAAAAAGAAAGGAAGAGCGCTAAAGACAGAATGACTGAAGATAAAATAAATCTTTGTTTTTTATTATTAATATGATAGATTACAGTTCATTAAAACCAATAATGACTATGTAGTTGATGAATATTGCTTATGTATTAGTGAAATAAATGACAATATTGGTACAGGGATAGAAGAGAGTAATTAAAAATACAGATGCTTCTTGACATATAATGGGGTTATGTCCCAATAAACCCGTCATAAATTGAAAATATTGTAAGTCAAAAAATGCATTTAATACATTTAATCTAGTGAACACGGTAGCTTAGCCTAGCCTACATTAAGTGTACTCAAAACAGTTCCATTAGCCTATAGTTTTGTAAAATCACCTAGCATAAAGCCTATTTTATTTAAAACGTTGAGTATTTCATATAATTTATTAACTACATGAAAACAGAATGCTTATATGAAAACTTGATGTATGTGTTCTACTGAATGTATATCACATTCACACCATCAAAAAGTCAAAAAATTGTAAGTCAAGCCATTGTAAGTCAGAGACCATTTGTGTTATGTTACTATAAAGTACTAACACTATTTTAAATAATGTTATTTTAAAGTAGAGTTGAGTAGTTGTAAATGTATGTAGCAAACTCTTGGGCAACAACTAAAAAAACTAAAAAGAAAAAGAATTATAATTGATGTTATGAAGCAAAGCAAATTAAATCATACACACAAACTGCTTAATAAGAACTACAAAATGCAGAAAAAGAGTGGAAAAATAGAGATAAAAGGGCAACAAATAGAAAATAGGAATAAATAGTGTAGCTATTAATCCAAATATATCAATAATCACTTTATATGTCAGTGTTTTAAAAGCACCAATTAAAATACACATTGAAGGGAACAAAAAACATGACACAACTATATGTTGGCTACATTAAACCCACTTTAAATATAAAGAAAGATTTAGATTATAAGTAGAGGGATGGAGACAGCTATCCCATGCTAACATCAACTCAAAAGAAATTGGGATAGAAATAGTAACTTGGATACAGCAGACTTCAGAGCAAGAAAACTTATCAGGGATAAAGTGAAGCATTACTTAATAATGAGTGGATTCCTCAGGAAATCACAACAATACTTAAAGTGTATGGACCTAACAACAGAACATTAAAATACATGGGGCAAAAACAGATAGAACTACAAGGAGAAAAATATGCAATTAATATTATAATTGGAGACTTTAACACCCTTCTCTCTATCAGAAACCAACAGATTCATCAGGCAGAAAATCAATAATTACATAATTCAACCCTATAATGCTATCAAACAACTAGATATAATTGACATCTACAGGCTATTTCATCCAACAATAGTAAAATACATATTCTTCTGAAGCTCACATGGAAAATTCACCAAGATAGAACACATTCTGGGTCATAAAACACACCTTGCCAAATTTAAAAGGATAGATATCATAATGTATTCTCTCTGACCACAATTACTAAAACTAGAATTCGATACCAAGAAGATAGCTATAAAACCCCAAAGCACATGGAGATTAAAGAACATACTTCTAAATAACAAATGGGTTAAAGAGGAAATATTAGGAGGAATTTTAAAATATTTCAAAGTAAGTAAAAATGAATATACACAACTTACTAAAATTTATAGGCTGCAGTAAAAGCAGTGGAGGGGAACTTATACTACTGAATATTAGAATAAAACAAATATCTAAAACCTACAATCTAAGCTTCCACTTTGTAAAACCAGAAAAAGTAGAGCCAATAATATTCAAAGTAAGAAGAAGAAAAAATGATAATGTTTAGAGCAGAAATCAATGAAATTGAAAGCAACCAGTCAATAGAGAAAATCTATGAAAACAAAAGCTGGTTGTTTAAAGAATGAAATTGATAAAATTATAGTCAAGCTAACTAATAAATAAAAGAGAGAAGACACAAATATCAGAAATAAAATGGGGACATCCTTAGAGATCCCATGGGCAATATAGAGAAAATAAAGGAATACTGCAAACAAATCTATACTGACAAATTTGATAAACTAGATAAAATGAACTATTTTATTGAAAGACACAATCCATGGAACCTCACAAAAGAAGAAATAGACAATTAGAATAGGCCTATATCTATAAAAGAAATTGAATACATAATTAACAACCACCCAAAACAGAAAGCAGCTGGCCCAGATGAGTTTGCTGCTGAATTCCACCAAACACTTAAGGAAAAAATTTTATCCATTACCTACAATCACTTGTAGAGGATAGAAAAAGACAGAATACTTTCCAACTAATTTTATGAGGCCAGCATTTTCCTAACAACAAAACAAGACAAAGACCGTACAAGAAAATAAAACTGCAAACCAATATCTCTTATGTACATATATGCAAAATCATAAGTGGGATATTAGCAAATTGAATATAACAATTTATAAAAATTATTATACATCATGACCAAGTGAAATTTATTCCAGACAGCAAAGCTGTCTCAATTCTCAAAAATCAACTGAGGCAATGTGTTATGGTCTGAATGTTTGTGTCTTTCCCAAAAAATCTGTATTTTAAAATCTAAACTCCCAACGTGATGGTATATGAAGGTGAGTTTTTTGGGAAGATGATCAGGCCATGAGGGTAGAGAACTCATGAGTTATTAGTGTCTTTATGAAAGAACCTTCATAGAGTGCCTTTACTCCTTCTATCATGTGAGGACACAGAAGTGAGCCATCTCTAAACCAGAAAGGGGGCCCTCACCAGACGCTGAATCTGTAAGCCCTTGTCTAAGATATCACGCCTTTTATAACTGTGAAAAATAAATGTTTGTTGTTTATGTCTGTTTAGAGTATTTTCATTATAATGAAAATATAATGAAAAGCATTCTAATGAAAATGATCCATCACATCAACAGTCGAAAGAATAATCACATGATCTGATCAATAGATTCAAGAAAAAATTGACAAAATTCAGTGCCCATTCATAATAAAAACAGTCACCAAACTTGGAAGAGAGGAAATTTCCTCAACTGGACAAAGACCATGTACAAAAACCCTATAGCTAGCATCATACTTATTGGTGAATAATGTGAGGTTTTCTCACTAAGATCAATAAAAGGCAAAGATGTTCCCTCTCATCTCTCCTTTTCATCATCATACTAGAAGTCCTAGTTAACGCATTAAGACAAGAGAAGTAAATGAAAGGTATAGAGACTGGGAAAGAAAAAATAAAATTGCATTTCTTTGTTGATTATATGTGTGTATTAAAAAAACAAGTATCAATAACCTCGTGTAACTAAAAAGCAAATATAGAAAGACTTCAGGATACAAGTTATATATAAAATTTAATCACTTTCCTACACATAAGCAATGAACGAGTGGAACTGGAAATTAAAACACAATACCATTTATATTAGCACTACAAATAATAAAATACTTAGATATAAACCTAACAAAATAAACAGAAGATGTATATAAGAGAAACTATAAAATAGTGAAATAAGAAACCAAATAACTAAATAAGTGCAGAGATGTTACATGTTTATGGGTAGGAAGACACAATATCGTCAAGATGTTAGTTCTACCAAAATTGATCTATACATTCAATGAAATCCAAGTCAAATTCCTTACAAGTTAATATTTAGGATATTGGTAAACTGATACAAAATTTATATGGACAGTCAAAAGACCAGGAAAACCAACACAACACTGAAAGACAACAAATTTGGAAAATGACATTACCTGACTTCATGACTTATTATAAAGCTATAGTAGTCAATACAGTGTGGTCTTGATGAAAGAATGAACAAATAAATTAAGGGAAAAAATAAAGCATAAAGAGATCCATACAAATATAGTCAACTAAACTTTCAGAAAAAAATAAAAATAATACAATAGAAAAACAGTATTTCAAACAAATGGTGGTTTAACTGAATATCTAATACAAAAAAACTAGACACAGAACATACACCCTTTACAAAAATTATCCCAAATTTATCATATACCTAAATGTAAAAATGTAAAATTATAAATCTCCTAAAAGATAAAAGGTGACCTTGGTTTGGTGATAATTCTTCAGATATACCAAAGGCACAGTCCAAGAAATAAATATATGATAATCTGTACTTCATTAAAATTAAAAGCCTCTCTTTGCCAAAAGATACTGACAAGAGAATGAAAAGACAAGCCACAGACTGAGAAAAAAATATTTGCAAAAAACATATCTGATAAAGAACTCTTAGCTGAAATGTATGCAAAATTCTTTAACTCAACAATAAGAAAATGAGCAACCCTATTTTAAAATGGACAAAAGATCTGAGCAGACCCTGCGTAAAAGAAGATATATAGATAGAAAATAAGTATATGAAAAGATGCTCAACATCACATATCATTAAACAAACTTTAACAGCAATGTGATACCACTACACACCTATTAAAATAGAATCTCAAACACTGACAGTACCAAATGCTGGTGAGGATATGGACAATGGAAAGCCTCATTCATTGCTGATGGGATTGCAAAGCAGTACAGCCACGATAGAAGACAGTTTGGTGGTTTCTTAAAAACTAAACACACTCATTACATGATCCAGCAATCATGCTCCTTGGTATTTACACAAAGGAAATGAAAACTTATGTCCACACAAAAACCTGCACACAGATATTTATAGCAGCTTCATAATTTCCCTAACTTGGAAGCAACAAAAGTGTTTTTCAGTATATGAATAGATAAATAAACAGTGGCACATCCAGACAATTGAATATTGTTCAGTGCTAGTGAAAAATGAGCTATCAAGCCATGAAAAAACACGGAGGAAACTTTAAAAACACATTATCAAGTAAAAGAAGCCCATCTGGTAAAGGCTATACACTATATTGTTCCAACTATTAAATTACAAAAAAGGCAAAAATTATAGCAACAGTGAAAGTATCAGTGGTTGTCAGGGTTTAGGGAGGAAGGAGAGATGAATAAGTGGAATACAAGGTTTCCAGGTCACTTTAAATGTTCTGTATGATACTATAGTGGTGGATCCAAGTCATTATACATTTGTCAAGAGCCACAGAATATAAAATGCCAAGAGTGAATCCTAGTATAAAGTACGGATTTAGGATGGCAATATGTCAGTGAAAGTTCATTGAATGTAACAAATGTATTACCCTGGTATGGGAAGT
Organism: Pongo abelii; assembly: GCF_028885655.2. Taxonomy (NCBI): domain Eukaryota; kingdom Metazoa; phylum Chordata; class Mammalia; order Primates; family Hominidae; genus Pongo; species Pongo abelii. The sequence goes on from NC_072008.2 coordinate 133,693,760, forward strand.
TGATAGTGGAGAAGACTGTGGGCGTGTGGTGTCAGGAGTATATGGGATCTCTCCGTACTTTCTGCTCTATTTTGCTCTCAACATAATCCTGCCCTAAAAATAAAATATGTATTTAAAAAATTAATGAGGAAGCATTTCAGGCAGAGAAAAAACATCAAGAAAAATAGTCCCTGAGTTTGTACAGGTTTAATATGTTCAAGGAATATAAAGAAAGTCTATGAGGTTACCACTCAAGAATGTGGAGTCTATTCACGGGTCAAACAGTGCCATTTATAATACCAGTTGGTATTGCAAAGTAGACTCAAAACTCATAATTGATCTGAGTCTACAAACACAAATATAGCAATTAGAAAGTTCATTTTATTTGGTTTTGTCATTGTATTTTGAGTCCCTACTAAATATAAAATGCTTTTCTGGGTCTAGGAATGAATTAAAAACATGAGGAAGACACTGTTCCTACTCTAATGGAGCTAAAAATCTAGTATGATATAGAAGATATAATTAAAACAGAAAGTAATACATAACAGCTCATAAAAGATAAAAATTGAATACTCTAAGGACTGAGTGGAATAACTTACATATTCATTTTTAATAAAAGTATTTCTTGAGGAATTATTGTGTGCCACACATTTTTCTAGGCAATAAGGATGATCATTAAACAACATAAACAAAAATACCTGTCCTCGCAGAGAGTATATTTTCATCAGCTGTGACAGACAGCATACAATAAATTTAATAAATAAATGCAGTATATAGAATGTTAGAAGTTGATAAGTGTTATGGAAATAAATAGAGCAGTCCAGGAGATTAAAAGGTCTGATGGCAGGTGTGAAGTGGGAATGAGTCCAATATTAAACAGGGTGATTGGGGAAGAGTAACAACAAAGGGAATATGTTAACACTTACTTGAAATAAGTGATAGATTTAGCTATTAAATTGTGTTGGAAGAATATGCAGGGAAAATAAAACAGCATCTGATTTAACAGGAAAATAATATCAGTGTCCCTGTTAGTGTTAGAAACAAGACAGAAATGTCCTTTCTCTCTACAACTATTTGATATTATGTTGAAGGAATTAGTCAATATAATTAGACAAGGGAAGACAATTAAAAGCATACAAATTGGAAAGGAAAAGTTAGTCTAGCTTAATTTGTGAATAACATGGCTATACATCTAAACAACCTAAAAGAATTCACTGAAAAAGTGCTACATCAAACAAGATAATTTAATACATTCTCAGGTAATGCAATTAATGTATAAAATTAATAGCATTATGAATAAAAATCAAGACCAATTTTAAGAGATAAGAGGAGATAAGGAGGAGAATATTTCATTTACAAAATAAATTTAAAATTTGGCTATAGTAATTCCAGAATTGGGGAAATAAATATACAATATTATCTTAGGGTATTTTATAGTGCCAGAAAGTAAAAGTAATGCTCAAAAAGCCAAACTAAACAAGAAACCTACAATGATTTGAATGTGTCACAAGCCAACTGAAAAGAGCGTCCATTGACCAAAAGCTGGAAGAGATTGAACATCTTAAGTAATATTGGATAATAATAAAAATATAAAATAAATATTCCTGCATCTGTACTGGTATAAATATATAATTAAATAGATTCATGAGAAAGAACAAATCTCCTATGCAGAATTTCAAATAAATTATGGAGATTACACCCTCCAAAGGAGGTGAAGCATAAATCTCCACTGCTTAAGTGTGGGATGCATGTATTGGCTTTCTTTCAAAGAGTACACTACAGATAGTTAAAAAAGAGACCTTTACAGTAAAGAAACCTGATGAACACTGCCACAGCCATGTGATCAAGCTTATCATTAGTAATAAGTCTGTCATATTGACAGCATAATATGATGTGATGAAAATCACACTTTGCCTCTATGGTTTCTCTATAAAAACACATAACCCCAGTCTAATAATGAGAAAAACATCAAACACATCTCAATTGAGTGATATTTTAAATATACTTGAAGAATACGCCTAAATTTGTCAAGGTCATTAAAAAAAAACAAGGAAAATCTAAGACACTGTAACAGCGAAGAGAAGTTTAAAAAGACATGATGACTAAATATAATGTGGTATTGGGGATGGGATACTAGAACAGAAGAATGATAATAGGGTGAAAAAATTAATGTAATTTAAATAAGCGACAGAGTTTAGTTAATAATAATGTGTTATATTTAATTATTAATTAGCGCAAATATATAAAACTAACATAAGAGATAGGTTAAACTGGGTGTGGGGGATATGTAACTTTTGTAATACCTTCACATTTTTTTTCTATCTATAAGACAGAGGCTCTATGCCAGATGCAGCAGGCTGAAAATACTAGGACCTGATTGCCCTCATTTCAGCTTGCTTATAGGAAAAAAGTTTTATGCTGGGAGAGGCAAGCTGAAAAGGCCACAGGCCACCACTACACCTGATTCCCACAGCAGTGTCTCTGATATTATACCTAAGTGCAAAGGCATTCCACAAAAAAAAAAAAGTGAACTAAAGCACTTCCTAAAAGAACTGATTTTATGTGAAACAGAGGACTGGGAAGTTTGAACCTAACTTTGAGGTATCCTCACAGTTATTTTAAGAGTGCCCTCAAAATAACAGCTCCTCTTAAATAAGAGAAACAAGCTAAACAATAGCCCAACTTGTTGACCACAGAGCCCTCCTAAAGTTATAACAAACTCGAAGACTGGCATCCAGATCTATCTTGTCCAAATTCAACTGAGAAAAAAAGGATGTTAAGCAAGTAAAATCCCAGGCCACTGTTGATCAGTCAGCTTGTAATTAGTGGAGCCTAAAGGCTGCCAACTAATTGTCAACTAAAAAAGATCACTTAGTAGAGTATTAGAAAAAGAGGCAGACAAAGAGAGCCCTACTAAATGCATTGTGCATTTCAGTGTGATTATATGCAGGATCCCCATACTGTGGGAAAAATGAACATCATTAAAAGCAAACATGTCTGAATTGATCCTAATAAGGTGACTCTTAGTAAATATAACAAACTTTATAAATGTGCACTTGCTCTACTTTCTATTCGTTAATAGATATAAAATTATCAAAATAATAATTGTTACAACGTATAGTCAGCTTTGTACCATATTGATATAAAAATTATAGCACAAAAAATGAAGAAATGGAATAGAGCAAAATAGGAGTGACATTTACATATCTGGCTGAAATCAAGTTAGTATAAATCTAAGGTAGATTGTAAGAATTTAAGATGTATATGGTAAGCCCTAAAATGACCACTAAGAAAATAATTCAAAACTATAGTGCATTGTTTACTAAAGAAATCAAAATTTTATAGTAGGAAATATCCACTTAATGTGAAAGAAAACAGTAAATAAATAGTAGAGAAATTAAATAAACATCTTCAGATAGCAAACTGACAGATATAAGTTCAACTTCCTCAGTAATAACAATAAATGTAAATGAATTAAACAATTAAATAAAACATGGCGATTGTCAAACTAGATTTTTAAAAACAGTTTAAACTATAGCATATCTATAGAAGACATGTCTTAGATTCAAATCTAAAAATAGATTGAAAGAAAAAAGATGTAAAAAGTTACGTCCTGCAGACAGAAAACATAGAAAGCTGTACTGCCTAAATGAATATGACACAATAGATGTGAAAAGAAGAAAAGTTATTGGAGATAAAGAAAAAATTTATACTGATAAATGTATCAATACATCAGGAAGTTAAAACAATTATAACATATATACACTTAACAGCAGAGCCCCAAAATACATGAAGCAAAAGTTAACAGTAATGTGGGGAAAAATACATGATTTAACAATTCAATTTCAATATTTCAAATTCAATAATGTGTAAAATAATTACACAGACTAGCAAAAAATAGACAACTATAAACCAACTAGACTTAACACACACATATATAGAACACTTATCCAATGTCTGAACACACATTCTTCTCAAGTGCACATAGACATTCTCCAGGATAGATAAGATGCTAAGATCATAAAACCAGCCTCATTAAATTTAAAAATTATTTTCTAACATGAAGACAGGAGCGTATTCCTCTTCTATAACTCAGGTTAAAACTAGTTTTAGTGCCCTAAAAAACAATATTCCAATAACTTTATATTTTTGTATTTTTCATTTGTTACTTTGAACAATTCAGTTTGCAGAAAGTTTGTTTTAGAAAATGTAGCTGTAGAAACAAAAAGCGTAGCTTGTTTAAAAGATAGGTGATAGGCCGGGCATGGTGGCTCACGCCTGTAACCCCAGCTCTTTGGGAGGCTGAGAGGGGTGGATTACGAGGTCAAGAGTTTGAGACCAGCCTGGCCAATATGGTGAAACCCCATCTCTACTAAAAATACAAAAATTAGCCAGGAGTGGTGGCACATGCCTGTAGTTCCAGCTACTTGGGAGGCTGAGGCAGGAGAATCATTTGAACCAGGGAGGTAGAGGTTGCAGTGAGTAGAGATTGCAACACTGTACTCCAGCCTGGGCGACAGAGCAAGACTCCATCTAAATAAATATATATATATATATATATATATATATATGATAGACACAAATAATTTTGATAGCCTGTAAGGCACCAATATCAACAAAAAAAGTAAAAATTTTATTTACTTAAAAATGCACTCAATGGGACATTCTTTGATTTCTTAGCCCAGACTATGAATAAAATCTTATGTATATTTATTTATGTAGAGACTAGTTTCATTGTTTATTTGCAAACAATAATGGAGAGGTGTTCATCTTATTATTATTCTTTATTTTTCAAAGTCAATATTCAACTATCAATAAAGAAATTCAAAATACTCTGAAGTGATTTGCTTATGTTCTCTATATTACAATAAAGAAATGTCAGAATTGCTCTTCTTGATGGTAATTTGCATGCTTTGCAGATTCTATGTAGCTAAGGTGATGGATAAATAGTGGTGAACATTATACATGTACTAAGCCCAAGGGAGAGAATCTAATGACATTGGTGAATTGTTTAATGGCCTTTTATCTTTTGGAACTACATACATTTCCCAATTACAATAGATTCTTTTTAGCTAAAGATACTTTAGTATTACTAAATAATTGTGAAGCATTTATGAACTAATAGTAATCAACATATATTTTGAATATTGGCAAGAAGGGAGCTCTCCAAACCAACTTACATCTTTGACAAAGACCACTAAAATATTTTTGGTCATTTCAAGGTTAAAACTCCAATATATATGCCCACATCAGACCTGTTTACTGTATTTAAGCATTTAAATTGTACTGAATAATATTCCATTGGGTATATATGCCACATTTTCTTTATCCACTTGTCCATCCATGAAAACTTAGATTGATTCTACCCCTTGGCTATTGTGAATAGTGCTGCAGTGAACATGGGAGTGCATCTATCTCTTCAATATACTGATTTAATTAGTTGAATGTATAAAATATTTGACATATATACACAATTGAATACTATTTTGCCTTAAGAATAAAGGGAATTCTATCATTTGCAACAACACAGATAAACCCAGAAGACATAATGCCAAGTGAGATAAGCCTGTCACAGAAAGACAACTACTGCCTGAGAGCTTCGTTTTTTTCGTTTGAGATGGAGTCTAGCTCTGTCGCCCAGACTGGAGTACAGTGGTGCAATCTCGGCTCACTGCAATTTCCACCTCCTAGGTTCAAGTGATTCTCCTGCCTCAGCCTCCCAAGTAGCTGGGATTACAGGCGCCAACCATCATGCCCAGCTAATTTTTGTATTTTTAGTAGAGACGGGGTTTCACCATGTTGGCCAGGCTGGCCTCGAACCCCTGACCTCAGGTGATCCACCCGCCTCAGCCTCCCAAAATGCTGGGATTACAGGCATGAGCCACCATGCCCAGCCTGCCAGAGCTCCTAAATGTGGACTCTGTAAATGTCCAACTCATATCCTAGAAATAGAGAGTAAAATAATATCTATCCTGGAGAATGTCTATGTGCACTTGAGAAGAATGTGTGTTCAGTTGTTGGGTAAGTGTTCTATATATATGTGTGTTAAGTCTAGTTGGGTTACAGTTATCTTTTTTTTTTTTTCTGCTAGTCCAGTTAGCCGGGGATAAAAGATAAAAGTGGGGTATTAGGGAAATGCTACTCTACAAAATATAACTAAATAAATAAATAGGAGATAATGTTGGGTGCCTGTAGTCCCAGCTACTTGGGAGGCTGAGGCAGGAGGATTACTTGAGCCTAGGAGTTTGAAGTCACAGTCAGCCTTAATCATGCCACTGTACTCCAGACTGGGTGACAAGGTGAGACTCTCTCTTTAAAAATAAATAAATAAATAATAAGTTAAAAAATTTAAAAACATAAAAATGTACTGATTTGGATGACAAAATATAGAATTATTTTAACAAGTCATGAGACCTTTATATTTTTGAAAAGAAACTTCATGTAGCATAATTACTCAGTAATATAAACAACAAAAGCAGTGATTTAGACTTCCTCTTACCTATAAGTTTTTAGTGATTGAGCAATATATAAAGAAAGAACAAGCTACACAGAAGTCCCACCTTATCCATGGTTTTGCTTACCATGCTTTCAGTTACCTGCAGTCAACCATTGCCTGAAAACAGTAAGCAGAATAAAAGAAGATATTTTGAGAGAGAGAGTGAGAGACACCACATTCACATAACTTTTCACAGTATTTTTATAATTGTTCTAATTTATTATTAGTTGTTGTTTATATTTTACTGTGCCTAATTTGTAAATCAAACCTTATCATAGGTATACACGTATTAGGAAAAACAGAGTATATATAGGGTTCTCTATTATCTGCAGTTTTCGTCATCTACTCTCGGTCTTGAAATTTATCCTCTATGGATAAGGGGGGATTACTGTTATTGTACTGTTTCTTTTTGTGTGTGTGCTTTTCACATCTAGGACTCCAATATGGAGACTGTAAAGATGATAAATTTAGAAAACTGTCACAAGTGGCATATGGATAAACAGACACAGTATTTATTTAAGTAGCATGTGTATAAAGAATATGTTTGCCAATTCATTGACCTTGAGGAGGAAGTAAAAATAATAATATTTGAATAGCATAGAGAATGCAACATAGAGTGAAAGTTTATTCTCTATTCCATATCATTCTAGATGAGATTTAGATCTATACCAAACATCCAATATTCAAATTTATTTAATAGTTAAAATAATCATTGTATATCTCTTTAAAAGTACCTTTTTTAGCAGCATGCAAATCACCATTACATTATTTTATACAGTCTGCCAAACAAAATCTGACATTTGTGTCTCATTTCTGAATTTTCTCAGTCTTTGGAATCAAAATAGGGAAGTTTAAAATTGCTTTCTAAGCTACCTTCTTTTCTGAAGGTCTTTCTAACAAAGAAACCAATAGTTTATGAAGGCAGTGGATTAAGATGAGTGCCTGTTGTCCTTATTTGCTAAAGTTTTCTTTCTCTTCTGATGGCCTGGAGGCTAAAGACGTCAATAAGGAGAAAAATTAAATAGATTTTCTCATTTAATTTTGATTATAACTATGTGAAAAATATATTACTTTATTCATTTCTAATTTCTATTGAACAGTAAATTATTCTAACAATATTTAAAATTGTTTTTTATTTAAGAATGATTAGAAATGAGTGGCTATTAAAGAACTTTTTACAGGTGATAAAAAGTGGGACTTAAAACTATTTTGTTTATTGTTCTCTGTAATTATCTTAAGAACATCTCACTTAAACATCTCTACACTATAATAATTTTATATATATACAACTATTTGTATACATAAGAATATGGATATATATATATAAAATCTCAAATGTCTAAAAATACAAGGGGTGCTTACCTCAATGTATATTGTCCGATTGTGACTCCTATAATAAAAATACACCAAGTGATATGCAATCCATTTTATACCACTGTTGAACTTAATATCAACTAATAACCTTCTGTGGTAAAGATGGTTATCTGTCCATTTAAATCAAATTTTTTATCTTTACTATTATTTGTATCTAGGTAGTAGTTACCCCATCAGCGACTTTCATGACAAGACAAGTTCTCCCCAAAGGCTTGTGAGTAGAAGGAACCTGTGTCGCTTCCAGGCCGAGGCTTTTAAGAAGCCAGTGTGCTTTCTTCGTGTTCTTTTCCCTTTCTGATCACCTGAATGGCAATCTCTTTAGAAACATTTAAAATTAAGTTTTAGGATGGCAGAACTAACTAATCTGAAACTTCCCTGGACATTTAGATGAACAAGAAATAAACTTGACTATGTTATTGAGTCATTTTATATTTTAAATTGTTACCGCATTCTAGCTCACTCTAATTAATATAGACCTGCCAAACTTTTTGTTTCCGGTAACCAAGATTGAGCTATTGAGCACCATTCTTTCATTACCAACCATCTCTTAATAACAAATATTGGTTTTAGATTCATACATTTTACAATTGCTAACCTCAATATGTACTCAGTATAATGCGGTAGAAATTGTTTATTTCTGAGGGTCAGGAGACTTCAGCTGGAACCCCACTTTGCTACTTTCTAGTAGTGTTACTTGGTGTAGTTCATAACCTGTAGGCCTCGATTTCCTCATCTGAAAACTGATAATAATACTTCACAGTTGCGTGTGTGTGTTGTGTAAAATAACTAAATAATATTTATGATGCCTACAAGCATGGACTTGGCATTCACATGATTTGAATAACAGGAAGGTGGCAATAGAAATAAGCAGGTATTATCCCAGGATTGAGACAGAGAACATGAAGTACAGAGAATTTAATTCAGTAGCATTGGTGAGATTAAGGAGAGACCGTCACTTTTACTTTACTTATGGGTTTTGCTAGCCCTTTTCCAATGAACATGAATAATAATTGGGATAAAATGTTTAACAAAAGCACTCTTTGGGGAACCAACACATTGAACTACTCAGCAGGTAATAAGACTTGGGCAGCTTAGAGGGCTATTTAAAAGAGAAAAATAACAATAGCATTTGGTAATGAAGAGCTGGCGTAGGGTAGCAGTTGAATAAAGGCTCTGAAACAAGATTGCTTACATATATAACTGTTTCACCATTTACTATCTGTGTAACTTTGGGTAAGTTATTGAATACTCTAGGTCTCAGTTTCATAATCTATAAAAAAACAGTAGACGATAATAACCCTTACTCGTTGGGCTGTTGTGAAGGTTAAGGGAGATGACCCATGTAAAGCTCTAGGAATCATGTTTGGCACATAGTAAACTTTCAAATGTTAGTTATTTTAATAAATGAGAAATATGTGATACATATGAGGAAATATGGGTGTTGAATGCTGAAAGAATCAGCAAAGAATCTTTTGATTGAGCCAGTACCTCACTATCTAATCTCTCAATCAGGCGGCTGAAAAATACCCAATAATCTTTAATAATACCATTTTGATCACAACCTAAGCCTTCATGTCCAAGTTCATTCATCCAGGCGTAGTTACCTAACTACAGGGAAGCTTTTAGCTTTTACTTTGCAAGTGCAGATAGATAAAATTAAACAGAACTATGCTGAACTGTGGTTGAAATATCATTCTTTGCCTACTTCCCAATGGACAGAATGATCAAATGTTCAGAAGATGAGAAAAGCACTGGCATAATTACTTTTTATTTAACAAGACTTCTGCTTCCTTTAAATATCCTTCTCCCTTTATGATAAAACTAAGTTATAGCTTATTCGTTTTCTGATTAAGCAAGCATTTCCATGGCAACTAAAGATGATTTTTCTACCAGAGCAGACGATTTAAAAAGTAAAAAATATAATGGGTTATTTATAATTGTTGGAACAATATCTACATTCCCTATTTGATTCCAGCCAGTCACTGGGACACTGTGAAATATAACTCATACATTGACATATGTAAATAATAGTTCTAAATTACTTCCCTCTCCTTATGAGCAGGTAGCCATAGGTAATCTGTGAATATGAGAGTGGTTAAGTTGTTTTTCAAATATACGAGACTTATATTTTTTAAATATTTTAAATAAAAGTATCTGTGCAATATAAAATATCAGGCACAACTCTTGGATTTAATTTTAACCTAAAATTTATCTTGCAGATAAAATATAAAACTATAGAGTCACAATGCCAAGTAATTTTTAATACGAGAAAAATGTCTGTTACCACACTCAAGAAACTATTGTTTTCTTAAAAAGTCAATTTTCCACACAGTAACTGTAGCACATACGTTAAACTTAGTATTACCTGTCCTGATATTAGTTTAACCAGCAATTTTTTCATATGGACAGTTATTTCCATTTGCTTATTCCATTTATAAGATTATTCTCAGAAAGAAGGCCTATATAGAAAATGTTATTTCCCCAAAACATTGTTTATAAACTCACTAATGAATAAATAATCATGTACATCCTGTACTCAAATTTGTATTTGAAAATACATTCATTTCATTAAAATTATTTGTAATTATTAGAATAATGTGTGTCTTTTAAGACAAAATAAATGACACATGGAAAAAAAAACTTTGCTTCAAAAACCATTAGGACAATTATTTAAAGTAACTTTTAACCATGTTCAGATTTTCTTCCCACCACTTTGATAAGGATGAAAATAATGAATCCTTCAAAATTACTAGCGATTAGCTAGCGCTTTCCTTCCAATGTAATTTTCACTCATTTAATTTACCCTCCAGAAAATTGTGTGCTTTACTTTATGGAATAAAATTACTATCTTCATTTTAGAAATGAGAAAATTCAGGTGCATTTAGGCATTGAAATGTTTGTCAAATGATTGCAACCTGCTAAGGATCAACTTGTTTTCAACCAAAATTAATATACTGAAGCCCTAAGACCCAATATAATTGTTACTTGGAGATAGGGCTTTTTGGAGATAATTCAGTTCAGATGAGGTCATGAGGGTGGAGCTTTTGTGGTAGGATTAATAACTAATATGGTTTTGTTATGTCCCCAACCAAAACCATAATAATCCTCAGGTGTCAAGGGTGGGGCCAGGTAGAGATAATTGAATCACGGGGGCAGTTTCCCCCATACCGTTCCCATGGTAGTGAATAAGTCTCACAAGATCTGATGGTTTTATAAATGGGAGTTTGCCTACACAAGCTCTCTTGCCTGCCACCATGTATGATGTGATTTTGCTCCTCATTCACCTTCCACCATGATTGTGAGGCCTTCCCAGCCATGCGGAACTGTGAGTCAACTAAACCTCTTTCCTTTATAAATTACCCAGTTTGGGGTATGTCTTTATTAGCAGCATGAGAACAGACTAATACAATAACCTTATAAGAAGAAACACTAGAGCATACTCTCACATTCTCTCTCTCTCTCTCTCTCTCTCTCTGCCTCTCTCTCTTTCTCTCTCATGCTCACTTGCCTGCTCTTCATCATGTGAGAACATAGCAAGAAGGTGTCCATCTGTAAGCCAAGAAGAGGGCCCTCACTAGGGAAAAGAATCAGCAGAAAACTTCATTGTGGATATCCCAGACTCTATAACTGTGAGAAATAAATTCCTCTTGTTTAAACAACCCAGTTTATGGTATTTTTTTAACTTCTAATTTTAGTGGGTACATATTAGGTATATATATTTATGGGGTACATGATATATCTTGATACAGGCATATGATGCATAATAATTACATCAGGGTAAATAGGGTATCTATCATCTCAAGCAATTATTCTTTCTTTGTGTTGCAAACAATCCAATTATACTCTTAGTTATTTTTTAATGTGCAATAAAATATTGTTGACTATAGTCACCCTATTATGTGGTCAAATACTAGATATTATTCATTTTTATCTAACTATATTTTTGTACCATTTAACCTTCCCCACTTTCCATTTCGTTATGGCAGTCCCAGCTTACTAATACACAATCCTTTCCAATTTAATGTTAAACAGATGAGACTTCTGCAAGGAGACACAAAGAATATTATCAAACAAATTTAGCTGGCAAAGTGTTTTGGGCTTCAATTCTTTGTTTACAGTAGGAATATTTGAGATACATTAAATATTATCCTTGCTTCTACATTTTTTTAATCCTGGTTTTACTTAAAGATAGATCATATGGGCTTTTTTTCTAGATGCTAATGTTACTTAATGATTATTGGTATGACATTTTAAAAGTCCATATATGACTTGCGGAAATTATCTGAAAAGATTACCAAACTTTCATATTCATATATCTCAATAGAATCTTACTGAATCACAATTTCTGTGGTAGATTTTTGGAATCTACACTCTACAATTGTAAGCATTTCCATTTTATTCAAGGCACCCTAAAACTGATAGCAATTTGGAGAGCTAAATCATATAAATAGAAAATTAGAACAATTAGAAAACAAAATATCTTAGCAATCAGTCTTCACTGGAGGTCTGTTTTAACTTAGAGAAAAACTAAAGGATATGCTAATTCATAAATCACTGTGGTTGATTAAAGACCCTGATGACTATGGCCTAATGCCAATATTCCTATATATTTAATCTCTTCTTTTAAATTTTAATAGTTTCGTGGATAAATTTGTAAGCACCCAAACAAGACAATCTTTACCTACATCTAAGCCTTTGTTCATACTGTTCCACTTTTCATCCATTTACTAATTGTTAACAACTTATTTAGTATGTGACTGTTTTAGGCAGTAGGGATAAAACAGTTTTAAGCAATATGGATAAAACCATTAATTACAGAACCAAGGGCCCGAAGTTATGCAACTTATACTTTATTGGGAGGGAAACAGAAACTCAAGATATAATCAAATAATCAATTAAATATATGATAAAAACTATGATGAAAATAAAAGAGAGTACATTATAGAAAGTGATTAAATGGATGGATGGTGGGTGTTGCATTAGCTGTGATCAATGGGAAAGTTCTCCCTGTTGCAGTGAGAGTGTTTTACTTGGAGATATAAAGAATTAAAAGGTCTAGGGGAAAAAGCCTTCTAGGAAGAGGAAATAGTGCAAAGGTCCTGAGATAGAACAAGCTTGGGGTGTTTCAGATCAGAAAGAAATCCTGTCAATCCCATTACTGGGTATGTACTCAAAGGAAAATAAATCATTCTACCAAAAAGGCACATGCATTCATATGCTCATTGCAGTAAGTATAGTTCAACATACATTAATCAATAAATATGATAAACCACGTTAACAGAATGAAGAAAATAAATCATATGACCATCTCAACAGACGCGAAAAAAAGCATTTGACAAAACACAGCATACTTTTATCATACAAACTCTCAACAAATTAGGTATAGAAGGAATGTACCTCAACGCAGTAAGGAACACATATGACAATTCTACATACATCTTCAAACTCAACAGTGAAAAGTTATAAGCTTTTTCTCTAAGATCTGAAACTAGATATAAATGCCAGGACTTATAAGGAACATGATTAGAAAGTGAGAGACACAATAATGTCTCCAATGAACTAGAAGTTAACACTACCATCCAGCCACTTCAGACTCCTCATGCCTCTGAATCAACAGGCAAATAAGGGTATTATTGTACCAGCTGGAGTGACTAATCCTGACAATCAAGGGGAATTGGACTGGTACAAGTGATACGGAAGATATGGAATATAGGAGATCCTTTAGGGTGTCTCTCATTATTAACATGCCTGGTGATTAATGTCAGTGGAAAACAAGAACAACACAATCTAAGCATAGTTTCTAATGGCCAAAATTCATTAGTAATGAAAGCCTGATCATTTGAACAGATAAAGATCCACAACCAGAGGAAGTGTCTACTGACGGCAAAGGAAATAAGGATTGGATAGTGGATGAAAGTAGTTATAAATGGCAGCTACGGCCACATGACCAGTTATTGAAATAAGGACTATAATTTTCAGGAGTTATGAATATTATATTTCCTTATTTTGTTATGAATGTTTATACACACACACACTGAATATATTTTTTAAAATATTTTTTCTTCTCTCTTATTTTCTTATGTGACATAAAATATGTTGACATTTTATTATATAAGTATTGTTAAATTTGCATCATAGTGTTAAATTACAGGATTCAAATTATTGGATCGAAAAAGACAGTGAACATCATTCAAGTATTTCACATCATCTTCTGGGGAAGAGGTTAGTGCCTTTTTAGTTGTACACAGCTTAGTTACATCATGTTAGATGAAGTCGTGGCTTAGTTATTGTTTATATTTGGAGATTATGGTTTAAGGACATGCATTACAGGGGCCAAGGTGACAAGGATTGGCCTTGTGATGGTCAATTTTATATGTCAACTTGACAAGGTAATATAATGGGGTACCCAGATATGTGGTTAAACATTATTCTGGATGTGTCTGTTAAGATGTTTCTGGAGCTGGGCACGGTGGCTCACGGTGGCTCATGCCTGTAATCCCAGCACTTTGGGAGGCCGAGGCAGGTGGATTACCTGAGGTCAGGAGTTCAGGACCAGCCTGGCCAACATGGTGAAACCTCGTCTCTACTAAAAAAAAATACAAAAATTAACCGGGTGTGGTGGTGGGCTCCTGTAATCCTGGCTACTTGGGAGGCTGAGACAGGTGAATTGCTTGAACCCGGGAGGTGGAGGTTGCAGTGAGCTGAGATTGCACCATGGCACTCCAGTCTGGGTGAGAAGAGCGAAACTCCATCTCAAAAAAAAAAAAAAAAAGTTTCCGGAGATAAACATTTGAATCAGTAGACTGAGTAAAGCTGATTGCCCTTCCCAACGTGCCAATGTGGGTGGGCCTCATCCAATGTATTGAAGACCTTAATGGAACACAAAGTTCAGCAAGGGAGAATTACCTCTCTGTCACTGAGCTGGGATATGGGTCTACTCCTGCTTTCAGACTCAAACTGGAACTAAACCATTGGCTCTCATGGGTCACCAGCTTGCTATCTGCCGCTCTTTCTCAAGCTCCATAATCATGTGAGCCAATTATTTTTGACATATATATATATAAATACACACATATTACATATACAGTCATGCGTCACTTAATGATGGCTGTACCCACTGAGAAATGCATCACTAGGTGATTTTGTCATTGTGTGAACATCATATACTTGCACAAACCTATATGGTATAGCCTACCACACACCTAGGCTATAAGGTATAGCCTATTGCTCCTAGGCTACACACCTGTACAGGATGACACTGTAGTGAATACTCTAGGCAATTGTAACACAGGGGAAGTATTTGTGTGTTTAAACTCATCTAAATCTCTAAATGGTGCAGTAAAATATATGGTATGAAAGATAAAAATCAGAATACAATAAAGTATTATGAATGGATCTTGCAGGATTGAAAACTGCTCTGGGTGAATGAGTGAGTGAGTAGGTGGTGAGTGAATGTCAAGGCCTAGGGCACTTTTGTAGATTAAAGTCTTCTTTTGTAGACTTTATAAATATGGTACATTTAGGCTATGCTAAATTTATTTAAAATATTTTCCTTCCTCAATAAAAAATTAACCTTAGCTTATTGTAACTTGTTTACACATTTTTATTTTTTTCCTAACTTTTTGACTCCTTTATATTTACACTTAGCTTAAAGTGCAAATATTGTTCAGCTGTACAAAAGTATTTTCTTTCCTTATGTCCTTATTCTATGAGCTTTTTACTATTTAATGTTGCTTTTTGTTTTTTTCTTACTTTTTAAACTTTTTTGTTAAAAAGAAAGACACAAACAAACATATTAACCTAAGCCTATACAGGCCAGGATTGTCAATATCACTGCCTTTCACGTCCACTTCCACATATTGTCCCACTGGAAGGCCTTTAGGGGCAATAACATGCATGAAGCTGTCATTCCCTATGATAACAATGCCTTCTTCTGGAATACCTCCTGAAAGATCTGCCTGAAGCTAATTTATGGTGAATTTTTTAAATGTATATAAGTAGAAAAAGTATACTCTAAAATAATGATAAAATATAGTTAATAGGTAAACCAGTACAGGGTCATTTATCATTATTATCAAGTATGATGTACTGTACATAATTGTGTGTGCGGTATCTTTGTACAACGGACATCACAGTAGGTTTGTTTACATTAGCATCACCACAAACACGTGTGTAATACATTCTGCTATGACATAATGATAGCTATGACATCACTAGATGAGAGGAAGTTTTTAGATCCATATATAATCTTCTGGGACCACTGTGGCATATGCAGTCTGTCATTAACTAAAACGTCATTATATGGCATGTAACTTTTAATTTGCTAAAATTTGCAAGTAGGGAATGAGCAAACAACAAAGACTGATTGTATAATATGCATACTGATCTCTCTTTTTCATTCCAATGGTCTTTTTCATATCTGTATGTGTATAGATGATACTTAAGTTGTGCATAGTTTTTCATGATTTTGAACACTGTTACAAGAAACAAATTTCCTCCATTTTTGATTGTTTTCATTTCCATAAAATAAAATCCTGAAATAAAAATGAAATTTCTTGGTCAAAATTTGAAATATTGGTCAAACAGTGTAAATATTTAGTATTTTAGCAAACTTGCTCTCCAACAAGTTCCCACCAATTTATACTTTGGTTAGCAGCATATGAGAATGCCTGTTTCTCCGTACCTTCACCATTACTGGTTATTGTCATGTTCTTAAATTTTTGTCACTATATTGCTTGAATAAATGATAGTTGTTTTAATTTCCATTCACTTGTTTATTAGATATATCTTCTTATTTCCCATTTGAATTTACGTTTTTGTAATTTTCTTGTTTATATCTCTTCAACATGAGTGTCATAAGCTACTCCAAAACTTTAAAACTCCGTGATTTACTTTTCCAACTAGAAAATGACAGATCTAAATTCCAAAGGTAGAGTTGGTAGAAAGCTTTATTACCTCTCTCCACTTCACTGTACACCTGTAGATTAATAGAAAGAAACAAACCACTCCCCACTTCATTGTACACTTGTAGATTAATAGAAAGAAACAAACCAAGCTCTTATATGTGCTTCCTGAAATGTCCACGATGTTAAAAATAAATAAAGAAAATAAAAACTAATTAAAATAAAAATGTTTATTGTTTGCACTATTGTGAATAGTGCCACAGTAAACATACATGTGCATGTGTCTTTATAGTAGAATGATTTATAATCCTTGAGGTATATACCCAGTAGTGGGATTGCTGGGTCAAATGGTATTTCTAGTTCTAGATCCTTGAGGAATCACCACTTTGTTAGCATTTGGTATATGGTGGGTACTCGATAAATATATATTGAATGAATAAATAACTCCAGTTTTCATTTGGTTTTGTTTAACTGGATTAATAAGTGTATCATTTACTGAGAAAGGGTATATTGGAAGAAGGCAAGTTTTTTTAATTATACTTTAAGTTCTGGGGTTCACGTGCAGAACATGCAGGTTTGTTACATATGTGTGCACGTGCCATGGTGATTTGCTGCACCCATCAACCTGTCATCTACATTAGGTATTTCTCCTAGTGCTATCCCTCCCCCAGCCCCCCACCCCCCGACAGGCCCCTGTGTGTGATGTTCCCCTCCCTGTGTCCATGTGTTCTCATTGTCCAACTCCCACTTATGAGTGAGAACATGCAGTGTTTGGTTTTCTGTTCTTGTGTTAGTTTGCTGAGAATAATGGTTTCCAGCTTCATCCATCTCCCTGCAAAGGACATGAACTCATTGTTTTTTATGGCTGTCTAGGATTCCATGGTGTATATGTGGCACATTTTCTTTATCCAGTCTATCATTGATGGACATTTGGGTTGGTTCCAAGTCTGTGCTATTGTGAATAGTGCCACAATAAACATACGTGTGCGTGTGTCTTTATAGCAGAATGATTTATAATCCTTGGGGTATATACCCAGTAGTGGGATTGCTGGGTCAAATGGTATTTCTAGTTCTAGATCCTTGAGGAATCGCCACACTGTCTTCCACAATGGTTGAACTAATTTACACTCCCACCAGAAGTGTAAAAGCGTTCCCATTTCTTCACATCCTCTCCAGTATCTGTTGTTTCCTGACTTTTTAATGATTGCCATTCTAACTGGTGTGAGATGGTATCTCATTGTGGTTATTATTTGCATTTCTCTAATGATCAGTGATGATGAGCATTTTTTCATATGTTTGTTGGCTGCATAAATATCTTTTTTCAAGAAGTGTCTGTTCATATCCTTGAAGAAGGCAAAAATTTAAAGATAAAACTTTCGTTCTGTGTTGAATGTGTTGAGACAGTTTAATAAATATAAAAATAGGCAATAGGCTATATAGGTCTCGAACTCAGAAAAGACATCTCACCTGGAGATATAATTTTCAAAATCATCTGTGGGTAAGTAGTAATGAAACTATTCATATGAATGAGATTATATTTTCTATAAGTAGAAAACAGAACAAAAAGACCCTATTTTGTGTTTTGAATAACTCCCGTGTCTAATGCTGAACTTTCTATAGCGACTTAGAAGAGATAGAATCACAATAGAAACCCCAAGAACATTTGAATAAAACAAGAGTGAGTGTTGTGAATAATTATTTACAATCCTGATTTTGTTTTTGTGAGTTTATTTTTCTTGTGCTTTTTAAATTAATAAATATTTATCAAATTTATATATATCATTCTATTTATTTTATAAAATTAAATACACTAATCAGAAAAAAATACTATACCCTCATTATATTAGTTTCCTATTACCCCTGTAACAAATTGCCACAAATTTAGTGGCTTAAAACAAAACAAATCCCTTATTTTACAGATCTAGAGGTCAGAAGTCTAAAATGAGTCTTCAAAGGTTAAAATCAAGGTGTTTACAGGGCTGGTTCTTTTGGAAGTCCTACATGGAAAATCAATTCCCTTGCCTTTTCCGACTTCTAAAGGCCAACCATATTCTTTAGCTTTTGGCCTCTTCCTCACTTTTCAAATACAATAACACAGCATCTTATCTCTTCTCTTATCTACTTCCTCTCTTCTATAAAGATCTTTGTGATTATATTAGGCTTAGGTGGATGATTCAAGATAATTTCCCTAACTGAATATCTTTAACTTAGTCACATCTGCAAAGCCCATTTTACCATGCAAGGCAACATATTCCCAGGTTCTAGAGATTAGAATGCAGAACACTGTGGGGTCATTATTCAGCCTACCAAAATAATTTTTGTTTCAGAAAATATATTCAACACAATGTTCATGTAAAATGTACATCAGATACAACAATAGCATGGGTGATGTAGTCAAATTGTGGAGGGCTCGAACATTACTTCTTTGACTGTGAGTCATGAATTTACCAGGAAATAAGAGAGAGAAATAACTGTAAGGAAATTACATACATAGTTACTACTGCATATCATGGAGATGGGAAATATCAGACATTAGAACCTTGAAGGTAGGTTAGAAGTCCTTGAAATAGAAAAACCTTGAAATAACAAGGACTTGAATTTATGTAACACTTGAAGAAAGGGATTTAAGATAATTAATAGGAAGGACCTAATTGAATCTGACAACTGTACTGAGACAGAAAGAGTAGATTATTTCAAAACCGCTAAAGAGAGAGTAGGTTTCGAGATACAAGATGATGTATTCTGGTTTTGGCATGCCGAGTTGGAAGTGCTAGCGGAATATGTACATAACCTTGTTCACCATAACACTGCAAATAGTGATTTGGATCTCAGGAATTATTGCCAAAAAGATATTTAAGTCTTGCACTTAGAGGTTATAATTGAAGCCATAAGGATGCATAAAATCATTAAGGAAGTGAGAGAACAAAAGTTGTGTGTATACATATAGACACACACAAACACACACACAAAGACCTGTTTATATGCCATTGTGAAAAATATTTACAATTTAGCTTATATAGAATTTATGTGCCTTAATAGATAATACTACCTGAAAATGTGGTGTGAATCTAAATCTAAGACTTAATGCAAAACCTTTATAAAACAAGCAAAGAAAGTTTCTGATATTAAGAAGAAATACAAGAAAATATCATCCACAAAATAACAACCATATTTACTGTGAAGGAGAATTAATATATTTGTTCACTGCTTTTCACTTCTGCAGATATAAGCCAGTTAACTTTTAATCTAGGACACATATAAATATCCATGGAGACTACAGTTACACAAATAACTTTTCCAATTCGACAGTGATTGAGATCATAAAATTAGTGGCACTCAGCTGCTGTAGCTCTCTAGTCATATGTATTTCTGTCTTCATCAATCAGCTCTCTGCTAGGAACAAATGTATGGTTACACTTTACACAGATTGCTCCATTGTTTAAAAAAAGCTATTTAAATAACTTAATGTTCAGTTTCAACACTTCAGGGTATATTTTGAGCTAGGTACATAACTATGTTAGTATATTATTTTATGTAACTTTTCTCTGGGGAGCATTTTTCCAATCATTCTTGTCTTTACACAGAATTTAGAAGAAATTTGGTTACTCTGTAGAGAATGAAGTCAGAACCGGTGTTATTCATGTCACCCATTTTCACTCCAACTATTTCAGCTGCTGCTAAAAAAGATTAAGTGATTAGGACCTTGTAATACACAAAAATTTAATTTGAAGAAAGACAACTTCTATTTGTTATTTTTTGTTGTAAAAAACATACATGCTTATAACTAAAACTATTTTAATTGAACAAAATATTTGAAATAGGTTGTGTTATTTAACACAATTTTTAATGCTGGTGGATTCTTTAATATTATAGATATTTCTCAAGCACAAATTTGTAATATAAGCACACATATCTATACAAATACATAGTTAATTTATGTTTAATATTTACATTTCTGACAACTATAGTTCATGGAACTCAGGTCAACAAAACAGTTATAGAGAGAATGCATTTTGCATTTTTCTAAACTTACATACTTGTACATCATTCTTTCTTGAAAACTGTTCACTTCTGCAGTATCATAGCATGGAAATATTGGGTAGTAAATTAAAAAAAATGTTTGAATGCATAGCTCACTAATAATATGGCTTTGCCTTCTGTTATGATTTTCCTACTTGACACCTAAATAATTCACAACTGTCAAACTTTTTCCCAGCTGTGACTTCAGGCAATGTAGGTATCACTATGCTCATTAATAAAGAAAAGAGCTGTCACCCAGACAGGTTCAGGTATTTATGAAACACATCTAGGTTTTTGATAACTGAGCCAGGAATATAGACCTCACAGCAGGAATAAGGACAGAATATGTGCTCCCACCACTTTCATTAAATACTATCATCATTGTCTTAGCCAGTGAAATAAGGCCAAAAATTAACAAAAATAAAAACTGAAAACAAGAAATAAAATTATCTTTTTTGTGGATAACATTATTCAGTGCATAGAAAATGCCAAGGGATCTACAGAAGCTATTAGAACTAATAATTAAATTAAACAATGTCACAGAATACAAGATGGATATAAAAGTGCAATTGTATTTCTATAAACTAATAATGAAGAAATAGAAACAGTACTTAAAATACAAAGAAAAAAATGTATAACGAGAGAAGCATAAAATCTAAATTAATTTGAAAACTAAGAAAACATTGCATGGGGATATTTTTAAAAGTCAATGCAGAGGTAAACTATATACTTGGAACGGAGGTCACAGTATTGATTGCAGTTCACCGAAATTGACTAATAGATTCAGGCAACACTTACAACTTTTTTTTGGAAGAATTAACAAGCTTATTTATAGAACTTATATGAAAATGTCATTGACCTAGAATAGATTAAACAGTCAAAAAAATAGAATAAAATTTTGGAGGACTTACACCACCCATTACAGAAAGTTAATGTATGTTTTTACTTCCAGCATGACAGTATGAGGCGCTTTGCATACCCACTTCATAGTAAGGCTATTGAAAATTATTTTAAAAAACTACTTGAAGTCCCTAAGCTTTCTTTGAAGATTGATATCATGCTGATGGTAGAGAAGGAGATATCAGTCTTCATTCTCACAAACACACAAATAAAACAATATGCACAGCTATCCACAAGCCAAAATAACCCTGTGAGTGCTCAAGGGCCAGTTTAAGAATCTGAAGGCACAGAGTAGTGCAAAAGCAAGCAAACAAACAAACAAAAAATGAAAAGGAGAATTTCCACACTGAAAGTATCACTGGAGATAGCACACCTGAGAGGCCAGAAGATGGCTAGATACAAAGAAGAAAGGGGCATAGACTATTTGTGTCAGCAACATGGTAGGAACCACCATGGTCCTCAGGAGCCTGCTCTGCAAAAGACCTAGCATCTTTTGTCACTGAGTTAAAAAAGAGACATTCCCAATGAGAAGCCCCAGAGAGAGAAGTGCAGCTTCACACACTCCCAACTTAAGAGGCAGCAACAGTGGTGCTACTCTGAGACTGGAGCCACACACTCTTCCAGTCCTATTCATGCCCTTAACTCACCACCTCCTACCCAATGGGCCACGGCTGTTCCCCAAGTACCAAGACTCCAGACCTCAGTTTTGTGACTATACTGTGCCTTCCCATTTCTCAGAAACCAAAGCCATAGTCGTAACAAGCTAGTTTGCATCTTGTGCCCTGAAGCCAAGGTCTCTCTCTGGGTACCTGCGCTCTAGTCATCAATCAGCTCAGCTACTATAGACAGATCACATGTGCACCAACACCAGAGCTTCTGAAGCAACATACACTTCCATGCTCCAGATTCTGGCTCCGAGTTTTTGTTGTATGCCCTCACGCCTGCCCCTTAAAAACTAGAGCCACTGACATAACAAGCTAGCTCACAGCCTGGACCCTGGAGTCAAGGTTTCTCTGAGTGTGTCCACATTCCATTCTCGGGCTCAGCCACTATGGAGGGCTAGGCCCAGCCCCAGACTCTAGAGCCACTGTAGCTCTGTGAATGCCTGTGCTCCCATCCTCAGTCCTACAGCTGCATCAAAGGTACCTGCAGCTCACACGCTGTTACCAATGTGGCAGGGGTAAGATCCCACACTCTAGGTACTGACACCAATACCACACTGGACCAAAGAGCTATAATCCTCCAAGCACAATGCCTGTGCTTCAGGCTTTGGCTCTATGGCTGCTCCATGGGTATGACTCATAGGATAGTGGCGTAAATCATTAGACACAAGTGCCACTGCCACTGTAAGCATGCTCATAAGCCAGAAGCAGTAGTAAGGGAGATATCCTTAGCCACAACTTCCCATGTGGAGAAAAAGAATTCAGGAGGATCATAACAGACATCACCACTAAAGACTTCAACAGCTCTCACAGCTTCTGAGGACATTCACGGCTTTGGGCACTGAGGATTTTTGCAATCAAAATTGACCTCAGCGAGAAGAGCTCCACAGAGAATACATGGCTGCACCTTTACAAGTGAGAGACCCACTTCCCCACTGAGCCAGCACCCACATACAGTTCCATAGAGGAAGGCTTTTTACCTACTGAATCCACCCTATAAAGTCTAGAGGAGGTGATATTATACCAACTGCACAGACATCCATGTAAGGCAACAAGAAGCGAGAAAAACTAAGGACAAATATCACCACCAAAAGAATATAATCATTTCCCAGTAGTTGGCCCCAAAGAGATCTATAAAATGCCTATCAAATTATTCAAAATAATTGTTTTAAGGAAGTTTAGTTAACTTTAAGCAACACAGAGAAATGATTCAATAAATTCAAGAAAAAACTAAGTGGACAAAAGGAGAAATTTAACACAGAGATAGAAATAATAAAAAAACAAATTCTGGAACTTAAAACAATACACAAAATTAAAAATTTAATTAAAAATGTCAACAGGAGACTAATCAAGTAGGAGAAATAATCTGTTAACTTGAAGACAGATTATCTAAAAATATAGATTCATGGGAACAAAGAGAATAAAACAATGAAAAGAAATGAAGAAATCTTACAGATTGATGGGACAGCATCAATGCCTAAATTCAGACTATAAGAATTGAAAAAGAAGATAGAGAAAAAGGGGCAGAAAGCTTATTCAAAGAAATAATAGTTGAAAATTTTCCAAATATGGAGAAAGATATAAATATCCAGCTGCAGAAAAGTCAAAATTCTCCAATTGATGCAATATAAACATGACTACACCAAGATATATTATACTTAAACCATCAAAAACCAAAGACAAGGAGTAGATCCTGAAAGCAGCGGAAGAAAAGAAGCAAATCACATATAAGGGAGTTTCAACAAGGCTTGCCACAGACTTTTCAGCACAAACCTTACAGGCCAGCAGAGAGTAGGTTGATATATTCAAAGTGCTGAAGGAAAATGAAAAGTTCCCAAACAAAATATATTACCTGGCAAAGCTTTCCTTCAGAAATGAAAAAGACATAAAGACATTCCAAGACAAACCAAAGCTAAGGAAGTTCATTATCACTGCACTGGGCTTGCAAGTAAAGCTAAGGGGAGTTTCTTAAACTGAAACACAAGAGTGCTAATTAATAACATGAAAACATGATAGTATAAAACTCAGTGGTAAAAGTAAGAACAAAGTCAACTTCATAATACTCTAATATTGTAATGGCAGCATGTATATCACTTATATAGTTAGCATAAAGATTAAAAGACAAAAATATTAAAACAATAGCTATAACAATTTAAGGCATACACAATATAAAAAGCTGTAAATTGTAAATCAAATACATAAAATGTGTCTTTATATGGGTGGAATAAAAATGTAGAGATGTCTAAATTAAGAAGTTATAAGTTTAAAATAGCTTGTTATAAATGCAAATGTTTTATGTAAGCTTCGTGGTAACCATGAGGCAAATAACTATAGTAGGTACACAAAAGATTAAAAAATAAAGAATTAAACAATTCCACTAAAAAAATCATGTAGTCACAAAGGAATAGAAGAAGAAGAAAAGAAACAGAGGATGACCAATGCAGACAGAAAACAATTGCTAAAATGACACCAGTACGTCCTTACTTATCAATAATTACCTTGAATATACATGGGCTAACTTATTCAATCAAAAGACAAAGTAGCTGAAGAGATTAAAAGAAAACAGCACTTGACAATATGCTGCATACAGAAGATTCATTTCATCTTTAAGGACACACACAGATTGAAAGTGAAGAGATGAAAATATATATCAGGCAAATGGAAACTAAAAGAAAGCAGTGATAGCTATACTTGTATCATATAAAATAGACTCTAAATAAAAACTATAAAAGGAGACAAAGGGTGTCACTGTATAATAATAAAGGAGTCATACATCAAGAGGATATAATAATTGCAAAAATATATACACCCAGAATCGGTACACCTAGATATATACAGCAAAAATGAATAGTTCTGAAGGAAGAAATAGACTACAATACAATGAAAATAGGTGTCTTCAATACTACAGTTTCAACAATAGACAGATCATTTAAAGGAAAATCAATAAGAACACACTGGACTTGTTATGCTTTAGAATAAATAAATTTAACAGGCAGATACAAAACATCACATCCAATAACAGCAAAATAAACACTCAAGTCTACATGGAACATTATCCAGGATCGATCATATGTTAGGCCAAAAGCTACTTTTAAAAGATTTAATATTGAGATCATATCAAGTGTCTTTTCTGGTCACGGTGGTATGAAACTGCAAATTAATAGCCACAGGAATGTAAGAAAAATCATAGATACATGGAAATTAAGTAACATGCTCCTGAACCACTAATGAATCAAAGAAGAGATTAAGAGCAAATTAAAAATTATCTTGAGAAGAAGAAAAACAGAAACAGAACATGCCAAAACTTATGGAATGCAGTAGAAGCAGTTCTAAAAATGAATGTGATATCAAAAAAAATAAACCCTCTTATTAGGTTCTGTATCTCAAATTAAGCAAATTTATATAGATTTATATTAATCTCGAGTAAACAACCTAATATTACACCTCAAGAAACTAGAAAAAGAACAAACTAAGCCCAAAGTTAGTAGAAGGAAGGAAGTAATAAAGGTTAGAGCAGAGATAATTGAAATCGAGATGAGAAAATCAATGGAAAATATCAACAAACCTAAGATGTGCTTTTTGAAAAGATAAAACCAACTTTTAGCTAGACAGAAAAAAGAAGACTCAAGTAAATAAAAACAGAAATGAAGGAGGAGATATTAAAACTGATTCCACAAAAATACGAAGGATCATAAGGCACTACTCTGAACAATAATATACCAACAAATTGGTAACCTAGAAGAAATGGATAAATGCCTAGACACATACAATCTACCAAGTCTGAGTAAGAAGATTAGAAAAAATGAACAGGCCAATAACAAGTATTGAGATTAAATCAGTAATAAAAATCTTTCCTCAAAGAAAAACCTAGGACCTAATGGTGTCACTGCTGAATTCTACCAAGCATTCACAGCAGAATATTTGGTTATCAAACTTCCAAATAATTGAAGAAGAGGGAATACCTCCAAACTCATCTTGCAAAGCCAGCATTATAGTGATACCAGAGCCAGACAAAGACACTACAGAAAAATAAAATAACAGGTCAACATCTCTGACAAACATAAATGAAAGAAAACCCCTCAATGAAATACTGGCAAACAAAATTCAACAGTTTATTAAAAGCATCATTCACTGTGATCAAGGGTAATTTATCCCTGAGATGGAAGAATGATTCAACGTATGCAAATCTATAAACATAATACATCATGTTAACGAAATGAAGTACAAAACTATATGATCATCTCAATAGACGCAGAAAAAAAGCATCTGACAAAATATAGCATTCTTTTATGATTAAAAACTCTTAACAAATTAGATTCAGAAGGGATTTAGCTCAATACAATGAAGGCCGTATATGACATGTCTACAGATAACTTCACACGTCACAGTAAAAGTGAAACACATTTCCTCTAAAATCAGGAACAAGAAATGGATGTCCACTCCTGCCACTTCTATTAAACATAGTGTCAGAAGCCCTCACCAGAGCAATTAAACAAGATAAAGAAATAAGGCATCTGAATTGTAAAGGAATAAATTAAATTGTCTCTCTGTGCCGATGACATGATCGTCTATATGAAAAACCCTAAAGGCTCCATCAAGAAAACTGTTAAGCTTAATAAACAAATTTTGTAATGTTGGAGAACACAAAGTCTACATACAAAAATCAGTAGCAATTCTATATACTAACAATGAATTATTCAAAGAAGAAATTTTAAAAAACCCATTTACAATAGCTACCAAAAAATAATGAAATACGTAAAAATATATTTAACCAAGGAAGTGGATAAATCTGTAAACTAAAAAAACATAAAACATGGATGAATGAAGACAAAACTAAATGGAAAGAGATTCTCTGTTCATGGATTGGAGTAATTAATATTGTAAAATGCCTATATTACCGAAAGTGATCTACAGATTTCATACAATCACCATCAAGATTTCAAAAATAAAAATATCTAAAATTTGTATAGAACCACCAAATATCCCAAATAGCGAAATTATTACTGAACAAAAAGAACAAAGCTGGAGGCATCATACTATCTGACTTCAAACACACTACAAAGCTATAGTAATCCAAAGAGTATAGTGTTGCTTGAAGAAACACATAGACCAATGGAACAGAATAGGGGGCCCAGAAACAAATCCATGAATTTATGGTTAATTTATTTTTTACAAAGATTCCAAGAACACCAAATAGTGAAAGGACAGCCTCTTCAAAAGTCTCCGGGAAAACTGGATATCCACTTGGAGAATAAAATTTAACTCTTGTCTCACTTCATATACAAAAATCAACTTGAAATGGATTAATGACTTTAAACATAAGACTTAAAACTCTAAAACTACTAGAAGATAACATTCATGAAAAGTTCCTTGACGGTAGCCGGGGCAATATTTTCTTTTAATATGACCATGAAAACATGGACAACAAAAGCAAAAATAGAGAAATAGGATTATATCAAATTAGAAAGCTTCGCAGCCAAGGAAATAATTAAGACAACCCACAGAATAGGTCAAAATATTTGCAAATTATACATCTGATAAGAGGTTAACATCCAAAATACATAAGGAACTTATTTGGACAGCAAGAAAGCAAATACAATGATTAAAAATGGGCCAAGAGGCCGGGCGGGGTGGCTCACATCTGTAATCCCAGCACTTTGGGAGGCCAAAGGGTATGGATCACCTGAGGTCAGGAGTTCGAGACCAACTTGACCAACATGGAGAAATTCCATCTCTACTAAAAATACAAAATTAGCCAGGCATGGTGGTGTATGCCTGTAATCCCAGCTACTCGGGAGTCTGAGGCAGGAGAATTGCTTGAACCCGGGAGGTGGAGGTTGCACTGAGCCAAGATTGCACCATTGCACTCCAGCCTGGGCAACAAGAGTGAAACTCCGTCTCAACAAAAAAAAAAAAAAAAAAAAAGGGCAAAGGACTTGAATAGATATTTCTCAAATGATCTCATACGCATGCCCAGTAGGAGTATGAAAAATGCTCAAAATCACTAATCTTCAGAAAAAATGCAAGTTAAAACCACAGTGAGATACAGGTGAGGTCACACCTGTGAGAATGGCTGCTATCAAAAAGTTAAGGATAGTGGCCAGCTGTGGTGGCTCATGCCTGTAAGTCCAGCACTTTGGGAGGCTGAGGCAGGAGGATCACTTGAGGTCAGAAGTTCGAGACCAACCTGGCCAACATGGTGAAACCCCGTCTCTACTAAAAACACAAAAATTAGCCAGGCGTGGTGGTGGGTGCCTGTAATCTCAGCTACTCAGGAGGCTGAGGGAAGAGAATGACTTGAACCTGGGAGGTGAAGGTTGCAGTGAGCCGAGATCATACCACAGCATTCCAGCCTGAGCAACAGAGACTCCATCTCAAAAAAAAAAAAAAAAAGAAAAGAAAAAAGAAAAGATAAAGAGAGCAAGTGTTGGCAAAGATATGAAGGAAAGGGAACCCTCGTATTACATTCTTGGTGGGAATGTAAATTGGTACAGTCATTATGAAAAGTAGTATGGGAGTTTTTCAAAAAAAATTAAAATAAAACTATGATCCAGCAATTGCTCTACCAGGAATATTTCCAAAGAAAATGAAATAAGTATGTCAAAAAGATATCTGCATTCCCTTGTTCATGTCAGCCTTCTTCAAAATAGCCAAGTTATGAAATAAAACTAAGTGTCCATAACGAGATGATTGAATAATAAATGTATATGTTATATACATAAACAATGGAACACTATTCAGCCTTTATAAAGAAGGAAATCTATTTCTAGATAAAATAAACACCAAGTCATTTTAAAAATCTATTTTTGAACATGATTTTGCTGTAAGGTCGGTTGACAAACAGACTATTCAAAACATACTCAATATAACTCTCAGTTTACTCGGAGTTTTCATCTGTGAGACTCCTCATTGATTAATCCCTGATAAATGAGCAACATTACTCTAGCCTACATTATTTTTGCAGAAACCCAAGTCACTTGTGAATTTTTGCATAGAAACACATCATTAATTTATTAATTTCTCTTTAAGTGACTCAAATAAAGGTAGATTTAGGGAATAGCAATGACTGTCCCTATTCTATGAGCCCGTAACTTCTATTGTGAATTATTAGGGCCAGACATGCATATCTTTATCATCAGCCTCCAAGTCATAGATAAATAGACACTAGTTGTAGAGGGCATTAAACCATGTTCAAGAAGAAACTGCTGCTATTTGAAGCATGCAATAAACATTTTATACCTACAACTATCACTTCACAGTTTTACTGTTTGAAAAGTAATCCAAAGAACAGAGTGAAAAGTACATAAGGTAAATAAAGTTGATTACTTAATGTTAAGTATTACCACACTTAACCATTTTCTTATCACCTCTTTTTTTCTCCTGACCTCTAATGTAGAGAAATAAATGAAAAAATAAATAAATATTTATGTATTTATTTCCTGATCTTCCCCTTTCTAGCTACCTCCATTCTGTATCCTTACCTCGGGCCATAATTTCCAGAATAAACTTCTCTGACTTAGCCCAATCCTGAAAAAAAAAAAAAAACTGTGTACCAGGAAAAGCTTATTTTCAATGCCTTTCCAACTTTCTACTTCTAATTGACTTCCCACACAATCCTTAATTTTTTGATGTCCTTCTACCACCTGATTTTTAACAATAAGTCTCTAGCACTCTGGATAAAATCTTCTATCTATCTTCTCTGGATAAAAGTTCATAGTTCAAGCTTTTTATTGCACTAAAAAATAATTTTCAATGTGCCATTGCTTTAAGGTCTTCCACTTAAAAACTGAGTAAAGAAATTATATGTTGGCTTCTGTGCTGGGATGTTATGGGGTGATATCTATTGAAACACATTTGTAGTTTAACTAAGAAAACACCTTTTCCCAGCGGTTGTTGTTTGGGGTAAACAGGCCTCCTGTATGACCTAGGGTATCCATAAACTTGGGAGGAAAAAAGTAAAACCCTCTTTCCTCTACCATGAAAATAAAATTCAGATTTTCCTCTTATTATATAGGTCAAAAACAATCTAACATATTAGGAGTATCTGTGATTGTCTGAGTGACAGAAAGATGGATATTGTTCAAATCCATTTGACCCATTGCAGATAAATGCTATTGGTGCTAATAACTTCTTCAAAATTATGATAGCAGACCCACTGCTGTATGTTTTTAAGTGAGTTACTTGGTAAGTACATATATTACCATATCACATTTTTAGCATTTTGATAATTATATCAATACTTTTTTCTTTGAAATTTTATATACTTTATGATATGCATTTAAAATCATTATTCTCAGAAAGAATCCATTGGCTTCACCAGATGCCAAAGTGGCTCATTGTCAAGAAAGGGTTATGATCCCTGATTTAATCTAAATAGTGCACCTCTTTGGTGACAGTTAAAATATCACAGATTGTATGAGAAAAGGACAATACATTCTAGAGTCTCATTTTCTCTGTCTATAGAATAGACACTAGATTTACCTGGGGTTCATTAAGAAATACTGATGCATGAATCTCACTCTATAGATTCTCATTGAATTTATCTGAGAGGCAGCTTGGACATGAGAATTTTTAATAGCTTCCAGGCATTTTTAAAGTGCAACAAAGGTTGATAAAAATCAACCTAAAGGAAACACTGATGACAAATACTGCACACCAGCAAATGGTTTCTTATTATGAAAGGTGAGGCAACGGATATATATTTTAAGGGGCATAGTTTTAAGTGTTAATAACAGCAGAAGATGAAGTTGTAAGCCACAAGAAGTATATTATAAAATTCTCCACTTACCTTTAAATGCTCTTAAACTTCCAAAGGCTTTGTTAGTGGCAAAATAAAATTTTAATGTAAAGCTTACCTATGTGTATATTTAGAGCTAAACTTATCAAGTTTTCTAAATAATTTTTAATTAATTTTATGTGAAAATAAAATCTATTTTTAAAGATAAAAAAACATGTGAAACAGTTGAATTTTATTTAATGAAAATAGAGTCATCTCCTGACAACTTGATTATCATCCATTAAATTTTACAAGTTTCTAAGGTGAGATAATACCGTTAAAGGATCTAGATAAATAGATGGCTGGATAGGTAGAAGGATGAGTGGACAAAACAGATTGATAGCTAGTTAGCTAGCTAGCTAGCTATTTGTATCACATGTTTAGCAGGTTTCTTACAATAGATATTTTCATAAAACTGCAACCAAGTTAATAAATGGACACTTTTTATTGATATTTATTGTAATTAGACACTTCGATAAAAGCTGTGACAAAAGTTATCTCTAGTTTTGATGAACACTGTGATTATGCAAATAGCAAACAACTTAATGAAAGAATTAGATCGTTTTTTGGAAGTTGAGAGATTCCCTAGAATGGGAGCAGAGTTTCTCTTTTCAAGGGTGAGGGAGAAATATTGCATTGACTAATACAAGGTACATCATGTCCTGACTTCTAATGATATGCATTCAAAAGGTACAGAATATGTGCTTCAGTGCTATGGAAAAAAATTATGTTTTACCTTAAAGTTTCTTATATGCTGGCTCCATGACTTTGGTAAAATTAGAATTCCGTTGTAGTTTGTATTAATTAGAGGAATATTCCAAGAAGAAACCTAAAAAATAAATAAGAAGGGGAAGAATCTTAGAAAAGACTAGGAGGCATTGAGAAGTGAAATAAATGATTATTGAATAAGTATGTATGTTTTAAATATGAACATTATATTCTATAATTTAATGTAAAAATCAATACAATGGGAGATTTTGATAACAAAGAATACTGTAAGTTCCACATTCAGGATATGACATTGTACCAAATCAATGTTCAGTTCAGGGTTAAAAATAAATTCACACATAAGGATTTTCATGAGTCCTTTATTTTGTAAAATTTCCTATTTAACAGAAATTTTATCTGAATTCATAACAAATCATTTGCATAATAAAGAGAAACACCAGTTAAATATTCACATAAGAAAATTTTGGCACAAACGCCATAATGTTCTTATTTATATACATTTTCTTGTAGATAAGAAGAAAACTAATCTGTGACAGAAAGATCATAGGTTCACTTTTGCAAATGGAAAAGCTACGTATAATGTTTCCTTTGGCATTTCTCCTATGGCTAAGTTCATTCTGAATTTTACTTTCAAAAGTCCATGCTGCTCCTTTGAATTTGTTCTTGGATTATGTGCCTGCATTGTATATGTCATCTATGCTATATGCCACTATGATACTCCTTTCTAGTGGAAGCTATGCTATTCAAAACCCATGATGGTAGATAATCATAATGTATGTGCCCCCTACACTCATGCCACTTTGGCTAGAACTAATTGGATTTGGAAGGGGCTATTGACCCAAGAGCTGCGAAATTCCTTTTGAAGTCTGGCTCAATAAGAGGAACTGAAAAAATTACAGTAAATTTTCAAAATTTGCACTAAGAGATATAGAAGGAATCTGCTAGTTCATATTAAAAATTGTAACTAAATAGTTATAAGGGAACATGAAAACGGAGGAGTACAAGGTGCACTTCAAAGATAGAAGTAAATACAAACTATTAACTATCATAGAAGGCCAATTGATAGCATAAAATAAAGAGGCATGTAGGTAGAATATAGTTGAAAAAGATTACTAATGGAACATCACAGCAAAGCTCCCCAATTTTTGCTGCAAATTTTCCTAAAGCTACATTAATTTGGAACCAGACCCTATCTCCTTTCTGGAAAGCACTCTGGAAGCCCAATACTAAAAAGGCTTATTATCTTAGATTTTTGTAAATTGTTTTCATAACAACTCTCTATTTGTATCAGTTTTAGTGGATTTATATTCTTTATAATGAAAAGAGACAATGAAATAGACTAAAGCACTCTTTTTCCCATTTGCAGGATTTCAGGTGGGAAAAGACTACTATCAACTTACACACACATACACACACAGAATATGGCATTATAACTTTTAATGTGTTTATTGCACATATTTTTGGGAAATAAGGAAGCCACAAAATATTGGACTAGTTAGAGGATGCTTTGCTTGAGGTTAGCTTGGCCTCTGGTGGTGACACTATCCAGATACCTCACCAGATCTGAGCTGCTACACCACTGTGATATTCTTTTGTACTCTGGGGTTAACAAAATGGATTGAGATTAAATTATTAATTGAATTAAATTTAATTATTTAAAATTTAGACAATAAAATTTTAAATATTTTTGTGATAAACTTTATAAAACTAAAATTTCAAGTAAAATTTTGTAACCTAACAGATGTTAACTATCAAAAATCTATAGAGCTTAACTACCAAAAAACTATAGCAAAGTTTACTGTTAGTAGTATAAAT
Organism: Pongo abelii; assembly: GCF_028885655.2. Classification (NCBI taxonomy): domain Eukaryota; kingdom Metazoa; phylum Chordata; class Mammalia; order Primates; family Hominidae; genus Pongo; species Pongo abelii. Next base: position 133,727,414 of record NC_072008.2, read on the forward strand.
CACAGAAGCATTTCTTTAAATAACAAAAAAAATAGTAACTTAAATTCTGGCTTATGAAAACTTCTAAGCCAAACTGAAAAATGAGGCCAGCTGCAGTGTCTCAAGCCTGAAATCCCAGCACTTTGGGAGGCCAAAGTGGGAGGATTGCTTGAGTCTGGGAGGTGGAGGTTGCAGTGAGCCATGATTGCGCCACCACACTCCCACCTGGGTGACAGAGGAAGACTCTGTCTCAAAAACTAAATAGATAAGTAAAATAAAATAAAAAACTAGAGCTAAATTTTACTCCATAGAAAGTGCTGATCATCTGTTGCAGGAAGCCTGAGACCCTGAATGGAGGGACCAGCTGGAGCCATGGCAGAGGAACATAAATTGTGAAGATTTCGTTGACATTTATCAGTTCCCAAAATTAATACTTTTATAATTTCTTATGCCTGTCTTTACTGTAATCTCTGAATATAAATTGTGAAGATTTCATAGATATTTATCAGTTCCCAATACTCTTATTATTTCTTATGCCTGTCTTTAATCTCTTAATCCTGTTATCTTTGTAAGCTGAGAATGTACATCACCTCGGGACCACTATTGTACAAATTGATTGTAAAACATGTGTGTTTGAACAATATGAAATCAGTGCACCTTGAAAAAGAACAGAATAATAGCGATTTTCAGGGAACAAGGGAAGACAACCATAAAGTCTGACTGCTTGTGGGGTTGGGTAGAATAGAATCATATTTTTCTTCTTGCAGAAAGCCTATAAATGGACATGCAAGTAGGAGAGATATCACTGAATTCTTTTCCCAGCAAGTAATATTAATAATTAATACCCTGGGGAAGGAATGCATTCCTGGGGGGAGGTCTATAAACGGCCGCTCTGGGAGTGTCTGTCTTATGCCGTTGAGATACGGACTGAAATATGCCCTGGTCTCCTGCAGTACCCTCAGGCTTACTAGGATTGGGAAATTACAGCCTGGTAAATTTTGGTCAGACCATTTCTCTGCTCTCAAACAATGTTTTCTGTTAAGATGTGTATCAAGAGAATACGTGCACAGCTAAACATAGACCCTCATCAGTAATTCTAATTTTCCCCTTTGCCTTGTGATCTTTGCTTTGTCATTTGCCTTGTTATCTTTATTGGCCTCAGAAGCATGTGATCTTTGTGACCTACTCCGTGTTCGTACACCCCCTACCCTTTTGAAATCCTTAATAAAAACTTGCTGGTTTTGCAGCTCAGGTGGGGCATTACGGACCTACCGATATGTGATGTCACCCCCGGTGGCCCAGCTGTAAAATTCCTGTCTTCGTACTCTTTCTCTTTATTTCTCAGACCGGCCGACACTTAGGGAAAATAGAACCTACATTGAAATATTGGGGGTGGGTTCCCCGATAATCATCAAAGGTTATATCTGAAAATTTTGGTATACATTACAAAAAAAACTTAAAATCCTGTTCCATTCTGAATATTTGTGTATATATATGATCCTCAGTAAAAGAGATATAACTCCAAGTTATTTTTATATGAATTTAATGAATTTTCAAATTGTCTCCTTCCAGTTAATATATGCTTATATTTCAGTATAATATTAAAGTAAATAAGTGAAATTGATGTAAGCATTAAATTTGAGATATTAAGCTCAGAAATTCTTTCACTATGTGAATAAGTATTTTTTATTTAAAGCAGAAGTTATAATATTTTAACGTATCAGAAGTTAAAATGTAAGGCTCTGTAAAAGTTGTATTTCTATGAAAACTTCAGAAGTACTTGGTCTCCCGTAGAAAACTTCCTTTTCTAATTTCTCTTCATATTTCCTCTGTAAAAAAGTACCTCTTTTGAAGGAACAAAACAAGCAATGCACTTTTGGTATCAGGTTCATAACAAACAAAAATCAGAGGAGAGAGATACAGCAGATCAAAGAAGAATGGCTCATTTGGAATATATAAAATGAAATGAAATGAAATCAAGTTGTCCTGAGTTGCAAATTTTCTCACAAACCTTAATCTTAGCTCTGTAATAAACAGATCCTATTTATGTTGGCTCATCAAACTGCCCTACACAAAATTGCTTGAAGTACTAAATTAGTTTTCTGTGATTATAATTACAGTTTATGGAAATAATTACTTTATAATTCAATAATTCATCAGATAATTCTCTTGATACTTAACTTTGGAAATTTTTGTTGTGTTCTATCTTTCTAATCATAAATGAAATCAAACTACTTAATTGCAATTACATTAGAAAGTTAAAAATATATGATGGATTCTCTTTATCTTCACTTCCTTATACCTTTCCCCATAAATTCTTCTTTTTTGAATTTTTTAAAGAATTCTCACAACATTTTCCATGATCAAATCCCACAGTGGTTAATAACCCTTCCTTTCAAGGAAATTCAAGATTGGTGAATATGGAAGGATTGTTTCAAAACCTTGTTGCAATACTCCTTCCCATCAACAATATATCCTATTCCATGTGTCCACTGGCAATGAGATTTTTCTAATTCTACCATCAATAGGACGGATTTATATCTCTTCCACTCTGAATATGGGCTGGCTTGCAACTTGTGAACATCAAAAAAAATGACAAATGTATTATTGGCAAGTCAGAATAAGACTCTCCTTCCCAAGATGCTTACATGAAATGAATGAACATGTTATGTTACATAGAAAAAGAGAATTAAGATTAAGGTTGCTAGTTGACTTTTAAATAAGGAAATTATTATGAATTATCTGGACAAGTACGAAGGTAATTACAAGAATCCTTAAAAGTGGAAAAGTGGTGGAGAAAAGTGTCAAAGTGAGATGTGTCTATGAAACAACGGTAAAAAAAAAAAAAAAAAAATGCAGTGTTACTGGGTTTAAAGTGGAGAAATGGAGCTACCAGCCAAAGAATGTGAACACCCTTGAGAGATTCAAAACCTGGAGGAAACAAATTGTCCTCTAGAGTCTCTAGGAAGGACTACAGCCTTACTGGCACCATGATTATTAGCTCAGTGAGACCTATGTTAGACTTCTTACTTACAGAGCTGCAAGATACTACATTTGCATTTTAAAATCTCTAAGATTGTGACAATGTTTACAACAGTATTAAAGAACTAATACAGCAAACTCCAAGTGCTGGACCAAAACAGGCCTTTAATCTTCCACATTCACTGTCTTCAAGCTATGAGAAACTATGATAATGTTGCTCCAATACTACTTCAACAGCAGTCCCTGGTAACTACCATTCTACTCTTTGCTTCTATGAGATTATCTTTTGTAGATTCCATATATAAGTGAGAACGTGTGATATTTGACTTTCTGTTTCTGGCTTATTTCACTAAACATAATGCCTTCCAAGTTCATCCATGCTAATGCAAATGACAGGATTTCCTTCATTTTAAGGTTGAATCATATTCTATCGTGTGCATATGCCACATTTTCTTTATCCACTCATCTGTCTACAAAAATTTAGGTTGTTATACACATTGTGGCAACTGTGATTAGTGCTTCAATGAACATGTGAGTGCTAATATTACTTTGAGACCTTGATTTCAATTCTTTTAAACAAATATCCAGAGTGGGACTGTTGTATTATATGGCAATTACATCTTTAATTTTTTTTAGGAAGCTCCAAACTATTTTCCATGGTAGGGACACCATTTTGTATTACAACCAACAATGCACATGAGTTCCAATTTCTCACATCATTGTCAATACTTGTCTTTTGATTTTTTGATGATAGTCATTGTGACAGGTGTGAAATTTTTTATTATGTATTTATTTAAACTTTTATTTTAAGTTCAGGGGTACAAGTGCAGGTTTGTTACATAGGTAACTTGGGTCACGAGGGTTTGTTGTATAGATTATCTCACCACTCGAGTATTAAGCCTCATATCCATTAGCTATTTAGCCTTATCCTCTCCCTCTTCCCACCCTCTATGCTCTGAAAGGCACCAATGTGTGTTGTTCCCCTCTATATGCCCATGTGTTCCCATCATTTAGCTCCCACTTATAATTGATAACATGTGGTATTTGGTTTTATTTCCTGTGTTAGTTTTACAAAGATAATGGTCTCTGGCTCCATCCACGGTCCTGCAAAGGACATTATCTCATTTTTTATTGCTGTGTAGTATTCCATGGAGTATATGTATCATATTTTCTTCATCCAGTTTATCCCTGATGGACATTTAGGTTGATTCCATGTTATTGCTATTGTGAGTAGTGCGGTAATGAACATACATGTGCATGAATCATATATGAAAAACCCACAGCCAACATCATACTGAATAGGCAAAAGCTGAAAGCATTCCTCTTGAAAACTTGCACAAGACAACTATGCTTTCTCTCACTACTCCTATTCAACATAGTATGGAAGTTCTGGCCAGGGCAATAATGTAAGAGAAAGAAATGAAAGGCGTCCAATAGGAAGAGGGGAAGTGAAACTATCCCTGTTTGCAGATGACATAATCCTATATTTAGAAAATCTTTTTTTTTTTAAACATTATTTATTTTATTTTATTTTATTGCATTTTATCATTATGCAAACCAAATTAAAGGAGTATAAAACAAAAAATGTAAAATCAAAGCAACGAATAGTGAGTAATTTTATACAGTTTTACTTATTGATACTTGGGGAAATAATGATTCAACACAGGAAACAAAATTGTAGATAGCAAAACCCTTAAAGAATGGAAGAAACATCTTCTATGACGTTCTATATGGAAGTTGTTTTACTCTTATCAGAAGTCGAGAAAAACTGTACGTTTTCTTTGATACCAGCATAGAAGTCATTCCCTGGCAGTCATATACAACCATAGTATGTAAAATATCTCTGCAGAATAATAATAACATAAATAAAATATCAGAGTTATATGAGAACACATAATAAAGACTATATATTAAGGACTGGACTTTCTGTAGCTTGAGATGTCACTGAAATTGCTATGTCAGTCCTGTTACAAGGATGTGTTCAATCCAAGTTAAGCTAAGTGGCAAGAGAAAAGACGGGCAGTTCCCTAATGGCTCATGCCTGTAAGTTTTACTAACATCTAAGAACAAAGCATTTTATATCGTGCGTATTGTGGTCTCTTTATATACCCATATACTAACATTAAGATTTATTACTTAGAAAATTGAGTTACAGTGATTTTATTAATTCCAACTTATGAACTAAGAAAACATAACTTAAATATTTTTTTAGCAAGACAAGAAGACAAACCTGACATTTATAGTTAAGGTTCTAGTGGACGGGGACAGCTGGTCAAGTCAGTTGAATCTCTCACAGAATTTCTTCTTATCAAGTCTGGTTCATGCATCTCCAAAAACATTACAATATCACTGCACCTTACATCATATTGTAAGTTTTATTAATAATATATTTTAAATTATATCGTCTTGGACTTAGTGAATGATTACCTACATAACAGAGCTGTTGGTCTCTCTACCTATTTTGCTGCGATACCACTAAGTTTGCTGAGTCCATCAGTTTTAGTCTCACCATGATTTAAAAGCATCAATCCAAAGAGCATCATGCTTTTACAACAGGCCTGTGGCATCCCAAACTCATTTATATTGTATTAGCTACTAATTCAGTAATATATAGCAGTTTTATCTTATAGTCTCAGCCCAAAAGTTTCCTAAGCTGTTAAATAACTTCAGCAAATTCTCGGGATACAAAATCAATATGCAGATATCACTAACATTTCTATACACCAACAACACTCAAGCCGGGAGCCAAATCAGGGATATTTCATTGTAGTTTTGATTTGTATTTCCTCGATGAATACTGATGTTGAGATTTTCTTCATACCTGTTGATCATTTGATGTCTTCTTTGGAGAAATGTCTATTAAAGCTTTCAGCTCATATTTTAATTGGGTTGTTTTTTGGTATTGAATTGTAGAAGTGCCTTATATATTTTGGATGTGAACTATTTATCAGAAATGTGATGTGAAAATATTTTCTCCTATTCTAAAGACTGCTTTTGAGTCTGTTAGTTGTTTCCTTTTTCTAAAGAAGCCTTTTATTTTAATGAAGTCCCCTTGTTTACATTTGTTTTTCTTACCTGTGCTTTTGGTGTCATATTCATAAAATCACAGCCAAGAAAAATGCCATTAAATTCTCCCCTATGTTTTCTTTTAGAAGTTTTAGAGTTTCAGGTTTTACAATTAAGCATTTAATCAATTTTGAGTTGAATTTTATATATAGTTCAAGATAAGGGTCTAATTTTCCTATTCTGCATGTGTATATCCACTTTTCCCAGCACAATTTATTGAACAGAATACCTTTTTCTACATTGTGTGTTTTTGGCAATCTTATCAAAGATCAGTTGACCATTTATTTCTGGGCTCTCTATTATCTTCCGTTAGTCTAAATGTGTATCTTTATGTTTATACCATACTGTTTCCATAACTGTAGCCTTTAATATTTTTTAAAATTGAGAGAGTAATGCCTGCAAATTTTTGTTTTCCTCAAGATTTATTTGGATATTTGTTCTTTTTTGGTTCCATATGAATTGTAGAATCTCTGTGTGTGTGTGTGTGTGTGTGTGTGTGTGTGTGTGTGTGTGTGTGTGTAAATACCATAGGAACTTTGGTTGAGTTTGCATTGAATCTATATATCCCTCTTAGTAGTGTGTACATTGAAACAATATTAAAGCTTCCAATCCATAAACACAGAAAGTCTTTTCATATGTTTGTGACTTCCGTAATTTCTTTCATCAATAACATGCAGTTTTCCACGTAGAATTTTTTTACCATCTTAGTTTATTTCTATTTTATTGGTGTTATTGTAAATGAGATTGTTTTTCAGATTTTTAAAGTAGTTTTCTACTGTATAGAAACATAATTTATATATAATACAAATTATATATGTTGATTTTTTATTCTGCAGCCTTAATAAATTTATTAATTCTAAAATTCTTTCTGAAGGCCTTGTCCCTTAAACATTATATCATCTGCAAACAGAGATCACTTTATTTCTTCCTTTCCTATTTGGATGCCTTTCATTTATTTTTCTTTCCTAATTACTCTGGCTAGGACTTTTTATACCATGTTGAATAAAAGGAGGTGGCATTATTTGTTTTTTCCTGATCCTAGGGGAAACGGTTTCAGTCTTTCGAGATGAGTATGATGCTAGCTATTGGCTTCTCTTATATAGCCATTGTTATAATGAGTTAATTTCCTCTTGCTAGATTGTTGAGAGTTTTTATCATGAAAGCCTGTTGAATTTTGTCAATTTAGTTTTCTGCATGTGACTTATTCTTTATCCTGTTATCGTGGCATTGCACATTAATTGATGTGGATATGTTGAATTATCTTTGCATCCCAATCACACATCCCACTTTGTCATGATTAATGATCCTTCTAATGTGCTGTTTAGTTTGGTTTGCTGATATTTTCTTGAGAACTTTTGTATCTATATTCACCAAAATATTGGCCAGTGCCTTTGTCCAACTTTGCTATAAGAGTAATGTTGGCCTTATAAACTGAGTTTGGAAGTGTCCTCTCTTCTTCAGTCTGCTAGGAGATTTTGAGAATAACTGCTGTTAATTCTTTCTCAAATATTTTGTAGAATTCACTAGTGAACCCAGGGATTCATAGATCCAGAGCTTTTTTTGTTGTTGTTAGTTTGTGCTTTAATTACCAATATAACGTCCTTAACAGTTATAGGTCTGTTTAGATTCTCTGTTTCATTATGATTCACTGTTGTCAGGTTGAATGTTTTTAGGAGGTATCCATTTTTTTTTAGGTTATCCAATTTGTATAATTGTTAATAGTATTCTATTATTGTCTTTTTTATTTTTTGGCACAAGTTATAATGTCTCCTCTTTTATTTCTGAATTTATTTATTTGTATGTTCTCTTTTGTTCTTAATAAGTCCAGCTAAGGATTGTCCATTTAATATTTTCAAAAAATAAACTCTTTGATTGGTTGATTTAATCAGTTTTTAAAAAGTTTCCTGTATTGTTTATTTTGGCTCTGAGTTTCGTGATTTCCTTTTTTTCCTTTTTTTTGAGTCAGAGTCTCCCTCTGTCACCCAGGCTGGAGTGCGGTAGCGTGATCTTGGCTCACTGCAACCTCTAACTCCCAGGTTCAAAATATTAGTGATCTCATCTTCCTGAGTAGCTGGGATTACAGGTGCCTGCCACCACACCCAGCTTATTTTTGTATTTTTTGTAGAGACAGGGTTTCACCATGTTACCAGGCTGGTCTTGAACTCCTGACCTCAAGTGATCTGCCCGCCTTGGCCTCACGAAGTGCTAGAATTACAGGCGCGAACCACCATGCCCGGCTGTTAGGTCCATTGGTCTGTAGTGCTTGTTCAAGTTTTCTATTTCTGTAATATTTCTTTTTAATTTTGTGAATACATAGTAAGTTTAAGTATTTATAGTGCACATAATATGTTTTGATACAGAGACGCAAAATGAAGTAAACACATCATGGAGAATGGGGTATGCATCCCTTCAAGCATTTATCCTTTGATTTATAAATGATCTAATTACATTTCTAAATTTATTTCAAAACTTATAATTAAGTTATTTTTTACTAAAGTCACCCTATTGTGCTATCAAAAAGTAGGTCTTATTCATTGTTTCTGATTTCTGTACCCCCAAAATACATTAAACATACCCACCTATCTTCCCCCGGCTCCTGCCCACTCCTGCACTTTCCAGTCTCTGGTAACAATCCTTCTACTCTCTATCTGCATGAGTTCAATTGATTTTATTTTTAGAATAGCTCACACAGGTATGTGAGAACATGTGATGTTTGTCTTTCTGCACCTGGCTTCTTTCAATTAACATTATGATCCTCAGTTCCATCCACGTTGCTGCAAATGACTGGGTCTCATTATTCCTTATGGATGAATAGTACTGCAGTCCTAATATGTACCACATTTTCTTTATCCATTGATCTATTGATGGACACTTAGGTTGGTTCTAAATCTTAGCTGTTGTAAACAGTGCTGCAATAAACATAGGAGGGCAGATATATTTTTGATGCACTGATTTTCTTTCTTTTGGGGATATACATAGCAGTGAGATTGCTGGATTGTATGGTAGCTATATTTTATTTTTTTGAGGAACTTCCAAACTGTTCTCCATACTGCTGTTATTAATTTACATTCCCACCAATAGTGTACAAGTGTTCCCTTTTCTCCACATCCTCACCAGTATTTACTATTGCCTGTATTTTGGATAAAAGGCATTTTTAAATGGAGTGAAATGATATCTCATTTTAGTTTTGATTTTCATTTATCTGATGATCAATAATGTTGAACACCTTCTCATATGCCTGTTTGTCATTGGTATGTCTTCTTTTTATACATGTCTATTCAAATCTTTTGTCTATTTATTGATCAGATTAGTAGAATATTTCCTATAGAGTTGTTTGAGATCCTTATATATTCTAGTTACTAATCCCTTATCAGAGGGGTAGTTTGCAAATCTTTTCTCAAATTCTGTGGGTTGTATCTTCACTTTGCTTATTGTATCCTCTTCTGTGCAAAAGCTTTTCAACTTTATGTGATCCCATTTGTCTATGTTTGCTTTGGTTGCCAGTACTTGTAAGGTATTGCTCAAGAAATCTTTCCCCAAATGTCCTGAAGGTTTTCCCCAATGTTTTCTTGTAGGATTTTCATAGTTTCAGGTTATAGATTTAAGCATTTAATCCATTTTGATTTCATTTTCTATATGGTGAGAGATAGGGGTATAGTTCCATTCTTTGGCATATAGATATCCAGTTTTCCCAACGTCATTTATTGAAGAGGCTATTTTTCTCCAGTATATTCTTGGCATCTTTGTAAAAAATGTGTTTACTGTAGGTGTGTACATTTGTTTCTTGGTTCTCTATGCTGTTGCATTGGTCTATGTATTTGTTTTTATGCCAGTGCCATGCTGTTTTGGTTATTATGGCACTATAGTATAATTTGATAGTGGTAACGTGATTCCTCCAGTATTGTTCTTTTTGCTTTGGATAGTTTTGGCTATTCAGCATCTTTTTTGGTTCCCTATAAATTTTAGAATTGTTTTTTCTATTCTGTGAAGAACTTCTTTGGTATTTTAATAGGTATTGCATTGAATCTGTAGATTGCTTTGGTTTGTACGGACATTATGACAATATTGATTCCTCCAATCCATGAACATGGAATATTTTCCTATTTTTTGGTGTCTTTTTCAATTTTCTTCATCAGTGCTTTATAATTTTTAGTATAGAGATCTTTCACTTCTTTGGTTAATTCCTAGGAATTTAATTTCATTTGTGGCTATTGTAAATTGGAGTAAATTTTCATTTTTTCACATTGCTCACTATTGGCATATAGAAATGCTGCTGACTTTTGTATGTTGATTTTGTATCCTCTAAATTTACTGAATTCCTCTATCAGTTCTCATAGTTTTCTTGTGGAGTCTTTACGTTTTTCCAAATATAAGATCATATCATCTGCAAACAATGATAATTTGACTTCTTCCTTTACAATTATGATGGCCTTTCTAACTTTCTCTTGTCTAATTGCTGTACCTAGCACTTCCAGTATGATGTTAAATAACAGTGGTGACAGTGAGCATCCTTGTTGTCTTCAAGGTCTTAGAGAAAAGGCTTTCAATTTTTCCCCATGCAGCATGATATTAGCTGTAGGTCTGTCATATGTGGCTTTTATTATGTTGAGTTGTGCTCCATCTATACCTAGGTTTTGAGGATTTTCATTATAAAAGGATGTTGAATTCTACCGAATGTTTTTTTAGCATCGATTGAAATGATCATATGACTTTGATGCTTCATTCTATTCATATAATGTATCGCATTGATTCATTTGTATATGTTGCATCATCCTCGCACCCAGGGAAAAATCCTGTTTGGTCATGATAAATGATCTTTTTAGTGTACCCTGGAATTTTGTTTGCTACTATTCTGTTTTGGATTTTTACATCAATATTCAGCAGATATATTGGCCTATAGTTTTCATTTTTGATATGTCTTTGTCTAGGTTTGGTATCAGAGAAATACTGGCCTCATAGAATGAGTTTGAAATTATGCCTTCATCTATTTTTCAGAATAGTTTGAGTAAGATTGGTATTAGCCCTTTAAATGTTTGGTAGAATTCAGTAGTGAATCCATCAGTTCTTGGGCTTTTCTCTACTGGGAGACTTTTTATTATGGCTGTGATCTTGTTACTTATTGGTCAGTTCATGTTTTGTATTTCTTCTTGATTCAAACTTGGTAGTTTGTATGTATCGGGCAATTTGTTCATTTCTTCTAGATTTTCCAACTTACTGGTATATAGTTGTTCATATTAGGCACAATTGATCATTTCAATTTGTGCAATATCAGTTGTAATGTCTCCTTTTTTATTTGTGATCTTATTTCTTTAGATCTCCTTTCTTTTTACCTTAGTATAGCTAAAGGTCAATTTTATATTTTTTAAAACAATACAACTTTTTCTTTACTTGATATCTTGTATTTTTGTTTCATTTGCATTTCATTTATTTCAGCTCTGATTTTTAACATTTCTTTTCTTCTACTAATTTGGGGTTTGTCTTGGTCTTGCTTTTCTAGTTCTTTAAGGTGCACTGTTAGATTGTTTACATGAAGTCTTTCCTCTATTTTGATGTAGGCACTTATAGCTATAAACATCCCCCTAAATACTGCTTTTACTGTATACTGTAGGTTTTGGTATGCTGTGTTTCCATAATCATTTGTTTCAAGAAACTTTTAATTTCCTTCTTAGTTTTTTCATTGACCTACTGGTCATTCAGGAGTACATTGTTTAATATCCATGTGTTTATATAGTTTCTAAAATTCCTCTTTTTATTAATTTATAGTTTTATTCCATTGTGGTCACGGAAGACACTTGATATTATTTCAGTTTTTGAATGTTTTAAGACTTGTTTTCTGAACTAACATATGATCTATCCTTCAGAATGATCCATGGGCTGAGGAAAACAATGTTTATTCTGCAGCTCTTAGATGAAATGTTCTGTCAATATCTATTAGATCCATTTGGTCTGTAATGCAGATTAAGTCTGATGTTTCTTTGTTGACTTTGTGTCTGGAACATCTGTCCAATGCTAAAAGTGGGGTGTTGAAGTCTCCAGCTATAATATAGGGGCCTACCTCTCTCTTTGGCTCAAACAATATTAGCTTTCTATATCTGGGTGCTCCAGTGATGGAGGCATATATATTTAACATTATATCATCATCATGCTGAATTGACTCTCTAATTATTATATAGTGATCTTCTATGTCTCTTCTTATAGTTATTTTCGTGAAATCTCTTTGTCTGACATAAGAATAGTGACTCCCTCCTTTTTTGGCTCCCAATGGCTTGAGATGTCTTTTTCCAGCCCTTTTTTTCTTTTCAGTCTATTTGTGTCTTTGTAGGTGAAGCGTGTTTCTTCTAGGCAACAGACCAATAGGTCTTGTTTTTTTTATACATTCAGCCAGTCTATATCTCTTAATTGGAGATTTTAGTCCATTTACTTTCTATGTAATTATTGATAAGTAAAGACTTACTCTTACAATTTTATTACTGTTTTCTGGTTGTTTTGTGGTCTCTTTCTTTCCTTCCTGTATTCCTCTAGTGAAGGTGATTTTCTCTTGGATATAATTTAGTTTATTGCTTTTTATTTTTTATGTATCCATTGTATGTTTTTGGGTTTGAGGTTACCCTGAGGTTTGCAAATACTATCTTATAACCTATTATTTTAACCTAATACCAACACTATTGGCACAAACAAGTAAATATCAAAAACAAAACTAAAAATGATTCTACACCTTAACTGTATTGCTCTGCTTTTTAACATTTTATTGTTTATATTTATATCTTATTTTGTTGACTATGTCCTGAAAAGTTGTCGTGGTTGTTATATTTGATTAGTTTATCCTCTATACTTTGGATAAGAGGACTTTACATACCACCGTTACGGTGTTATACTATTCTGTGTTTATCTGTGTGCTTACTATTGCCAGTGGGTTTTGCACTTTCAGGTGATTATTTATTGCTCGTTAATTTCCTTTTCTTTCTGATTGATATACTCCCTTTAGTATTTCTTAGAAAACAGGTTTGGAATTGATAAAATCTCTCATCCTTTGTTTGCCTCGGAAAGTCTTTATTTCTTCTCCACATTTGAAGGATATTTTCATTGGATATACAATTCTAGGTTAACAGTTATTTTCCTTCAGCACTTAAAATATGTCATGCCACTGTCTCCTGGCCTGTAAGATTTCCACTGAAAAGTCTGCTGTCAGATATATTGAAGCTCCATTGTACGTCATTTGTTTCTTTTCTGTTGCTGCTTTTAGAATCCTTTATCTTTGACCTTTGGGAGTTTATTAATTCCTTTGAGGTAGCCTTCTTTGGGTTCAATCTGCTTGGTGTTCTGTAACCTTCTTCAATGTGGATACTGATATCTTTCTCAAGGTTTAGGATAAACCTTGAGATAATTTCATAAAATGACATTATCAACTGCAATAGAATATCACAAAACGTCATATTTTATGGATCCTTAAAGCATCTTATTCCTAATATTTACATACAAAGCTTTTTTGTTAGTCTATTGTTAGCTCCAAATGTTATATATATTACCTCAGACATCAGTGACTAAAACATTTGTCTACATTTTTCACCAAAGGTTTTCCATACAGCAGCTTTAACACTGGGCAAGGGCAAGTTCTGCACAAAGTGAGAAATCCAAAGCTTTTGATCTGTTCTTCAATGGAACCACCAGACAGGTCAATAAATGACAAATCATCTCAAATGAGTTCCACTCTGCTTCCTACCGTATTGTGCTGATATCAGAAATATGTGCTTTTATTTTCATGGCTAGCATTGAGCTGGGGAGTGGGGACTGAGACCAGGTAAGTTATAATGCTGCACAGTTTGCCATTCTTATCAACATCAAAGAGTTCTCCTTTGGTAAGCATTTATCTTCTTGCTGCAAGATTTTGGTTAGTTTCCAGAATTCCATAAAAGTTTATTCTGATTGTCTTTGCTGGTTTTATTCTTGCTTTTATGAAAGTATAAACTTTTGGTGTTCCTTATTTCATAATTTTCACTGATGTCTTCCCTGTGGCTGTTTATTAAATCCCATGAAATCTCTTTTTTTGGTGAACTCAAAATTTTCTAGAGTAAATACTCTAGATTTTTAAAATAAGATACATAACTGATAAACATCATAGTTATTGAATTTCTATAATATTTTTAATTTGTTTTATTCTTAGTAATTATTTTCCAATTATCTTCCCAAGAGTTTCCAACAATGTATACACTCATCAGTAACATATGAGCACTTTGTTTTAAAGCTCTCATTACAAAGTCAGTTATGTTAAATACAGAATATAGCAGATCAGGGAACCTGGGAGGAAAACTACAAGTATCATCAGTTTTAAGATAATTGTAATTCTAGGTGGAGCCAAGATGGCCAAATAGGAACAGCTCCAGTCTACAGCTCCCAGCGTGAGTGACACAGAAGACGAATGATTTCTGCATTTCCAACTGAGGTACCAGGTGCATCTCAAGGGGGATTGCTGGACAGTGGGTGCGGGACTGTGAGTGCAGTGCACCGAGCCTGAGCTGAAGCAGGGCAAGACTTCGCCTCACCTGGGAAGCGCAAGGGGTCAGGGAATTCCCTTTCCTAGCCAAGGAAAGCGGTGACAGATGGCACCTGGAAAATCAGGTCACTCCCACCCTAATACTGCACTTTTCCAATGGTCTTAGCAAACGGCACACCAGGAGATTATATGCTGTGCCTGGCTTGGAGGGTCCTACACCCTCAGAGCCTTGCTCATTGCTAGCACAGCAGTCTGAGATCGAACTGCAAGGCGCCAGTGAGGCTGGGGGAGGGTCGCCCGCCATTGCCCAGGCTGAGTAGGTAAACAAAGCGGCTGGGAAGCTCGAACTGGGTGGAGCCCACTGCAGCTCAAAGAGGCCTGCCTGCCTCTGTAGCCTCGACCTATGGGGGCAGGGCATAGCCAAACAAAAGGCAGCAGAAACCTCTGCAGACTTAAATGTCCCTGTCTGACAGCTTTGAAGAGAGTAGTGGTTCTCCCAGCACGCAGCTGGAGATCTGAGAACGGACAGACTGCCTCCTCAAGTGGGTCCCTGACCCCCGAGTAGCCTAACTGGGAGGCACCCCCCAGTAGGGGCAGACTGACACCTCACATGGCCAGGTACTCCTCTGAGACAAAACATCCAGAGGAACGATGAGGCAGCAACACTTGCTGTTCACCAATATCCGCTGTTCTGCAGCCTCTGCTGCTGATACCCAGGCAAACAGGGTCTGGAGTGGAACTCCGCCAAACTCCAACAGACCTGCAGCTGAGGGTCCTGACTGTTAGAAGGAAAACTAACAAATAAAAAGGACATCCACACCAACACCCCACCTGTACGTCACCATCATCAAAGACCAAAGGTAGATAAAACCACAGAGATGGGGATAAAACAGAGCAGAAAAACTAAAAATTCTAAAATCAGAGTGCCTCTCCTCCTCCAAAGGAACACAGCTCCTCACCAGCAATAGAACATAGTTGGACAGAGAATGACTTTGACAAGTTGAGAGAAGAAGGCTTCAGACGATCAAACTACTCCGAGCTAAAGGAGGAAGTTCAAACCCATGAAGAAGTTAAAAACCTTGAAAAAAGATTAGACAAATGGCTAACTAGAATAACCAATGCAGAGAAGTCCTTAAAGGACCTGATGGAGCTGAAAACCATGGCATGAGAACTATGTGACTGACGAATGCACAAGCCTCAGTAGCCAATTTGATCAACTAGAAGAAAGGGTATCAGTGATGAATGATCAAATGAATGAAATGAAGCAAGAAGAGAAGTTTAGAGAAAAAAGAATAAAAAGAGACAAACAAAGCCTCCAAGAAATATGGGACTATGTGAAAAGACCAAACCTACGTCTGATTGCTGTACCTGAAAGTGACGGGGAGAATGGAACCAAGTTGGAAAACACTCTGCAGGATATTATCCAGGAGAACTTCCCCAATCTAGCAAGGCAGGCCAACATTCAAATTCAGGAAATACAGAGAACACCACAAAGATACTCCTTGAGAAGAGCAACTCCAAGACACATAATTGTCAGATTCACCAAAGATGAAATGAAGGAAAAAATGTTAAGGGCAGCCAGAGAGAAAGGTCGGGTTACCCATAAAGGAAGCCCAACAGACTAACAGCTGATCTCTTGGCAGAAACTCTACAAGCCAGAAGAGAGTGGGGGCCAATATTCAACATTCTTAAAGAAAAGAATTTTCAACCCAAAATTTCATATCCAGCCAAACTAAGCTTCATAAGTGAATGAGAAATAAAATCCTTTACAGATAAGCAAATGCCGAGAGATTTTGTCACCACCAGGCCTGCCCTAAAAGAGCTCCTGAAGGAAGCGCTAAACATAGGAACAACTGGTACCAGCCACTGCAAAAAACATGCCAAATTGTAAAGACCATCAAGGCTAGGAAGAAACTACATCAACTAACGAGCAAAATAACCAGCTAACATCATAATGACAGGATCAAATTCACACATAACAATATTAACTTTAAATGTAAATGGGCTAAATCCTCCAATTAAAAGACACAGACTGGCAAATTGGATAAAGAGTCAAGATCCATCAGTCTGCTGTATTCAGGAAACCCATCTCACGTGCAGAGACACATATAGGCTCAAAATAAAGGAATGGAGGAAGATCTACCAAGCAAATGGAAAACAAAAAAAGGCAGGGGTTGCAATCCTAGTCTCTGATAAAACAGACTTTAAACCAACAAAGATAAAAAGAGACGAAGAAGGCCATTATATAATGGTAAAGGGATCAATTCAACAAGAAGAGCTAACTATCCTAAATATATATGCACCCAATACAGGAGCACCCAGAATCATAAAACAAGTCCTTAGAGAGTCATCAAGAGACTTAGACTCCCACACAATAATTGTGGGAGACTTTAACACCCCACTGTCAATATTAGACAGATCAATGAGACAGAAAGTTAACAAGGATATCCAGGAATTGAATTCAGTTCTGCACCAAGCAGACCTAATAGACATCTACAGAACTCTCCACCCCAAATCAACAGAATATACATTCTTTTCAGCACCGCACCACACCTATTCCAAAATTGACCACATAGTTGGAAGTAAAGCATTCCTCAGCAAATGTAAAAGAACAGAAATTATAACAAACTATCTCTCAGACCACAGTGCAATCAAACTAGAACTCAGGATTAAGGAACTCACTCAAAACCGCTCAACTACACGGAAACTGAACAACCTGCTCCTGAATGACTACTGGGTACATAACAAAGTGAAGGCAGAAATAAAGATGTTCTTTGAAACCAATGAGAACAAAGACGCAACATACCAGAATCTCTGCGACGGATTCAAAGCAGTGTGTAGAGGGAAGTTTATAGCACTAAATGGCCACAAGAGAAAGCAGGAAAGATCTAAAATTGACACCCTAACATCACAATTAAAAGAACTAGAGAAATGCATTCAAAAGCTAGCAGAAGGCAAGAAATAACTCAGATCAGAGCAGAACTGAAGGAAATAGAAACACAAAAAACCCTTAAAAAAATCAATGAATCCAGGAGCTGGTTTTTTGAAAAGATCAACAAAATTGATAGACTGCTAGCAAGACTAATAAAGAAGAAGAGAGAGAAGAATCAAATAGACGCAATAAAAAATGATAAAGGGGATATCACCACCGATCCCACAGAAATACAAACTACCATCAGAGAATACTATAAACACCTCTACGCAAATAAACTAGAAAATCTAGAAGGAATGGATAAATTCCTCGACACATACACTCTCACAAAACTAAACCAGGAAGATGTTGAATCTCTGAGTCGACCAATAACAGGCTCTGAAGTTGAGGCAACAATTAATAGCTTACCAACCAAAAAAAGTCCAGAACCAGATGGATTCACAGCCAAATTCTACCAGAGGTACAAGGAGGAGCTGGTACCATTCCTTCTGAAACTATTCCAATCAATAGAAAAAGAAGGAATCCTCTCTAACTCATTTTACGAGGCCAGCATCATCCTGATACCAAAGCCTGGCAGAGACACAACAAATAAAGAGAATTTTAGACCAATGTCCTTGATGAACATCGATGCAAAAATCGTCAATAAAATACTGGCAAACCGAATCCAGCAACACATCAAAAAGCTTATCCACCATGATCAAGTGGGCTTCATCCCTGGGATGCAAGGCTGGTTCAACATATGCAAATCAATAAATGTAATCCAGCATATAAACAGAACCAAAGACAAAAACCACATGATTATCTCAATAGATGCAGAAAAGGCCTTTGACAAAATTCAACAACGCTTCGTGCTAAAAACTCTCAATAAATTAGATATTGATGGGATGTATCTCAAAATAATAAGAGCTATTTGTGACAAACCCACAGCCAATATCATACTGAATGGGCAAAAACTGGAAGCATTGCCTTTGAAAACTGGCACAAGACAGGGATGCCCTCTCTCACCACTCCTATTCAACATAGTGTTGGAAGTTCTGGCCAGGGCAATTAGGCAGGATAAAGAGATAAAGCATATTCAATTAGGAAAAGAGGAAGTCAAATTGTCCCTGTTTGCAGATGACATAATTATATATCTAGAAAACCCCATCATCTCAGCCCAAAATCTCCTTAAGCTGATAAGCAACTGCAGCAAAGTCTCAGGATACAAAATCAATGTACAAAAATCACAAGCATTCTTATACTCCAATAACAGACAAACAGAGAGCCAAATCATGAGTGAACTCCCACTCACAATTGCTTCAAAGAGAATAAAATACCTAGGAATCCAACTTACAAGGGATGTGAAGGACCTCTTCAAGGAGAACTACAAACCACTGCTCAATGAAATAAAAGAGGATACAAACAAATGGAAGAACATTCCATGCTCATGGGTAGGAAGAATCAATATCATGAAAATGGCCATACTGCCCAAGGTAATTTATAGATTCAATGCCATCCCCATCAAGCTACCAATGACTTTCTGCACAGAATTGGAAAAAACTACTTTAAAGTTCATATGGAACCAAAAAAGAGCCCTCATCGCCAAGTCAATCCTAAGCCACAAGAACGAAGCTGGAGGCATCATGCTACCTGACTTCAAACTATACTACAAGGCTACAGTAACCAAAACAGCATGATACTGGTACCAAAACAGAGATATAGACCAATGGAACAGAACAGAGCGCTCAGAAATAATGCCACATATGTACAACTATCTGATCTTTGACAAACCTGACAAAAACAAGCAATGGGGAAAGGATTCCCCATTTAATAAATGGTGCTGGGAAAACTGGCTAGCCATATGTAGAAAGCTGAAACTGGATCCCTTCCTTACACCTTATACAAAAATTAATTCAAGATGGATTCAAGACTTAAATGTTAGACCTAAAACCATAAAAACCCTAGAAAAAAACCTAGGCAATACCATTCAGGTAATAGTCATGGGCAAGGACTTCATGTCTAAAACACCAAAAGCAATGGCAACAAAAGTCAAAATGGACAAATGGGATCTAATTAAACTAAAGAGCTTCCACACAGCAAAAGAAACTACCACCCAAGTGAACAGGCAACCTACAGAATGGGAGAAAGTTTTTGCAGTCTACTCATCTGACAAAGGGCTAATATCCAGAATCTACAACGAACTCAAACAAATTTACAAGAAAGAAACAAACAACCCCATCAACACATGCGTGAAGGATATGAACAGACTCTTCTCAAAAGAAGACATTTATGCAGCCCACAGACACATAAAAAATGCTCATCATCACTGGCCATCAGAGAAATGCAAATCAAAACCACAGTGAGATACCATCTCACAGCAGTTAGAATGGCAATCATTAAAAAGTCAGGAAACAACAGGTGCTGGAGAGGATGTGGAGAAATAGGAATACTTTTACACTGTTGGTGGGTCTGTAAACTAGTTCAACCATTGTGGAAGTCAGTGTGGCAATTCCTCAGGGATCTAGAACTAGAAATACCATTTGACGTAGCCATCCCATTACTGGGTATATACCCAAAGGATTATAAATCATGCTGCTATAAAGACACATGCACACGTATGTTTATTGCGGCACTATTCACAGTAGCAAAGACTTGGAACCAAGCCAAATGTCCAGCAATGATATACTGGATTAAGAAAATGTGGCACACATACACCATGGAACACTATGCAGCCATAAAAAATGATGAGTTCATGTCCTCTGTAGGGATATGGATGAAGCTGGAAACCATCATTCTCAGCAAATTATCCCAAGGACAAAAAAACAAACACTGCATGTTCTCACTCATAGGTGGGAATTGAACAATGAGAACAGATGGACACAGGAAGGGGAACATCACACACCAGGGCCTGTTCTGGGGTGGGGGGAAGGAGGAGGGATAGCATTAGGAGATATACCTAATATTAAATGACGATTTAATGGGTGCAGCACACCAACACGGCACATGTATATATATGTAACAAACCTGCACGTTGTGCACATGTACCCTAAACCTTAAAGTATAATAAAAAAAACACTAGTAAGAAAAAAGATGTTTCATATTTTTAAAATTAAAAAAAATTTGTAATTTTAATAGGTAAATATATTTAATCTTTTTTAGATTGAATTTTTGTGGTGGTTAATGAAATTAAAACATTTTATTTGCTTATTAAGGAAAATGGTATTCTAACACTTAAAATACTGAAAACATTTCTGTCATATATATGAAGTAATTTAAACCATAAGATACTTACGTATTTATCTAAAGAGTGAATCTTGATATATAATTATTCTTAAGGCTGTATGTTATTCTGTGTTACTTCCATCTTCTCTCCTCTTTTCTTTCTGGGCAGTGATGTAGCATTAAATGTTATTTATTTCTTATATGAAACACTTAAAATTATTAATAGAAGTGGTCTCTTAATTTAAATATATACCCCATAAAGAAACAATACTCTAAAGAATTAGCAATTCCCTTTGGAATAAAAAATACAGAATAAAGACTTTTTCTCTCTTCTTACAAAATCTTATACAGTTTCAAATAAAACCAATCAATTCTACATCATTATTTGTATTTTTTATGTAATACCTCTTAAATTTTGGATGGCCTGTCCTTTACAGAAATAACACAGTGGCATCAAGCGAAATTATTAACTGTAATGGAATATCATCAAATGTCAGGCTTTCTTTTTGCTCTTATTTTAAGGGCATTTTACAGGAGTTGTTTACAGCTTAGAGGAATAAACACTAAATTCTGCAGTATCAAAGATGGATGAACTTTGAAACAATTATCTTAATAGAATTAAGCCAGTCATGGAAAAAAAAACACAGTATGGTTCAACTTCATATGATGTATCTAAAATTTTAAAAGTTATAGAATCTAAGAGTAAAATGGTGGTTGTCAGTGGGTGATTAGGAGAAAATAGGGAGTTATTACTCACAATGGGCACAAGTTTCAGTTAAACAAGATGAATCAACTCTAGCCATCTGCTATACAACATTGTACTTTTAGTCATCAGTAATTTATCCTGCACTTAAAAACTTGTTAACAGTAGATTTCATAATGTTTTTCTACCACAATAAAATATAATTTTTTTAATCCCCCAGAATGTGAGAAAATATTTGCAAATCCCATATATTATAAGAGTCTAGTGTCCAGAATATATAAAGAATTCTTACAAGTAAGCAACAAAGACAATCATTCTAATTAAAAAATTAGGATATGGCAACCAAGAAGGAGATGGAGTTTGAGTTGGAGACTGAAAGCAGTGGCCTAGGGTGGACGCTCAAGAAGCCATGGAAGTACGACAGTGGTGTGTCACACTTGGAATAGGTCACCAACTATGCAGAGAAGGAGATCCAGAGTTCCAGTGAACCTTCAATAGCAGGCCCCAGGATCAGAAACCAAACAGGAGTGGGAGAAAAGACTTGAAAAAGTCACTGTCAAGAAGGAAGATCCTGAACAGGCGCAGTGGCTCATGCCTGTAATCCCAGCACTTTGGGAGGCCAAGGCGGGTGGATCATGAGGTCAGGAGATCAAGACCATCCTGGCTAACACGGTGAAACCCTGTCTCTACTAAAAATACAAAAAATTAGCTGGGTGTGGTGGCGGGCGCCTGTAGTCCCAGCTACTCGGGAGGCTGAGGCAGGAGAATGGCATGAACCTGGAAGGCAGAGCTTGCAGTGAGCAGAGATCACGCCACTGCACTCCAGCCTGGGCAGCAGAGCGAGACTCCGTTTCAAAAAAAAGGAGGATCCTGAGCTGATAATGACAGAGATGGAACTCTCTCAAGCAGTAGCAAAATACAGCTTGCAGGTACATATGGGCAACATGGCAGAAGCTCCTATTACAATAAAGATTTTTTTTTTTTAAATAATAAAAATTGAGCAATGAACTTGAATAAGCATTTCTCCAAAGAAGACATACTATAGCCAATAAATCCAAAAAAAAAAATGCTCAACATCATTGACCTTTAGGAAAACATAAATCAGAACCCCAATGTGATACCACTTCAAAACTTTTAGGGTATTTATAATCAAGTAAATGGAAAATAAAGTTCAGTACCACAATGTGTTACCACTTCAGAACTTCTAGGGTGTTTATAATCAAGTAAATGGAAAATAAAGTGTTGTGTATGTGAATAAATTGGAACCATCGTCCCTGTCTTGTGTGAATGTAACATGGTGCAGCCACTCTGGAAAAGAGTTTGGCAGTACCTCCAAAATGTAAAAACAGAGTTGTCATACAATCTAGAAGTTTCACTCCTAGGTATAAACTCTGAATTAAAAGCATGTTCACACAGTAACATAACATGTGTATTCACAGCAGCATCATTCATCATAGCCAAAAAGAGGAAAGAAAAGTGTCCATCAACTGAGGAATGGATGAACAAATTATGGTATATTCGTACAATGAAATATTATTTCACTATGAAAGATAATGTTATATGCTACAATGTGGATCATGCTTAACAAACCATGCTAAGTGAAAAGCCAGACACAAAATACTACTTATTGTATAATTCCATTTATATAAAATATATAGAATAGGCAAATCTCTAGAGACAAAAAGCAGATTAAGTGTTGCCCAGGACCTCCAAGGCAAGGGATGATGATAGGTTGACATCTAAGGAATTCTGGGTTTCTTTTTGGAATCATGAAAATATTCTAAATTTGAATGTGATAATGCTTGCGCAATGCCATGAACATACTATAACAAATTATGCAGTTCAAATGAGTGAATTGTATGGTATGTTACTTTCCAATAAAGCTGTTTAAAAAAAGAAGGAAACAGTCACAGGTAAAACCAGAAAGGAGCTAATAAAATAGTTGTTCATTTTTATATCAACTCATGAAGACCTATGTAGAAATACAGAAGATAATGTACTTACTGTTAAGCTTTATAGTCTGAAATTAATATCATCAATATAAATTGGGAAAGAATAGGTTTCATGTATGACATGGGTAAGTGTATTAATTTCCTGAGAGTTGAATAAAGATTATCCATATGGAGTGATTAGAATAGACAATTCAAGAAATAATCTTTTAGGAATATTATGTAATACCAGAAATGCAATGATTTGTAGAGCTACATGTGATGAAAAGAGAATGAGAATATGTTGGTAAGAGATAGTGTAAATAAACTAATTTTCTGTACTTTATAGTAGGGACTCATTTATATGAATATATCAATAGAAGTGTAAGTATATTATTAGAAATCTTGAGTGTAACCAACAAAAGAACAATTAAAAACAAACAACAGAAGTAACAGCAAGAACAAAAACTCATAATAGGGCTTACCCCTTGAGAGTGTGATTTTGAGCAGAGGATGAAAGATAGTTTTATTTTACATTGTATAGCCTCTGATACTATTTGGTATATACTTTTTGGCCTTCCTGCTTGCCTTCCTTTCTTCCTCCTTCCCTGCTTTTCTTCTTTTTGGCTTGCCTTTCATTGTTCTTTGTTTTCTTTTTATTCAATGTTCAGCATTATTTCTATAATTAAAACTGATTAATTATAAGTATGTTGACACATATTGCATTTACAAGGAATATCCAGTATAAGCAAATGCATAGAGACAGAAAGTAGATTAGTAGTTGCCCAGGGATATGAGTGGACAGGGAATTGGGGGCTGACCACTTACAAGTGTAGGAATTGTTTTGAAAGTAAGACTGAACTAACCCAAAAACAAAACTCAAAAACTTCAAATGCAATTTTCAGTAAAAAAGGAAAGATATAGTAAAACATATTGTCTTCAATCAAATAAACACGTGTAAAAATACTGGAAGGAGGCTGGGTACAGTGGCTTATGCCTGTAATCCCAACATTTTGGGAGGCTGAAGCAGGAAGATGGCTTCAGGTCAGAGTTTAAGACCAGCTTGGTCAACATACTTAGAGTCTCTCTCTACAAAAAATACAAAAATTAGCTAAGTGTGGTGGTGTGTTCTTGTAGTCCTAGATACTCAAGGCTGAGGTGGAAGGATTGCTTGAGCCCAGGAAGTTGAGGCTGCAGTAAGTGAGCCATGATCATGCCCTTATTCCAGCCTAGGTGACGGGGTAAGGTCCCATCTTAAAAAAAAAAAAAAAAAAAAAAAAAAAAAAAAAAAAAGGCTCTGAAATACATCCCTTATTATTTTATTTGTTTCCAATTTTTCTTTAATATCAGGATATTTTCCAAACATTCTACAATTAGTTTTTGTCATATTTCTGTATTTTTCAAACTACAATGCTTATTTTATGACTAGGCAAATTACTGTCTATGCATCATTGATTAACGCTACTTTATTATAGCTTTGGGATTAGGAAAGTATGAAATAACATTCCAAGCAAATAGAGCTAAAAAATGGTTGACTTTACAATCTCCGCAGTCTCTTTACAACATTTTTGAATAATTAGGTGTAAAACAGAAAACTGACTTCTTGAAAAAGATGGTATCAATCAAAACCACACAACTTCTCATCCTCCCTGACAAGCAAATATATTGCAAAACAGAATACTTTTAAGGATTTAGAAAGACTCATGATTATTTTTAATCTCAGTTTGCATGCCAAATTATAGTCAGTTTTTCTCAGTTTCATGATCCCAAAAGTATGCCCTCCATGAATATGTAGTCTTATAATAAATTAAAAGTTATAAAATTATAGTTTATTTCTTATTTATTACTTATTGTAGTGTCTCCATAAGGATTTTATTCTGTTTACATTAAAATATATTTCTCATTGACTTGAGTTCTGAAATGCAAGCTCGTTTTTGGGTTAATTTTGTAAAAGTGTATCTGGACACATGGGTACCTGTGTCATAATCAGAGACTGTCATATAGAGACTGAAAGGGGTTTTATTTGTTTGGTTGCTTGCTTGTTTTGCCATAAACGTGAAAGTGAATGAGAAAAATTACCAGTGACTTTAGAAATGAATATTTGTCAGAATTTTAACAGTTTTTTTCCTAGTATTGAAGAATTAATTTTCCTTTATGCCTTTGTAGTTTTCAAAAATCTCATGTAGCTACACTGAGCATATTTTACATTGGAATTAAAAATACAAACTAGAATAATAATTTAGTGCAATAATTTATTGGTCACTGTACAAATTTATAAAACATATAGCATATCAACAAATCACCAGTGATCAGTTGGAAAATAATGGGAGGAGGTATCATTCCCAATAGTAACTGAATTTTTAAAAAATACTGTAAAAATACAAAAGAATCAGCTTAATAATAAATATACTGGACACATTCAAAGAAAACCACACAACTTTACTTAGGGATTCAAAAGGAGTTATTGATAAACTCAGACATGAACCAAGCCACTGAAGTTAATGCCTTTATAGCTATAAGTAACTTGTATTTATTTAAGTCTAATCATCTTCTAGACACTGTGACAAATTTTTATGTGTTAATTTAACATTATATAGATAACAAACAACTAAATTTATTTGTATGTCTAATTCAATACCATGAAAAAAATTAAGAAATTAACTAATAATATAATGAATTTTTTCTTAAGCTTAACTAGATTATATGAACACATATGTATAATGCTATTGAAAACAGAAAAAAATTATAGAGACTTTCTTGTTATGCATTTGAGCCTATCAAAACATTATAGTAGTACAATTTTACATAAGACCAGGAGTTGGCAAACTTTTCCCATAAAAGAATCACAAAGTAAATATTTTTGGCTCTTCTAGCCATATGGTCAATCATTAGTACAACAACTCAACTCTGCTGTTGTATTGTAAAAGCAGCACAGAAAAGTAATAAACAAATGGGCATGGGGCTATATTTCAATAAAACTTTATAAGAAAGGTAGTAGGCTGATGTTCACAAGCACAGTATATTGACCTAGGTATGAGAGCATAATATGTCATAAAAGTGGCATTTTAATTCTGTTTTTGAAACAATAGGTTCTTCTACCATTGATATTAATATAAATTAATGACCGGCAAAAAATTGAAGAGAAATTAGGTAGATAGTTCCTATATATTATTTAACAAACACATTCGAGATAGAGCATATATTTAAGTGCATGTTTATAAAAAGCACTAGAAGAATATATAGGAATATATATATATATATACACACACACACACACACATACTTGGATTTTATATACATTGGCTTATATAGCTATATATGAGCCACATATATCCATATATATGCATATATATGGGCCATATATGTGTGTGTGTATATCTATATATGAATATATATAATGTATATATATCTGTATTTATATAGAAAATACAGAGAGAATATATATATATATATGAGTCAACATATGTAAAATGCAAGTTTGAGAAAGGAGTTCAAAAGCATGAGAAATGGCAGAAATTATTATTAAAATATTTATTTACTTTTACATAAAAGGTAAATGCACTTAGAACACTCTGAAGAAATGGGCTTTGCCACATGAGAGAAAAAAGTTATATAAACAGAAAAAAATACATAAGCACATTACTGTAAATATGAAAAAAGCATATGAGGAGACAATTAAAATATAGTGAGCTAATCAATATTTGAAAAAAAATTGCCTTAATGCTGAAGAAATGCAAATTAAAACAGAATACCATTTTTACTTACCAGATTGACAAAAATTTTTAAATGATAATAGTCATGTTAAAATATTAGTAACAGTTACTTTCTTACATAACTTGGAGGCTTGTAAATTGGTACAGTTATATTGAGGGTATTTTGTCAATACATATATTAAAAAATTAATATCTGCATAAATTTTACCTTGTAATTCTCCTTAAAGGAATATATGCTAATAATCTTAGAAACCTGTGAAAAGTTCACTCCAAGATGTTTATCACAGAGTTGTTTATGAGCATGAGAAACTCGAGTCAATATAAATGTCAAGCGGTAGTTAGTCAATTAAATAACATGTGAAGCATTTATAGAATGTTAGATCATGTAGTCTTTAAAACTGCCATTTTTTCAAGAGCAATGATTATGATATGATAAGTGGTAAGTGGAGAAAGCAAGATTCAAACTAGCATACAAATATAATCTGAAAAATAAAATAATAATGTAAATACATATGCTGAAAATATTAACAGTCCTTGTGTTTATGTACTATAAACATGGGCAATGTTAATTTTCTTTATATTTTCTGGCATTTTTCTAAATGTTTCCTAATAAGCACACATTACTTAACCAAAAAAAACCAGTAAGTAATTTTTTTATGAAAACAGATGTTTGAATTTAAAAAAAAATTAAGCCATTAAAATTACAGAGGAATGTCTAGTAAGATTTAAATGTCTTCCATATAATCACTAATAAAATAAGGTGTCAGATACATGATATCTTATTGTAAAAAGAATACATATAGAAAAAAAGATTTTATATAAAAATAAAGCATTGTAAGAAATTATTTCTAAGTGAAGAGATGAAGCATGAATTTTCTTCTCTTTTGTGTTGTATTTTCTCTAAATTTGTTACAATTCATTGATATTTTATAGGAAAAAAGTTTATAATAAATATGATATGCATTATTTTATTAGTTTTAATAAAATTAAAAATGACACACTGAATTAACACAGTGCATTTTAACACAGAAAAAAATTTAAAAGATTCATTGATACCTACCTCATTATCCTGCCTAACTATTCCCTCCAACTTAATCCAATTCAGTCAGTTATTCAAATTGAGATTAGGCATAAGACTAAATAGAGATAACTTTTTGAAAACAAAACTTGGAGTAATCATAGAAGTTGGTTGTATAGATTTCAAAGTGTTTATTTCTGAGATATCATAAGCTGCAGTTGAAGATAGAATCATCAAAGGTAATTAGTGTTAGAGGAAGAAAGAAACAAAAATAAGAAAATCAGACAAACAAAACACATGTGGCCAAGCAAAACAGATGTTAAGTACCTTTTCATGGATATGGCAACAAAACCATAGTCTGGAACAAAATATTTTATTATAGATATGTTCATGCTGTACTCTACAAAGAGGAGACAGTGAAAATCTAACAATGTTATAAACAAAGATATCTTAATAGTCATGTAGAGAAGTGGAAATACATTTTAAAAAGCACTATTTTTTCAATCTAAATATTAATTTTAGATCCTTCAAATAAACTAAATCATATCTAAATAATAGAGATTCTATATTGCATTTATAAAAACCTAAAGCATTTTTTTGAAATTTTTAATAACCTTATTTAATATGAATACTAAACATCATGTTGACTGTTATTAATTAAAATAAATTTTATACAGAAGCATTCCTATAATATATGTTCAAATCTCACTCAAACTTACCATTTTCTTTTCATATTTGCAATAGGTACTGCCAATGATTATTAATGTGGTTATTTTAATGAAATTAAACAATCCCTTTCTTTACTCTTAGCTTGTTTCTTCTCTGAGTCAGCTCAGGAAAAAGTGTTTCTCATGTAAAATATTTCACAGTAAATAAACACTTATAAAATTTAAGATCATGGATATAAGTATTATTTTATGAAGAGTCTTCTTCATCTAAAAACTGTGATTAAGATTTCAGACAATTTTTTAATTAATAATCACTAGCCATGTTTTGTCATTGTTGGCTTTATTTCAAGGTGCTTTTTTTTTTCTTATATACTTAGTTATGATTGTGTGATGCACACTGCCAATGAGCAATTATTTGTGGCATTTTCCTAAGTACTAAGATGATGGTTCCTTGTTTGGAATGAGTTGGTTGAAAAATAATTTAAAAATAAAATGAAAAGTAACATGAACGGTACAAAGAGCAATATGGTAGAATAGAAGACTCTACCATTTATTTCCCTCTGCAAGGAAATCAATTTAATGACTATCCACAAAAATAAAAATAAATAAATAAATGACCTTCATAAGGACCAAAAATCAGGTGAGTGCTCACAGTACCTGGCTTTAACATTACATTGCTGAAAGAGGCACTTAAGAGGTAGGAAAAACAGTCTTGAATCCACAACTTTATCCCTTCCCTATCCTGTGGTAGCAGCAACTTAGTGCAGAGAGGCTTTCTGTGTACAGAGGAGAGGAAGAGAGCAGCAATTGTGAGGCATTGAACTAAGTGCTGCCCTATTATACCAGAAAGAAAAATTGGAACAAACTCATCTGAGACTCACGCAGAGAGGGCGCATTTAAATCAGCCTTACCCATTGAGGAATCAACATTTCCAAAACTCTGAACTTGAGTTCACACAAGCATGGCCACTGTGAGCTAAAGTGATCTGGGGCCTAAAATAAACTTGAAAGGCAGTCTAGGTCACAAGGACTGCATCTTCTCGGCTAGTCGTAGTGCTGAACTGGACACAGCGCCAGCAGACGAGGGGCACATGACCTACCTGAGACACCAGACCAGATAGCTAGGTGGGTGCAGTTATCACCCTTCCCCTTACATTAGGCAGCACAGCTCACACCTATAAAATAGACCTCTTCTTTCCACTTGAGGAAAGGAGAGGAAAGAATGGAGAAGAGTCTGTCTTACATCTTGGATCCCAGCTCAGCCACAGCAGGAATAAGGCACTGAACAGAGTCGTGAGATCATAGTTCCAGGCCCTAGCTCAAGAATTACATTTCTAGACACACATAGGGAGCAAAAGGAAGCCATTGCCTTGAAGGTAAATAACCAAACCCAGTAGACTTCAACACCTGGTAATAAAGAGCCCTTGGGCTCTGAAAGTGGACGGAATAGTAAAGGGGACTTAATTTTGCACCTTAGGTACCAGCTTGATCAAATGGGTAAAGCACCAAGTGGACTCTTGGGGTCACTGATTTCAGGTGTTGGCTCTTGGATGGCATTCCTGGACCTGCCCATGGCCAGAGGGAAGCCCACTGCTTTGAAGGGTGAGTCCTAGGCTAGGCAATATTAACCATGAGCTGAATGAAGAGCCCTAGGACCTTAATGCAACATTGGTGGTTTTCTGGCATTACTCCCTGTGTGCCTGTGGTGATGGTAACAACAAAGTGAGGCTCCTCTGCCTTTGGAAAGGGTAGAGGAGTGTGGGAAGGATTGTGACTTGTGATTTCAGTGCCAGATCAGCCACAGTACAATACAACAGATAGAAATCGAAGGTTTTTGGACTCTAATCCCTGGATCCTGGATGGCACCTTTGGAAACACCTGGGGCCTGGTATGGCTGGACACAGGTCTGGCTGGCTTTGACACCTACTGATTATAGAGCCCCAGGTCTTTGTGAGGACATAAGTGGTAACCAGAGTGTGACTACAAGAGGACTTGTGTGAGACACAGTGCTGTGGTGGAATCAGGACTCACCAAGCATGGTCCTAGTGGTTGTAGTCACAAGCGTGCTTGTATGGCTTGACTGTCAGATTTAGGAGGTGCAGAACAGAGAGAAAGAGACTCCAGATGTTTGTGAGAAAGTAAGGGAAAAGAATGAGTCTCTGCCTGGGTAATCCAGAGAATTATTCTGGACCTTGTCCAAGACCATCAATGTGGAACCTCTACAACTCTGCAAGAACAAAAGGGTTACTGGACTTGGGGTACCCTCTAAAGAAGATACAGCTTAGATTACAAGACCAAAATGTTTTCAAATATCTGGAAAGTCTTCCCAAGATGGAACAGTACAAACAAGCCCAGAATGTGAAGACTACAATAAATACCTAACTTTTCTATGCCCAGACACAAATAAACATCAACAAGTACCAAAGCAATCCAGGAAAGCATTACCTCATTAAAAGATCTAAATAAGGCATCAGGGACTAATCCTGGAGAAACAGAGATATGAGATCTTTCAAACAGAAAATTTCAAATAGCTGTTTGATGAAACTCAAAGAAAATCAAAATAACACAGAGAAAGAATTCAGAATTTCATCAGATAAGTTTAACAAAGATAATAAAATAATTAAAAATAATTTAGCAAAAAAATGCTGGAGTGGAAAAATGCAAGTGGCATACTGAAGAATGCATCAGAGTCCTTTAAAAGCAGAATTGATCAAGCAGAAGAAAGAATTAGTAAGTTTGAAGACAGGCTATTTGAAAACAAACAGAGGAAACAAAAGAAAAAAGAATAAATAAAATAAAGAATGCTCACAGAAAACTAGAAATAGCCTCAAAAGAACAAATCTAACAGTTAATAACCTCAAAGTGTAGGTAGAGAAAGACATAAGGGTAAGAAGTTTATTCAAAGGGATAACAGCGGAGAACTTTCCAAACATAGATAAATATGTTAAAATTCAAGTAAAAGAAGGCTATAGAACACCAAGCAAATTTAAACTTCCTAAATGTGGAAAATACATTAAAATCCAAGTAAAATAAGGCTATAGAATACCAAGCAAATTTAATTCAAAGAAAACTACCTCAAGACATTTAACAATCAAACTCCCGAAGGTCAAGAATAAAGAAAGGATCCTAAAAGCAGCAACAGAAAAGAAACAAATAGCATACAATGGAGTACCAAAACTTCTGGCAGCAGATGTTTCAATGGAAGCCTTACAGGACAGGAGAGAGTAGCATGACATATTTAAAGTGCTTAAGCAAAAAGTAAGCCTTTTACCCTAGAATCATATATCCAGAGAATTAATCTTTCAAACATGAAGGTGAAATAAAGACTTTCCCAAGCAAACAAAAGAAATTTCATCAACACTAGACCCATCCTACAATAAGCACTAAAAAGATTACTTTCATCAGAAAAAAAAAGAATTGTAATGAGCAAAAAGAAAACATCTGAAGGTTAAAAAAAAGCCACTGGTAATAGTAAGTACAAAGTAAAACAAAGAATATTATAACACTGTAATTGTGGTATGTAAAATACTCTTATGCAAAAAGACTAAATGATGAACAAATCAAAACGTCTGTAATACCAGCACTTTGAGAGACTGAGGTGGGTGGATCACTTGAGGTCAGGAGTTCGAGACCAGCCTGGCCAACACGGTGAAACTCTGTCTCTACTAAAAACACAAAAAATTAGCCAGGGGTGGTGGTGGACGCCCGTAATCCCAGCTACTCAGGAGGCTGAGGTAGGAGAATTGCTTAAACTTGGAAGGTAGAGGTTGCAGTGAGCTAGGATCATGCCACTACACCCCAACCTGGATGACAGAGTGAGAACCCATCTCAAAAAAAAATAAAAGTATTAATAATAATAATAACTACAATTTTTCAGGACATAGGCAATGCAATAAGGTATAAATAGTAACAACAAAAAGTGAAAAAGTGGCAGGATACAATTAAGGCATAAGGTTTTTATTAGTTTTATTTTTGCTCTTTGTTGCTTGTTTATGAAAACAGTGTTAAGTCATTATCAGCTTAAAATAATGGGTTATAAGATAGTGTTTCCAAGACTCATAATAATGTCACATCAAAACAAATACAAATACACAGAAAATAGAAAGCAATAAGTTAAGTCACACCACCAAATAAAATCAAATTCATTAAAAGGAGGATAAGAAGGAAAGAAACAAGAAAGAGAACACCACAAAAGAGGAAGACAAATCACAAAATGCGAGGAGTAAGTCCTTATTCATCAATAATAACATTGATATGGTTTGGCTGTGTCCCCATCCAAATCTCACCTTGATTTGTAGCTCCCATAATTCCCATGTGTTGCAGGAGGGACCCGATGGGAGATAACTGAATCATAAGGGCAGTTTTCCCAATACTGTTCTCATGGCAGTGAATAAGTTGTACAAGGTCTAATGGTTTTATAAGAGGTTTCCCTTTTCACTTGACTCTGATTCTCTCGCCTGCTGCCATGTAAAATGTCCCTTGGCTATTCTTTCATCTGCCACCATGATTGTGAGGCCTCCCCAGCCACGTGGAACTGTGAGTCTGTTAAACCTCTTTCCTTTATAAATTACCCAGTCTCAAATATGTCTTTATTAGCAGTGTAAGAACTGACTAATACAGTAAATTGGTACTGGTAGAGTTGGGTGCTGCTGTACCTGAAAATGTCAAAGCAACTTTGGAACTGGGTAACAGGCAGAGGTTGGAACAGTTAGGACTCAGAAAAAGACAAGAAGATGTGGGAAAGTTTAGAACTTTCTAGAGACTGTTCAATGGCTTTGACCAAAATGCTGATAGTGATATGGACAATGAAGTCCAGGCTGAGGTGGTCTCAGATGGGGATGAGGAACTTGTTGGGAAATGGAGTAAAAGTCGCTTTTGCTATGCTTTAGCAAAGAGACTGGCAGCATTTTGCTTCTGCCCCAAAGATCAGTGGAACTTTGAACTTGAGGGAGATGATTTAGGGCATCTGGCAAAAGAAATTTCTAAGTTGCAAAGCATTCAAGAAGTGACTTGGATACTGTTAAAAGCATTTAGTTTTATACATTGACAAAGATATGTTTTGGAATTGGAACTTATGTTTAAAAGGGAAGCAGAGCATAAAACTTTGGAAAATTTGCAGTTTGATGATGGATTAGAAAAGAAAAACCCATTTTCTGAGGAAAAATTCAAATCAGCTGCATAAATTTGCATAAATAATGAGGAGCCAAATGTTTATCACTAAGACAATGGGGAAAATGTCTCCAGGGCATTTCAGAGGTCTTTCAGCAGCCACTCCTATCACAAGCCTGGAGGTGTAAGAGGGAAAAATGGCTTCCAAGGCCAGGCCTAGAGCCTTGCTGCATTCTGGAGTCTCAGGATTTGGTGCCCTGTGTCCCACCTATGGATAAAAAGGGGCCAACATAGAGCTCAGGTTGTTGCTTCAGAGAATGCAAACCCAAAGCCTTAGTGGCTTACACATGGTGTTGGGCCTGAAGGTGGACAGAAGTCAAAAACTGAGGTTTGAGAACCTCCATCTAGATTTCAGAAAATGTATGAACATGGCTGAATGTCTGGCAGAAGTTTGCTGCAGAGGTGGGGCCCTCATGAAGAACCTCTGCTAGGGCAGTGCAGAAGGGAAATGTGGGGTTGAAGTCCCCACACAGAGTCCCCACTGGGGCACTGCATAGCTGAGCTGTGAGAAGAGGGCCACAGTCCTCCAGGCCCCAGAATGATAGATCCATCGACAGCTTGCATGCACTGTGTGCCTGGAAAAGCCAAAGACACTCAACACCAGCCTGGCAGAGCTGCCCAAGACCACGGGATCCCACCACTTGCATTACTGTGACCTGGGTGAGAGACACAGAGTCAAAGGAGATCATTTTGGTGCTTTAAAATTTGACTGCCCTGCTGGATTTCAGACTTGTGTGGGGCCTGTAGCCTCTTCACCTTGCCAAATTTCTCCCATTTGTAATGAGTGTATTTACCCGATGCCTGTACTCCCATTTTATCTAGGAAGTAACTAACTTGCTTTTAATTTTACAGGCTCATAGGTGGAAGGGACTTGCCTTGTCTCAGATGAAACTTTGGACTGTGGCCTTTGGGTTAATGCTGAAATGAATTAAGACTTTGAGGAACTGTTGAAAAGACATGACTGGTTTTGAAATGTGAGGACATGAGATGTGGGAGGGGCCACGGATGGAATGATATGGTTTGTTTGTGTCCCCCCTGAAATCTTATCTTGAATTTTAGCTCCCATAATTCACATGTGCTGTGGGAGGGAACCGGTGGTAGATAAATGAATCATGGGGTAGTTTACCCCATTCTGTTCTTGTGGTAATGAATAAGTCTCACAAGCTCTGATGGTTTTATAAGGGGTTTCCCCTTTTGGTTGGCTCTCATTCTCTTTTGCCTGCTGCCATGTAAAATGTCCCTTTCCTCTTCCTTTGTCTGCTGCCATGATTGTAAGCTCTCCCCAGCCATATGGAACTTTGAGTCCATTAAACTTCTTGCCTGTATAAATTACCCAGTCTCTGGTATGTCTTTATTAGCAGCATGAGAACAGACTAATGAAAACATTGAATGTAAATGGACTGAAGTATCCAATCAAAAGACACAGACTGGCTGGACTGATGAACAAACAAGACCCATTTATCTCTTGTCTACAAGAAACATACCTCACATTCAAAGACACACTTAGACTGATAATAAAAGGATGGAAAAACAAATTCCATGCCAAATGGACACATAAAAAAGAGCAGGAGTAGCTGTACTTATATTAGTCAAAACTGATTTCAAAATAAAAATATGAGACAAAGAAAGTCACTATATAATTATTAGGGGTCAATTCAGCAAGATGATACAACAATGTTAAATATATATGCCCTCATTACAGGAGCACTCAGATATAGAAAACAAATATTATTAGAGCTAAAGAGAGATAAACTCCAATACAATAATAACTGAAGCCTTCAACACCCCACTTCTGTCTTCTAGACAGAAAATCAACAGAGTAACATTAGACTTAATCTGCACTATTGACCAAATAGACTTAATAGATATTTACAGAACATTTCATTCAAGAGCTGCAGAATACACATTATTTTCTTCCACACGTAGATTATTCTCAAGGACAGACAATGCATTAGGTCATAAAACAAGTCTTAAAACATTCAAAGAGTTGAAATAATAGCAAGCATCTCCTCTAACCACAATGAAATAAAACTAGGAATCAATAATAAGAGAAATATTGAAAACTATAGAAATACATGGAAACTAAATGACATGCTCCTGAAGCACCAGAGGGTCAATGAAGCAATTAATAAGAAAATTGAGAAACTCCTCGAAACAAGTTACAAAGAAAACACAACATACCCAAACCTATGGGATATAGCCAAATCAGTACTAAGAGGGAAGTTTATAGCTTTAAGTGCCTACATCAAAAAAGAAGAAAAAAAATCAAATAACCTAAAGATGAATTTTACAGCACAAGAAAAGCAATAGGAAATTAAACCCAAACTTAATAGAAGAAAAGAAATAATATCAAGGGAGAAATAAATGAAATTGAAATGAAGAAAACAGTACAAAATATCAACAAAACAAAAAGTTAAACAAGATTGACAAAATTTAGCCAGACTAAGAAAAAAAGAAGAGAGAAGACACATACAAAAAATCTGAAATGGACAAAGAGACACTACAACTGATACTGCAGAAATTCATTAGAATCATTAGGGCTACCATGAGCTAGTATATGCCAATCAATTGGAAAATCTGGAAGAAATGAAAAAATCTTGGTCACATACAATGTACCAAGATTGAACCATGAAAAAATAAAAACCATGAGTAGACCAATAGAAGGTGATGAGATCAAAGCTGTAATAAAAAGTCTCCCAGTAAAGAAACCCCAGGACCTGATGCCCTCACTGCTGGATTCTACCAAACATTTAAAGAAGAACTAATACCAGTCCTACTGAAACTATTCCAAAAAAATGGAGAAGGAGGAAATTTTTCCAAACTCATTGTATGAAGCCAGCATTACCCTGATGCCAAAACCAGACAAAGACACATCACAAAAGAAAACTACAGGCCAATATCTCTGATGCATACTGATGCAGAAATCCTAAATAAAATACTAGCAAATCAAATTCAACAATACATTAGAAAGATCACTCTTTATCACAAAATCCAGGTTGAAGTTAGTTTGGGAAAAGCATTTGTCACATTAGATTACTGCTGTCCAAGTGTTTTTCCATATTTCTTTTATAAAGTATTAGTGCATATTTTTTCTAAATGGTAAGAAACCATGTAAACATGAGTGCAACAGTAAAATATTTGAGAAACATTCTTTCCATTTTCTCTGCCATGTAGGTCTTTGAAAAAAAGCAGCTGGAGATTGTAAGAAACTGTACAGAACAATTTTCTAGGGGAAAAAATGTCAAATAGGAGGCAGGACTAACTTGCGGCTCCCACTTGGACATACAGAACAGCATGTGGAGACCCACATAATCAAATTTTGCTTTTAAGAACTACCACAGGAACTTACCAGGAAAGCTGAGAGAATTCACAGACCCTGTGAAGAAGGTGGATTGCTGCTGCATGCTCCATGGGACAGCGGAGGAACTGTGAGTCAACTTGCTTTCCCAGCTGAGAGTCCTGTAGCCTGGGGCAAGTTTTCAGTCCTGCTCACCAGCTGTCTAGAAATAAACTTGGTGCTGTTGTAGGGGCACTATGGGAGTGAGACCAGCCTTTAGAATTGCAGGTTGCATGGGGGCTGGGTGAGGCCTATGGCTACCAGCTTTCCCTCACTTCCCTGGTAACCTGTGTGATACAGCAGAGATACCCATAATCCCCCTGGGAAATATAATTCCATTGGTCTGGGAACCCCACCTCCATCCCCCACAGTAGCCACAGCAAGTCCCACCCAAAGAGAGTCTGAACTCAAACACACCTAAACCTTCCCCCACGTGATGGTCTTTTTCTACCAATCCTGGTAACTGAAGACAAAGGTCATAATCTCTTGGGAGTTCTATGGCCCTGCCCATGGCCTGAGAAATGTGAATACTTATCCAAAAGTGAGTCCAGGACAAGTTTGTATCCTGCCCATACAACTGATGTATTCTTGAAAGCGCCACCTCCTGACTGGAAGCCACCCAAAACAAAGCCAGTGCACTTAAGAAAAATACAACCAAGGACTCTCACAGAGTCCACTTCACTCTCCTGCTACCTCCACCAGAGTAGGTGCTGGTATCCACAGCTGAGAGACATGAAGACAAATCACATCACAGGACACTTTACACACACTCTCCAGTACCGGCCTGGAGCTTAGTAGCTCTGCTGGTGTTACCAGGGGTGGTCCTTGTTCCCAGAGCTCCCAAGATGGTGGCAGGCCGCTTCAAAAATGGCAGTGGGCCACTTCCAAGATGGTGGCAAGCCTCGTGTTCTCTGACCTGGGGTTCTTGGCCTCACGAATTCCAAGGAATGGAATCCTGGGCCATGCGCTGAGTGTTATGGCTCTATTAGAAGCTGTGGGTCACGGAAGAGAACCGTGGAACTCAGTGACTGGTGTTCAGCTCGATTAGGATGAACCCGGGCACTCAGCGGTGCAGAAACAATGGCAAGCCTTTAGCCTGATCAGGAGCAGCAATGGGTGCCTCACTGGATCAGGAGCACAGCAGACACCCTGCCGGATCCGGAGGGATGGAAGTCAGCAGTGGGTCTACAATGGCGGCAAATGGCAGTGGTGGACGGCGAGCCAAAGCTCAGCTCGAGGCGTAACAAACACAGACCAGAAGAGAGTGCAGTTGCAAGATTTAATAGAGTGAAAACAGAGCTCCCATACAAAGGGAGGGGACCCAAAGAGGGTGGCCGTTGCTGGCTCAAATGCCTGGGTTTATATCCCGATCATTGTCCCTCCCACTGTGCTCTTAGGCAGTAAATGATTGGCTATTTCTTTACCTCCTGTTTTTGCCTAATTAGCAATTTAGTGAGCTCTCTTTACTATCTGATTGGTTGGGTGTGAGCTAAGTTGCAAGCCCCGTGTTTAAAGGTGGAAGTGGCCACCTTCCCAGCTAGGCTTAGGGATTCCTAGTCGGCCTAGGAAATCCAGCTAGTCCTGTCTCTCACTGGGTTACCAGCAATGTATCCAAACCGAGACAAAATCTGTGAATTGCCAGAGAAGGAATCCAGGAGGACGATTATTAAGCCAATCAAGGAGTCACTAGATAAAGCTGAAATCCAACTTAAAAATATTTTTTTAAAATGACAGTGTATGAATGTAAAAATATTCAGTGAAATAGATAAAATGAATAAAATCAATCACAACTTCTTGAAATCAAGGACACACATAGAGAAACGCAAAATGCACTGGAAAGTCTCAGCAATAGACTTGAACAAGCAGAAGCCAGAACTTAAGAACTCAAAGACAAGGCTTTCAAATTAACCCAACCTGACAAAGACAAACAAATTTTAAAAAATGGACAAAGCCTCCAAAAAGTTCTGGATTATGTTAAACAACCAAACCTAAGAATATTTGGTGTTCCTGAAGAATAAAAGAAATTTAAAAGTTTGAAAAACATATTGGAGGGAATAATCAAGAAAAACTTCCCCAGGAGGCTAGAGAGCTAGACATTAAAATACAAGAAGCTGAAAGAACACCTGGGATAGGCATTGCAAAGAAATCATCACCTAGGCAAATAGTCATCAAGTTATCTAGAGTTAAGATGAAAGAAAGAATATTAAGAGCTATGAGGCAAAATCATCAGGTAACCTATAAAGGAAAACGTATCTGATTAATTGCAGATTTCTCAGCAGAAACCCTACAAGCTAGAAGGGATTGGGGTCCTATCTTTAGCTTCCTGAAGCAACACAATTATCAGCCAAGAATTTTGTATACAGTGAAATTAAGCTTCATAGATGAAGGAAAGATAGTCTTTTTCAGATAAACAAATGCTGAGAGAATTTGCTACTACAAATCCAGCACTACAAGAACTGCTTAAAGGAGCTGTAAATCTTGAAACAAATCCTCAAAATACACCAAAGTAGGATCTCCTTAAAGCTAACTCTCACAGGATCTATAAAACAATAACACAATGAATTAAAAAAAAACAAAGTATTCAGGCAACAAATAGCATGATGAATAGAATAGTACCTCACATCTCAATAACAACATTGAATGCAAAAGCCTAAATACTTCACTTAAAACATACAGAATGGCAGAATGGATAAGAACTCACCAACCAAATATCTGCTGTCTTCAAGAGACTCACCTGACACATAAAGACTCACATAAACTTAAGGAAAAGGGGTGGAAAAAGACATTCCATGCAAATAGACACCAAAAGCGAGCAGGAGTAGCTAATCTTATATCAGACAAAGCAGACTTTAAAGCAACAACAGTAAAAAAAGACAAAGAAGAACATTATATAATTATAGGAGGATTAGTCCAAGAAGAAGGTATCACAATTCTAAATTTATATGCACCTAACACTGGTGCTCCCAAATTTATTAAAAAATTACTACTATTTCTAAGAAATGAGATAGACAACAACACAGTAATAGTGGGGGACTTCAATACTCCACTTACAGCACTAGACAGGTAATCAAGACAGAAAGTCAACAAAGAAACAATGCACTTAAACTATACCCTAGAACAAATGGATATACAGACACTTATAGAACATTCTACCCAACAACTACAGAATATACATTCTATCCATAACCACATAGAGCAATCTAGAAGATAGACCATATGATATGCCACAAAACAAGTCTCAACAAATTTAATAAAATAGAAATTATATGAAGTACCCTCTCAAAGCACAGAGGAAGAAAACTGGGAATCAACTCCAAAAGGAACTCTCAAAATCATGCAAATATATGGAAATTAAATAATGTGCTCCAGAATGATTGTTGGGTCAACAATGAAATCAAGATGGAAATTAAAACATTCTTTGAACTGAACAATAAAAGGGACAAAACCGTTGAAACCCTCTGGGATACAGCAAAAGTGGTGCTAAGAGGAAAGCTCATAACATTAAATGCCTATATAAAAAAGTATGAAAGAGCACAAATAGACAATCTAAGATTACACCTCAAGGAACTAGAGAAACAAAAACAAATCAAACCTAAATCCAGCAGAAGAAAAGAAATAACCAAGATAGAGCAGAACTAAATAAAATGAAATCAACAACAACAACAAAAAATACAAAAGATAAATGAAACAAAAAGCTGGTTCTTTGAAAAGATAAATAAAATGATAGCCCTTTAGCGAGATTAACCAAGAAAAGAAGAGATAAGAGCCAAATAAGTTCAATTTGAAATGAAATGGTAGATATTAAAACCAATACCACAGAAATACAAAAGATCATTCAAGGCTATTATGAACACCTTTATGCACATAAACTAGAAAACCTAGAGGAGATGGATAAATTCCTGGAAATATAAAACCCTCCTAGATTAAGCCAGGAATAAATGGAATCTCTGAACACATCAAAAACAAATAGCAAGATTGAAATGGTAATTCAAAACTTACCAACAAAAAAAAGTCCAAGACCAGACGGATTCACAGCTGAATTCTATCAGATATTCAAAGAATTGGTACCAATCCTATTTATATTATTCCAAGATAGAGAAAGAGGAATCTTTCCTAAATCATATAATGAAGCCAGTATCACCCTAATACCAAAACCAGGAAAGGACATAACAAAAAAAGAAAACTACAGACCAATGACCTGATGAACATAGATGCAAAAATCCTCAACAAAATACTGGCTAGCAGAATCCAACAGCATCAAAAAGATAATACGCCATGATCAAGTGAGTTTCATACCAGGGATGCAGGAATGGTTCAACATCTGCAAGTCAATAAATGTGATACACCACATAAACAGAAATATAAACAAAAATCACATGATCATCTAAATAGATACAGTAAAAGCATTTGACAAAATCCAGCATGTCTTTATGATTAAAACCCTCAGCAAATTTGGCATAGAAGGGACATACTTTAAGGCAATAAAAGCCATCTGGCTGGGTGCGGTGGCTCACACCTGTAATCCCAGCACTTTGGGAGGTCAAGGCAGGTGGATAACTTGAGGTCAGGAGAAGTTCGAGTCCAGCCTGGCCAACATGGCAAAACCCCATCTCTACTAAAAATACAAAAAATAACCAGGTGTGGTGTTGCATGCCTATACTCCCAGATACTCAGGAGGCTGAGGAGGAGAATTGCCGGAACCCAGGAGGCGGAATTTGTAGTTAGCCAAGATTGCACCACTGCACTCCAGCCTGGGCAACAGAGTAACAGAGTGAGGCTCCATCTCAAAAAAAAAAGAAAAAAAAAAGAAAGCAAGCAAGCCATCTATCACGAACCCACAGCCAACAATATACTGAATGGGGAAATGCTGAAAGCATTCCCCCTGAGAACTGGAACAAAACAAGGGTGCCCACTTTTACCACTTACATTTAACATAGTACTGGAAGTCATAGCCAGAGCAATCAGACAAGAGAAAGAAATAAAGGGTATCCAAATTGGTAATAAGGAAGTCAAACTGTTGGTCGTTGTTTGTTATGGCATAATCATATACCTGGAAAACCATGAAGACTCATTCAAAAAGCTTCCAGAACTGATGATTGAATTCAACAAAGTTTCAGGATACAAAATTAATGTACACAAATCAGTAGCTCTGCTAACACAAACAGTGACCAAGCTAAGAATCAAATTGAGAACTCTACCCCCTTTACAATAGCTACAATAAAATAAAATACTTAGGAATATACTTAACCAAGGAGGTGAAAGACCTCTACAAAGAAAACTACAAAACACTGCTGAAATAAATCATGATGACACAAACAAATGGAAACACATCCCCTGCTCATAATTGGGTAGAATCAGTATTGTGAAAATGACCACACTGACAAAAGCAATCTACAAATTCAATGCAATTCCCATCAAAATACCACCATCATTCTTTACACAACTAGAAAAAAAAATCCTAAAATTCATATGGAACCAAAAAATGTTCACATACCAAAAGCAAAACTAAGCAAAAAGAACAAATATGGAGGCATTACATTATCCAACTTCAAACTATAATATAAGGTCATAGTCACCAAAACAGCATGGTACTGGTATAAAAATATGCATCTACACCAATGGAACAGAATAGAGAACCCAGAAATAAAGCCAAGTACTTACAGTCAACTGATCTTCGACAAAGCAAACAAAAACATAAAGTGGGGAAAGAACACTCTATTCAACAAACAGTGCTGGGATAATTGGCAAGGCACATGTAGAAGAATGAAACTGAATCTTTATCTCTCACTCTATATAAAAATCAATTCAATATGGGTGAAAGAATTAAATCTAAGACGTGTAACCATAAAAATTATAAAAGATAACATTGGAAAAAACGTTTTAGACATCAGCTTAGGCAAAGATTTTATGACCAAGAACCCAAAAGCAAATGCAACAAAAGCAAAGAAAAATTGATGGAACTTAATTAACCTAAAAAGCTTCTGCACATTCAAAGAAATAATCATTAGAGTAAACAGACAACCTACAGAGTGGGACAAAGTCTTTGCAATCTATACATCCAACAAAGGACTACTACCCAGAAACTACAGGGAACTCAAACAAATCATCAAGAACAAAACAATCCCATCAAAAAGTGTGCTAAGGACATAAATAGACAATTTTCGAAAGAAGATACACAAATGGTCAACAAACATGAGAAAATGCTCAGCATCACTAATGATCAGGGAAATGCAAATCAAAGAATGGCCATAATCAAAAAATAATAGATGGTGTCGATAAGGTGAAAAGGGAACACTTTTACACTGCTGAAGGGAATGTAAACTAGTACAATCACTATGGAAAAGAGTCTGGAGATTCCTTAAAGAATGAAAAGTAGAACTATCATTTTATCTAGCAATCCCACTACTGGGAATCTACCCAGAGGAAAAGAAGTCATTATACGAAAAAGATACTTGCACATGCATGTTTATAGCAGCACAGTTTGCAATTGCAAAAATATGGAGCCAGCCCAAATGTCCTTCAATCATTGAGTGGATAAAAGAATATGTGGCATATACACACACACACATACACAAACACACACCATGGAATACTATTCAGCCATAAAAAGGAACAGAGTAATGGCATTTGCAGCAACCTGGATTGAATTCGAGACCACTATTCTAAGTGAAGAAATTTGGGAATGGAAAACCAAACATTGTATGTTCTCACTCATAAGTGGGAGCTATGGACTTTGGAGACTCAGGGGAAAGGGAGGCAGTAGGGTGAGGGATAAAAGACAGCATATTGTTTACAGTGTACACTGCTTGGGTGATGGGTGCACCAAAATCTCAGAAATCACCACTAAAGAACTTATTCATGTAACCAAACACAATGTGTTCCCCAAAAACCTATTGAAATAAAAAACATTAAAAATAAAATAAAATAAATTATACAAAACAATCTTGCTGAACTACTTATAACCTCACATTTTCCAAATGTATATGACTTGCATACACATTTCTATGGTATACATTAATACTGTCTGAAAAAAATCTTCAATAGAACAACATTTTCAGAAATATTTCAGTTTAGTCCTTAACTAACTTTTCATTAAAATTTCCCTATATAGGCCGGGCGCGGTGGCTCTCGCCTGTAATCCCAGCACTTTGGGAGGCCGAGTTGGACGGATCACGAGGTCAGGAGATCGAGACCATCCTGGCTAAAACGGTGAAACCCTGTCTCTACTAAAAAATAGAAAAAATTATAGCCGGGCTTGGTGGCGAGTGCCTGTAGTCCCAGTTACTCAGGAGGCTGAGGCAGGAGAATGGTGTGAATCCGGGAGGCAGAACTTGCAGTGAGCCAAGATTGTGCCACCACACTCCAGCCTGGGTGACAGAGTGAGACTCCGTCTCAAAAAAAAAAAAATATTTCCCTATATAAATGAATAAATATATAGGAACACATAAATTACTAAAACTGACTCAGGAAGCAATGGAGAATCTTAACAGAACTATAACAAATAAAGTGATTGAACTGG
This sequence comes from Pongo abelii, assembly GCF_028885655.2. Taxonomy (NCBI): domain Eukaryota; kingdom Metazoa; phylum Chordata; class Mammalia; order Primates; family Hominidae; genus Pongo; species Pongo abelii. The sequence continues at coordinate 133,772,119 of NC_072008.2, forward strand.
TAATCAGAAATCCCTGAACAGTCTAAAACCAGATTGCTACTCAGGTGAATTTTAGAAATTATTTAAAGAAGAATAGACATCATTTCTTCTCAAATGTTTCCAAAAAAAAAAGAGGAAGAAACACTTCCTAACATATTCTATAATATCAGCATTACCCTGATACTAAAACAAAACTTAAAAAATTCACAAGAAAACTTCAGAAAATGTCCATTATCAATACAGTTGAAAAAATCTTACACAAAATAATAAAATGATTCCAACAGCACATTGAAAGATTATACACCATGACAAATTGGGATTTATACTGGAAATGCAAGGGTGGTTCAACATGAGAAAAGTAGTCAATATGATGCACAACATTAATAGAATGAAAGAAAAAGTCATCTCTATGCAGAAAAATATATTTGACAAAATATAAGATTTTTATAATAAAAACATTCAGAAAACTAGAAATAGAATCATCTTCAACATGATAAAGGGCATTCATAAAAAACTCACAGCTAACGTCAAACCTAAGAGTAAAAAACTGAAAACTTTCCCCCTATGATAAAGAGTGAGACAAGTATGCCTACTTTCACAACTGCCATTCAATATTTTGCTGGGAGTTCTACTTAGATAAATCAAGCGAGAAGACTAATAAAACACATGCAAATTGAATATTAATGATAAAACTATACCCATTCCCAGATTACACGATCTTTTATATAGAAAATCCCAAAGAATCCATATAAAATCTAGTAGAGCTACAAAATAAATTCAGCAAGGTTTCAGGCTAATGAGATTAACAAACAAAACTCAGTGGTGTTTCTACCAAGCACGGTCTGCAAAGGAAATTAACAAAGCAATTTCACTGACAATAGCATGCAAAAAAAGAAAGTTAATTAGGAAAAAATCATCCAAGGAGGTTGATATTGTAATCTCCAATATTGGAGGTACAGTTCATACTGTGGATGATTGAATCATATGTGTGGTTTCTAATGAATGGTTTAGTGCCATCCCCTCGGCCGTATTCTCATGATAGTGAGTTCTCTCGAGATCTGGTTGTTTAAATGTGTGTGGCACCTTCCCCTGTTCTTCTCTCTTGCTCCTGCTCTCACCATATGAAGTGTCTGCTCCCCCTTCGCCTTCCACCGTGATTGTAGGTTTCCTGAGGCCTCCCCATAAGCAAAGCAGATGCCAGCATCATGTTTCCTGTACAGTCTGCAGAATTGTAAGCCAATTAGCTAATTTTTTTTTGTAAATTAGCCAGTCTTAGGTATAATAATTATTTAGTAATGCAAGAACAGACTAATACAGAGGTAAAATATTTGTACACTGAAAACTACAAAACAATGCTGAAAAATTTATATAACACCTAAATAAGTAGAAGGACATCTGGTGTTCATGTATTGGAAGGCATAATGTCAGTAAGATGTCAATACTATCCAAAGTGATATACACAACAAACGTGACCTCTATAAGAATTCCAATGGGCTTCTTTTCAAAAAATGGAAAAGCCTATCCTTAAATATACATATATATGTTTATAATATTATATGTAATATACATATATATAACATATATGAGATATGAGATGTATGATTGTAAGGGGCCTCAAATAGCCAAAATAACCTGGAAAAAGAACATAACAGAAAGGCTTACAATAGCTGATTTAAAAACTTATGAAAAAGCTAGAGCAATCAAAGTAATGTAGTATTAGCTTGACCCCTTCAACAAATCATTCTGTGACAAATGGACAACCAAATGTATAACAAGGTGGTATGCTATCTCACAACATAAACAAAATTGTCTTAAAATGGATACACAAGCTAAAGTAAACCATAAAATGCTTATGAGGAAAAAGTCTTTATGTCTTTGAATTTGGCAATAAATTTCAAATAAGACACTAAAATTACTATCAATAAAATACAAAACTTAGATAAATTAGATTTCATGAAACATTTAAAGTACATCAAAAACACTGTTAAGAAAGAAAAAATATCAGAGTGTAAAATATTTGCTAACCAAATATGTGATAAGGGTATCATATTCAGAATATATAAAAATGTATCACAGCTCAGCAACAAAAAGACAAACACCGAATTATAAAAATTGGCAGAGAGCAATAGACATTTCTCCAAAGAGGATATACAAATGACCAGCAAGCACATAGAAAGGTGCTCAACATTGTTAGTCATTAGGACAATGCATATCAAAACCATAGTGAAGTGCCACTTCACACTCACTAGATTAGATATATTACAAAAGAAAAAAATGTATTGACAAGAATATGAAGAAATTAGAAATATCATACATACCCAGAGTGAATGTAAAATGGTTCACTCTATAAGAAAAACAGTTTAATCGTTCTGAAAATGCTAAACATAAAGTTGTCATATGACCCCTGCAATTTGCTTGTCGAGATACAAAGTAATATAAAAAAGTCATCCAAATTACGACATGAATATGAATATCTATAGCAGCAGTATTCACAATAGGAAAAAATGTGTAAACAGCCCAATTTTCCATAAGCTGAGTAATGGATAAACAAAATGTGGTATACAATAGAATATAATTTAACTTAAAAAGGGAGTACTTGAGTTAATTTTTGTATAGGATGTAAGGAAGGGGTCCAGTTTCAGTTTTCTTCATATGGGTAGCCAGTTTTCCCAACACCATTTATTAAATAGGGAATCCTTTGCCCATTGCTTGTTTTTGTCAGGTTTGTCAAAGATCAGATGGTTGTAGATGTGTGGCATTATTTCTGAGGCCTCTAGTCTGTTCCATTGGTCTATATATCTGTTTTGGTACCAGTACCATGCTGTTTTAGTTACTGTAGGCTTGTAGTAGAGTTTGAAGTCAGGTAGCGTGTTTTGTTCTTTTTGCTTAGGATTGTCTTGGCTATATGGGCTCTTTTTTGGTTCCATACGAAATTTAAAGTAGTTTTTTTCTAATGTGGTGAAGAAAGTCAATGGTAGCTTGATGGGGATAATAGCATTGAATCTATAAATCACTTTGGGCAGCATGGCCATTTTCACGATATTGATTCTTTCTATCCATGAGCATGGAATGTTTTTCCATTTGTGTCCTCTCTTATTTCCTTGGGCAGTGGTTTGTAGTTCTCCTTAAAGAGATCCTTCATATCCCTTGTAAGTTGTATTCCTAGGTATTTTATTCTCTTGGTAGCAATTGTGAATGGGAGTTCACTCATGATTTGACTCTGTCTGTTATTGGTGTATAAGAATGCTTGTGATTTTTGCACCTTGATTTTGTATCCTGAGATTTTGCCGAAGTTGCTTATCAGCTTAAGGAGATTTTGAGCTAAGAGGACAGGGTTTTCTAAATATACAAACATGTCATCTGCAAACAGAGACAATTTGGCTTCCTCTCTTCATATTTAAATACTCTTTATTTCTTTCTCTTGCCTAATTGCCCTGGTGAGAACAACCAATACTAAGTTGAATAGGAGTGGTGAGAGAGGGCTTCCTTGTCTTGTGCTGATTTCAAAGGAAATGCTTCCAGCTTTTGCCCCTTCAGTATAATATTATTAACTCAAGATGGATAAAAGACTTAAATGTAAGACCTAAAAGCATAAAAACCCTAGAAGAAATCTTAGGCAATACCATTCAGGACATAGGCATTGGCAAAGACTCCATGAATAAAACACCAAAAGCAATGGCAAGAAAAGCCAAAAATTGACAAATGGGATCTAATTAAGCTAAAGAGCTTGTGCACAGCAAAAGAAACTATCATCAGAGTGAACAGGCAACCTACAGAATGGGAGAACATTTTTGCAATCTATCCATCTGACAAACGGCTAATATCCAGAATCTACAAGGAACTTAAACAAATTTACAAGAAAAAAACAAACAACCCCATCAAAAAGTGGGCAAAAGATATGAACAGGCACTTCTCAAAAGAAGACATTTATGCGGCCAACAAACATATGAAAAAAAGCTCATCATCACTCGTCAGTAGAGAAATGCAAATAAAAACCACAATGAGATAACATCTCACGCCAGTTAGTATGGGGATCATTAAGAAGTCAGGAAACAACAGATGCTGGAGAGGATGTGGAGAAATAGGAAGGCTTTTACTCCGTTGGTGGGGATGTAAATTAGTTCAACCATTGTGGAAGACAGTGTGGCGATTCCTCAAGGTTCTAGAACCAGAAATACCATCTGACCCAGCAATCCCAATATTGAGTATATACCCAACGGATTATAAATCATTCTACTATAAAGATACATGCACAGGTGTGTTTACTGCACCACTATTCACAATAGCAAAGACTTGGAACCAACCCAAATGCCCATCAATGATAGACTGGATAAAGAAAATGTGGCACATATGCACAATGGAATACTATGCAGCCATAAAAAAGGATGAGTTCATGTCCTTTTTAGGGACATGGATGAAGTTGGAAACCATCATTCTCAGCAAACTAACAGAGGAACAGAAAACCAAACACCACATGTTCTCACTCATAATTGGGAGTTGAACAATGAGAACTCATGGACACAGGGAGGGGAACATCACACACTGGGGCCTGTCGGGGGGTAGAGGGGTGCTGGGTGAGGGATAGCATTATGAGAAATACCTAACGTAGATGACAGATTGATGGGTGCAACAAACCACCGTGGCACATGTATACTTATGTAACAAACCGGCACGTTCTGCACATGTATCCCAGAATTTAAAAGTATATTTTTTTTAAAAAGGGGAGTACTGATGCATATTATGATGAATATGAACCTCAAAATACTATGCTAAGTGAGAGGAGCCAGATACAAAAGGCCAGACATTGTACTATTCCATTTATATGAATTATCCAGTGTAAATAAACCGTGGTAGCTGAAGTTTGTGGGGGTGGCAAATGGGGAGAAACCACATAATTGGTAAACAGTTTTACTTTGAGTGAAGGATATGTTTTGGAACTGGACAGAGGTAGTGGTTACTCAACACCCAGTATACTAAATGCCACTGAATTGTTCACATTCAAATTATTAATATTATGTCATTGAAATTTCACCTTTTTTAAATTACACACACAAATTTATCCTTAAATATATATATTACATTTTATATACATTACATATATTATATATGTAATATATATATTAATTATATATATATACACTATATATATATACTATATATATAGTGTACATACATATATATACACTAAATGTAACTTATTTCAAAGTGAAAGTAGTTTATAGGATTTTTGTTGGTCATTTTTTAGCTTTCACAGCAATTCAAATAACTGGCTACTTCTTGGAAGTTCTGGGAACAAGAGACAGATAACAAAGACTATCAGTCTTCTAGAAGCCAATCTACAGCTCCATTCAGCTGACAATCTGGTGAAAGGATGATGAAAAGTTCTAGGGTGAGTACTTCCTGCCCAGCTGTCCATTGGAGATTAGGGGTGATAGTTGGTGGAGTATAGATGAAATAAGTAAGAGAGGCCATAATTTGACAATGGTTGAAACATCAGTGATAATTACATGGGAGTTTATTATATTAACTGATCTATATTTACATATGTTTGAGAATTTTTAATAAGAAAAATATTTTATAAAGGAATATATACAACAAAAATCCCACTAGTTAATAAATTTTTTTGATTGTACTGATTTCTTCCAAACAGTTTTATATTTTCACTATCTGCACTTTATTTCTTCATATTCACTTCTGAACCCATTCCAATGAAGCATGTATCATTACCACTTCACAAAAGTGCTTGTAAATTACATATTAATTTATCCAATTTTCTCACTCATCTTAGTTGAGCCATCAGCTGCATTTGATACTTTTGATCAATCTCTCTTCCTTGAGAAATTCTTCTCTTTTCCTTAAAATGACGCTGTTAGGCCATTCTTGCATTGCTATAAATAAATACCCAAAACTGAGTAATTTATAACAAAAGAGGTATAATTAGATCATGGTTCTGCAGGCCGTAAACAAAGTATGGTGGCATCCGCTTCTGGGAAGCCCTCAGGGAGCTATTACTCATGGCAGAAGGCCAAACAGGAGCAGGCACTTCATATGGTGAAAGTAGGAGCAAGAGACTGAGGGGAGAGGTGCTACATGCTTTTAAATGACCAGATCTCATGATAACTCACTCACTATCATGAGGACAGTATCAAGGGGGATGGTGCTAAACCATTCATGAGAAATCCACCCCCATGATCTAATTACCTTCCAACGGGCACCACCACCAACACTGGGGATGACATTTCAATATGAGATTTCGGCAGGGACACAGATCCAAACTATGTTATTCCACCCCCCCGCCCCTCCCAAATCTCATGTCCTTTTTACATTTCAAAACACAATCATGCCTTTCCAATAATCCCCCAAAGACTTGATTCATTCCAGTTTACTCAAATGTACAAAGCCCAAAGTCCCATCTGAGACAAGCAGCATTCTTTCCACCTATGACCCTGTAAAATCAAAAACAAGACAGTTACTCCCATGATACAATGGGGATGTAGACATTGGGTAAACATTTCAATTCCAAAAGGGAGAAGTTGACCAAGGCGACAAGTTTCCTCACAGATACATGATTTGTAAATTTTTTTCTCTATTCCAGGAGTTACCTTTTTCACTTTTTTGTTGGTGTCCTTTGAAGAACAAAACTTTTTAATTTGATGACATTGAATTTATCTATTTTTTGGTTGTTTATTCCTTTGGTGATTATCTAGGAAACTCTCTAGTCTAAGGTCACAAAGAGTTACACCTGTATTTTCTTCTAAGTGTTTTATAATTTTATCTCTCACATTTTAGTCTATTTTCCATTTTGAGATCATTTTTGTAAACGGTGTTATATAGAGTACATTTTCTTTTCTTTGAGATGAAGTCTCACCCTGTTGCCCAGGCTAGAGTGCAGTAGTGCAATCTCGGCACACTGCAACCTCTGCCTCCCAAGTTCAAGTGATTCTCCTGCCTCAGCCTCCTGAGTAGCTGGGACTACAGGCGTGCACCACCACACTGGGCTAATTTTTGTATTTTTAGTAGACACAAGGTTTCACCATGTTGGCCAGGCTCGTCTCCAACTCCTGACCTCAGGTGGTCCGCCCACCTCGGCCTCCCACAGTGCTGGGATTACAGGCCTGAGCCACCACCCAGGGACAAACAATTTAGTATTTTTCTTGCATGTGGATATTCATTTGTCCCAGTACTATTTGTTGAAAAGAATGTTTATTTCCTTTTGAATAGCCTTGGCAAACTAGTCTAAAATAGAATAACTATGGTGTATTGGTTTATTTATGAGCTCTCCATTGTATTCATTTGATATATATGCCTATCCTTTGTCAGTAACTCATAATCTTTATTACTGTAGCTCTATAGCAAATTTTGAAATTGGGAAGTTAATCCTCTAATTCATTCTTTAAGACTCCTTTATATGATTTTAAATCAATTTCAAGAGCATTTCCATCTTAGCCATTTTAACTATATGATTCCAATACATTTGTTCAAATCTTCTTTCTTTCAACACTATCTTTTTGAAAGAGATTTTATAGTATTGCTGTTAATTATTTTTTAAATATCTCAATAAAATCAGTAAAGTCTTCTGGGCCTGGGCATTTTGTACAAATACAAATTTAGTGTCATTATTTATTATAGGTCTATTCAGATCTTCAACTTTTTTTCTTATTAGATTTGAGTAAGATTTAGTAAGATTTATATCTTCTTGGAATATGTCCATTTCTCCAGATCACCTTATTTTTTTTACTTACAAGTGTTCCTTGTGTTGCCTTACACTCCCTTTCTCCTCTTTCAAGTTCCCTTGTACTGTTTGAATTTTGATTTCCTATTTCGGCAATTTGAATATTCTTTTTTTCTCAATCTTCCTAAAAATCTGTCAATTTTATTTTTAAAAGACCAACTTGTAGTTTTATTGATTTTCTCCCTTTTTTTCTCATCTGTGTTTCATTTATTTCCATGATAATTACTACTATTCGTTTTGTGGGTTTGGTTTCTTTTCATTAGTAGGTTATTTAAGTGGAGTATTAGTTTGATTTGTAAATACATGAATTTGCAGGTATAATTTTCCCTGTGTACTGCTTTAGCTTCATCCTACACATTTTCATATATTGTGTTTTTATTTACATTCATCTTAAAGTATGTTTTAATTTCCATTGTGATATTTTTAATTCTTTTCATTCAGGCAGGATTGTCTTGTTTAATTTGCATATACTTATAAGTTTAACAAATGTTTTATGTTACTAATTTCTAATTTTGTTATCCTCTAGTCAATCTATAATTTGCATAATTTCAATATCTTAAAATTTATTGACATTTTTTATATCATGACATATGTTCCATTCTTGAGAATGCTCCATGTATACTTGAGAATAATGTTGTTGTTGTGTGCAGTGTTTATACATGTGTGTTAGGTCAAGTTGGCTCATAGTATCTTACAAACCTTCTATTTCCTTTTTGATGTACTTCCAAATTTTTCTATTCACTATTGAAAGTGGAGTATTGTAGTATCCAGCTATTATTTTTCAATTACCTATTTTCTCCTTTTATTTATTGATTGATCTATTTTTGAGATGGCATTTCGCTCTTATTGCCTAGGCTGGAGTTCAATGGTGTGATCTCGGCTCACTGCACACTCTGCCTCTCGGGTTCAAGTGATTTTCCTGCCTCAGCCTCCCAAGTAGCTGGGATTACAGGCGCCTACCACCACACCTGGCTAATTTTTTTTTTTTTTGTATTTTTAATAGAGATAGGGTTTCACCCTGTTGGCCAGGCTTGTCTCGAACTCCGGACCTCAGGTGATCCACCCACCTCGGCCTCCCAAAATGCTGGGATTACAGGCATGAGCCACCGTGCCAGCCTGCTTTCTCCTTTTAATTCTGTTAGTTTTTGCTTCATATATTTGGAGGGCTCTCTTAGTAACTGCATACATGTTTACAATTTTTATGACTTTGTAAGGAATCGATGTATTTATAATTAAAATGTTCCTCTTTATCTCTGGCAACATGTCTTGTTTTAAGTTTACTTTGTGTAATGTTGATATGGACACTCTAGCTTTCTTATTGTCACTGTTTGTACCACACATATTTGTAATAGATTCTCAATTGTCTCAAAACATATGTACCCCATTTACATTTTCTTCTTCACACTGCAGCCAAAGTGATTTTTATGATACGTAAATTAGATCATATTGCTATTTTACACAGAAACCACTAATGCACTACAATTTAACTCATAACAAAATATAAGTTTCATATGTTGTTCTACAATACCCTACAGAGCCTGACTCGCTCTTCTACCAATCTTTCTGTTATTTACATGACCTCAGATATGGCCTTTTTGAATTCCCTTAAAAATACTAATCAAGATCTTCAGGGCTATTGTACACTCTGCATTCTCTGCCTGTAATGCTTTTCCCTAGAAATCTGCAGAGCTTGTTGTCTTACTTCATTCAGATCTTTGCTAAAATGTCACCCCATAAGAAAGGACTTAACTGTCCACCTTATTAAAATATCACTTCCAATTCCCCAACTTTCCACTGGCAATTTGTTTCCTTTTTCTAGCCTTATTTTTCATCATTATCTCACATTTATAAATATATTTATTGTTTATTTCTCATCACAAAAGTTTAAACTACACGAGAGCAAGGGCATTCTCTGTTCCTTCATTATTGTATTACCCATGCCCAAATCACTACAGAGAATATGGATGGTGCTCCAAAAATATTTGATGAATAAGTAAATGGATATTAGTAAATGAGTTTATATTTACCTCTTCAGACATTGAAAAATATTAAAATAGTACATATGCTTCTTCCCCCATCTTCCTTCTTCTGTAGCTCTTCCCCACTAGCTTCCTTCTTCCTTATACGAGAATAATATAACTATGAAGTGTATATTGTGAAACTTTCTTATTGGGAGTGAATGTAGCTTTTTATTACTGTTCTTGATTATTAAAACAAGCATTTAACAATTTTTTCCATCCCAGAAAGAGAACTATACATATATATGTATAAATGATATGCATACACACACACACACACACAAACATATATATTTTCTAGCCATATTTTCTCAAGTTATAAACCTAAGTATGTTTATAATAAAGTCATCATCTTTGATTTTACATTCATTCTTATTGGTTGATTTTGCTCACAAGAGAAATAAAGAGGAAAAATCTTTGCTCTGTAGTTCCAGGTGGCTTACTTAACCTGGTACAGCCATCTCATGTGCCTATATTGATTAAAAAAAAAAAACAAAAATATATACATAGCTCAAAAGTAAACATGTTTTATAAGAGGCTGTCAATTACCATACATGTGATATGTGACTGGTAGATACCTACCAAAATTCATGAACATTTTCTTACTTTCTAAAGTTTTGTATTACTTATTTCACGGCATCTTTATGAAACAGGAGTTATATTTTTTGGTTAACAAATCTTCCCTGGTCCCAGAATATACATTAATGATATGGGATAAAATTCTGTTCTGAATTCATATAAACACTGACTGATCTTCCTTACTCAACAATTATTTCCTCTTTCTCTGCTCCACTTTTATATTTATTTTTAGATATACAGCTAGGAACTCTAGCCATCTCTCCAATTATAATCATAAATTACAGAGCTGAAATTCAGAGAATATGATTTTCCTCAATGAACTTTTTAAGGCTTGTAAAAGATTAAATGACATAAATCAGCACTCTGGCACAATTATGCTATTCCAAAGGTCATTCAGAACCTTCTCCCATCAGTAGCTTTTTAATGGGGATTCCTTGAGTTGTTTCCTGGATGATCTGTAGCCTTGTCTTTAATATCAAACAATCTTAAGAGGAGGCACTTTGAAACTGACAGCCATTTTAACTTACTGATCAAATTGTGCCATGGATTGTTCCCAATCACCATATCTTCATCTATGACCACTGGCTTCCGAAAGATATTTCCTAATGCAGCAGTCAAATTGGCTTCAACACTGGACATGGGCCAACTACCTCTGGCTTTGCTCCTCTGATGGCTTCTATCAAAGGGCTTTGAGCAGTTTTTGTCTGCACTTTGGCTTCTTTCTCAATACAATGGAAGAGAAAGGTCATCATCTATAAACAACTCTATCTATTTAGAAGTACCAAGTTAACTACTTCCTAAGCCAAGGAATCCTATTATATGAATGCTATATATAAAATACTTTTCAGATATTGAAAAGTGATTCAAATGAAAAATTACATGTTTTCTGGATAAAAATAGACTTTTAAAATTAAATGGGCCGGGCACCATGGCTTACGCTTGTAATTCAAGCACTTTGGGAGGTTGAGGCAGGCAGATCTCTTGAGCCCATGAGTTTGAGACCAGCCTAGGCAACATGGCGAAACCCGATCTCTACAAAAAATATAAAATATTAGCCAAGTGTGGTGGTGTGTGCCTGCAGTCCCAGCTATTTAGGAGGCTCAGGTGGAGGATCCCTTGAGCCTTGGAGGTGGAGATTGCAGTGAGCCCAGATAGCAACACTGCACTTCAGCGTGGGTGACAGAGAGAGACCTTGTCTCAAAAAATTAATTAATTAATTAATGGCTTTATATTTAAATTATTCAAAGGCCTATGTAAAAATCCACAAAAATTCTTAGTGGTGCTTCTATTGACATTTTTATTTCCAGGTTATTGGTTTATTATTTTGACTAATGGTTGCTTTTCCCATAAGCAGTTGTCAATATCCATATCAGCATTAAACACACATCAATTTTGTCAAAAGTTATATGTTTTAACCAAATCTACAAGACAAATAATAATGCAAAAGGTGGCCTTTAGTTTTTGTTATGGACTGCATACTTTTATTATCTGGCTGTTCACCACCCCAAATGTGATGGTATTTGGAGAGATAATTGAAGAGTTATGCACTTGGGGAGGTAATTAGGATTACATCAGGTCAGGAGGGTGGGGTCTTCATGACAGGATTAGTATAATTTTAAGAATAGACATTAAAGAGCTTACCCTTTCTCTCTCTCTGAATATACACCATAGAAAGGCCATGTGAGCATACAGCAAGGAGTTGATCATGTGCAATCCCAGGCGAGTACCCCCACCAGGGACTACATTGGCTTTCATCTTGATCTTGGAATTTCCAGCATGTAGAGCTGAGAAAACTAGAGTTCTGTTGTTTAAGCCATCCAGTCCATGGCATCTTGTAATGGGAGCTCAAACTAATACAGTTTTTAAAAATTAATACTGTTTTTTAATTGACAAAGATTAATTGTATACATTTAAGGAGTATAAGTTGATTTTTTTTTTTCAGAGACAGGGACTTGCCCTATCACCCAGGCTGAAGTGTAGTGGCATGGTCACGGCTCACTGCAGCTTCGACCTCCTGGGCCTGAGCGATCCTGGTGCTTCAGACACCAAGTAGCTGGGACAATAGTCACGCACCATCACACCTGGCTAATCATTGTATTTTTTGTAGACACAGAGTTTCACCAGGTTTTCCAGGCTGGTCTCAAACTCCTGAGCTCAGGCAATCTGCGTGCTTTGGCCTCCCAAAGTGCTGGGATTACAAGAGTGAGCCACCATGCCCAGCCATGATGTTTTGATATACGTATATAATGTGAAGTGACTAAGTAGAGTAAATTAACATATCCATCACTTTGTTTACCTATCATTTTTATGGTGAGATATTTGAAATATCTTCTCAGTTATGTTGAAATATACAATACATTATTATTGACTATAGTCACCCTCCTGTGTAATAGATCCCAAACTTATTTCTTCTATCTGAAATTTTGTACTCTTTGGCCAACTCCCCATTTTTCCCCTTCTCACCTCCCTGCCTAGCTCTAATAACTATCATTCTTTCGTTCTGTGAGTTAAACTTTTTTAGATTCCACATATTCTAAGAAATATAGAAAAATAAGCATTTTTCTTTTGATTTCCTTTGTTTATTAATCAACAGTGGGTAACTCCTTGAAAGATTATTTTAATAAAATTCCATGGAATAATATTCCATGAAAAACACCATAGCTTGGCGTGGTAAGAACAAATTGGCATTTTAAAGATGAATACTGATTACAGATATCTTTAAGGAACAATAGAATAAATTGATATTAATTGCTATGTTTCAGATACTGTACTATCTAAATATATAGGTTTAACCCTTAACTCCTAAATATGGCTCTTTTTAGCAATGAAGAAACTAAAGCTTAAAGAGTTAGGTTAGCTTGTAAAACCATAGGCCTAATAAACAAGAACAGGGAGTAGAAGTTACAGTACAAAAGAACCTGTGTTCTTTCCACCAAGCCATATTACCTCTCATAACATGAAGACTCTTTTTTAGTTCTCAATCTATCAAGTAGTTAAGAGACTGTGGGGCTTGAGGTCTTATCCTTCTCTGAAACCAACACTAGGTTTAAGATGCTCTAGAATACTACCTTTCAAGTTTCACTGCACTGATTCTCAATCATTCCAAGTTGATATTTTCTGAGTTAATAGGAAACTCCATTATTAGTAATGTCAATTAATGTAATAGTTAAGAATAAAAACTGATACAGTTCTACCTGGTTGAAGTCTCAACTCTAGTTAAATAATATTTTATGCCACTTGTACCACATTTATAAAATAAGTCAAATAATAGATAATTTGTAGAGTTACTATAAGGATTAAGGGAGGCAATATATCTAAAGTATTTAGAAATGCACCTTGTTGGCACTTTGTAGGCACTACATAATTACTAGTAATTTTTGTGATTATAAATGAAGCAAATGATGTCTCCTCTTCTTTTGGAAAAAAAAAAGAGGAAACCTACATTATTTAGAAGTGGTTAAGTGTTCGAAAATTAGTGACTGTATTTTGGTCTAAGATTCTTAGACTGGTTGGGGAAAACATAATCTTCGTAAGAAGAAGATGGCATGCTCATGCACTGAACTCATCCGTTGTTAATTTTGTTGTTTCATAAAACAAGAAAAAGGACTTTATTTTATTCACTGTTTTACTTCTAGGGCCTCAAAAAGTGCCTGGTATATATGTATTTGTTGAATTAATTCTGAATAAAAAGTTTGTTTTTATTCCTTATAGACAGTGTAGATTTGTATATGTGTTTCTGGGGGCAGGGGATAACTTGAAAATAATTTGAATAGGGCTCAGAAGTCATGTATCCTAAAACTGGCTTTTCTTTTTCCTTTCTGTCTGTTTTTTAAGCAAGAGGTTTAATTCTCTTAGCATCAGTTTTTCTATCTCTAAGACAGAAATGATATTTATCTCCTGCTCTAAACACATCCCAGGTTTGTATTTATAACTAATTGAGAACTAAAGGCACTTAATAAATCATAAACTGATATGTAAATATCAGTTGCCAAACAAATATGTATTGAACTAAATCCCTAATCAAGAATGTATGTTATAATCTCTTTACATATATAAGGCAAAAACAATGACTTCTGAGAATTTTTTAAACATATTAAGCATCAAACCTCACCAAAGTTTTGCGATAGCAAGTCTTTATTACTAATGTCATAACAATTTTTAATTACTTTTAAAAAACTAATAATTCTAAAGTGTAAAGTAAAACTTACTCTTTTTAGGTGGACAGTTTAATGATTCTTGACAAATATATAAAGTAATGTAATCTCTACCACAGTCAAGATATAGAATATTTCCATAACCACAAAAAAGTCTGCTACTGTGTAACTTGTTCTCTCCACCATTCCCAGCCTCTAGCCTCAATTCTGGGCCAGAACTTCTCTGCTTCAGGGGACACATTTTTCGGTGTTCAGATCTCTTTGGAAGAGCTTATATCGCTTTAGAATTCAGACTGCTTTGACCTATTTGCCCTGCTTGCCGTGTAACCTTAACTATTTGATTGGCTCAAGAAAGTAAATTATTTTTTAGATTATCTGACATTTTCTTATTTCTACTGTGGTACCAATGCTTCTGCTTTCATCTTGCATAAAAATGCTTTATATATCCATATATCCTTCTTGGAAATTAAACTATGATGATTTTCTGGACATATATTACTATGCTCAAAAGAAAAGTCAGAAGCAATTCTAATGTATCATTTCATCTCCAAAAAGCAATCCTAATCAACCCAATAGTTTTCTTTATTTTGCTTGTCCTATTTCTATCATGCCCTCCAATTCCAAATTTTCTTCCAATTTTGCATATCAAAAATATTTGTGGTTTTTTTGTCTCTTTATATACTTGTAGATTTGGGATGTTATTTAACGTTTAAAGGCACTGTAGGAAAGTGCCAAATTTCCTTGATGTCTTCAAGCCTGAAAGAAAGATATAGAAAATCTCCTTAAAAACTCCCAGTTTGACCTACTAAATTTTCAAAGAAAGAGAAAGAAGACAGAAAAGGAAAGAGAGAGAAGGAAGGTGGGGAGTGGGGAGCACTGATTGTAGCCAAAATGTCTACTCATCGAGTAGTAAATGGAAGTTATTTTTCTAGATATTACCTTTGCATAAGTTTAGTCTTTTTAGAAATTGATGAATATGTGCATTGCATGCCTTTTTAATGCTTATTTTAAAATTTGCAATAGATACGTCCTACTCCTTAGAAGAATACTTTCTATTTTTATAGTCAATTAAGCTGGTGTATAATTTAGAACAATATTTGACCATAACAAAAGTATTAAGAAAATTGCTGCATAAAATTACTGCCCCTCCACAACAAAATTTATTGTGAGCCCCTGTATATTAACTCCATTAATTTGGATTGTGAAAAAAAAAGAATTTACAAAGGTGTTTCTTTCAGGAAATGATAAAATTCTTTGGCAAGCTACATTCCCAACATAAGAACATATGGTTCTCTTTTATACTCATCCTTTGTCATTAATCAAGATTATGGTATCATATTCCAAATGTAAATGATCTACACGTTTTCTTAGCATTTTTTATATTAATCAGTGTCATTGTGAGAATTCGTTGAGTAATTATGCATTACATTAAATTGTGGACTTGATTTCTATTTTTGTTTCCTGACAGGCTACAATTAAACCACTTAATTGATGTAGTCTAATTTTGAGCCACATGAGATGGAAGGAAGAAATATGTACTTCTTTATTGAAATAGGAAACTCTTCATATGGAACCAAAAAAGAGCCTGAATAACCAAAGAAATCCTAAGTAAAAAGAACAAATTTGGAGGCATCACATTACCTGACTTCAAACTATACTACAAGAATACAATAACCCAAATAGCATGAAACTAGTATGAAAGTAGATACATAGACCAATGGAACAGAATATAGAAGACAAAAATAAAGCCAGATACTTAAGACCAACTTATCTTTGACAAAGAATACAAAAACATAAACTGTAGAAAAGAAATCCTATTCAATAAATGATGCTGGGAAAATTGGATATCCCCAAGTAGAAGAATAAAACTGGATCCCTATCTCTCAGTATATATAAAAATTAACTCAAGGTGGACTAAACACTTAAATCTAAGACCTGAGACCACAGAAATTCTAAAAGAAAACATGGCAAAAACTCTTTTGAACACTGGCCTAGGCAAATAATTGATGATGAAGACCCCAAAAGCAAATGCAACAAAAGCAAAAATAAATAAATGGAACCTAATTAACGTAAAAAGCTTCGGTACTGCAAAAGAAATAATCTTCAGAGTAAAAAGAAAACCTACAGACTAAGAAAATTTTTGCAAATTATGCATTCGACCAAGAACAATATTCAGAATCTACAAGGAACTCAAATCAGCAAGAAGCAGCCAAATAATCCCATTAAAATTGGGCAAATGGCATTAATTGACACTTCTCAAAAGAAGATATACAAATGGTCAACAAACATGAAAAAATGCTCAATGTCCCTGTATTAGTTCATTTTCACACTGCTGATAAAGACATATCTGAAACTGGAAACAAAAAGAGGTTTAATTGAACTTACAGTTCCACATGGCTGGGGAGGCCTCAGAATCATGGCGGGAAGCAAAGGGCACTACTTACATGGCAGCAGCAAGAGAAAAATGAGGAAGAAACAAAAGCAGAAACCCCTGATAAACCCATCAGATCACCTGAGACTTATTCACTATCATGAGAACAGCATGGGGAAGACCTGTCCCCATGATTCAATTACCTCCCACTGAGTCTCTCCCACAACATGCGGGAATTTTGGAAGATATAATTCAAGTTGAGATTTGGGTGGGGACACAGCAAAATCATATCATTCTGCCCCTGGCCCCTCCAAATCTCATGTCCTCACATTTCAAAACCAATCATGCCTTTCCAACAGTTCCCCAAAGTTTTGACTCATTTCAGCATTAACCCAAAAGTCCACAGTCCACAGTCTCATCTGAGACAAGGTAAGTCCCTTTCTCCTATGAGCCTGTAAAATCAAAAGTAAGCTAGTTATTTCCTAAATACAATGGGGGTACAGGCATTGGGTAAATATAACCATTCCAAATGGGAGAAGTTGACCAAAACAAAGGGGTTACAGGACCCATGCAAGTCCAAAATCCAGTGGGGGAGTCAAATTTTAAAGCTCCCATGATCTCCTTTAACTCCAGGTCTCACATCCAAGTCATGCTGATGCAAAAGGTGGTTTCCTACGGTCTTGGGCAGCTCCACCCCTGTGGCTTTGCAGGGTATACAGCTACCCTCCTGGCTGCTTTCACTGGCTGGCATTGAGTGTCTGCGGCTTTTCCAGGTGCACGGTGCAAGAGGTCGGTGGATCTACCATTCTGGAGTCTGGAGGATGGTGGCCCTCTTCTCACAGTTCCAGTAGGCAGTGCCCCAGTAGGGACTCTACGTGGGGGCGCCGACCTCACATTTTCCTTCTGCACTACCCTAGCAGAGGTTCTCCCTGAGAGCCCTATCCCTGCAGCAAACTTTTGCTTGGGCAACCAGGCATTTCCGTACATATTGTGAAAACCAGGCAGAGGTTCCCAAACCTCAGTTCTTGTCTTCTGTGCACCTGCAGACTCAACACCATGTGGAAGCTGCCAAATCTTGGGGCTTACACCCTCTGAAGCCACAGCCCCAGCTCTATGTTTGGCCCTTTCAGCCACAGCTGGAGCAGCTAGGACACAGGGTACCAAGTCCCTAGGCTCCACACAGCACAGGGACCCTGGGCCTGGCCCCAAAACTACTTTTTCCTCCTGGGTGTTGGGGCCTGTGATGGAAGGGACTGCCCTGAAGGTCTCCGACGTGGCCTGGAGAAATTTTCCCCATGGTCTTGGGGATTAACATCAGGCTCCTTGCTACTTATGCAAATTTCTGCAGCCAGACTTAATTTCTCCTCAAAAAATGGGTTTTTCTTTTCTACTGCATTGTCAGGCTGCAAATTTTCTGAACATTTATCCTCTGTTTCCCTTTTAAAATGGAATGCTTTTAACAGCACCCAAGTCACATTTTGAATGCTTTGCTACTTAGAAATTTCTTCCACCAGGTATCCTAAATTATCTCTCTCAAGTTCAAAGTTCCACGAATCTCTAGGGCAGGGGGGCAAAATGCGGCCAGGCTCTTTGCTAAAACATAACAAGAGTCACCTTTGCTCCAGTTCCCAACAAGTTTCTCATCTCCATCTGAGACCACCTCAGCCTGGACCTTATTGTTCATATCACTATCACCATTTTTGTCAAAGCCATTCAACAAATCTCCAAGAGGATCCAAACTTTTCCACATTTTCCTGTCTCTTTCCTGAGCCCTCCAAACTGTTCCAACCTCTGCCTGTTACCCAGTTCCAAATTCGTTTCCAGGTTTTTGGGTATCTTTTCAACAACTCTACTGGTACCAATTTACCATATTACTTTGTTTTCATGCTGCTGATAAAGATATACCCGAAACTGGGAACAAAAAAAGTTTAATTGAACTTACAGTTCCACGTGGCTGGGGAGGCCTCTGAATCATGGCGGGAAGCAAAAGGTACTTCTTACATGGCAGCAGCAGGAGAAAAATGAGGAAAAAGCAAAAGCAGAAATCCCTGATAAACCCATCAGATCTCACGAGACTTATTCACTATCATGAGAACAGCATGGGAAAGATGGGCCCCCATGATTCAATTACCTACCCCTGAGTCCCTCCCACAACACATGGGGATTTTGGGAGATACAATTTAAGTTGAGATTTGGGACACAGCCAAACCATATCAACCACTAATCATCAAGGAAATGCAAATTAAAATTGCAATGAGGTACCACAATAATGCAACCAGAATGGCCATTATTAACAAGTCATTAAGCAATAGATGTTGGGATGGATGTGATTAAAAGGGAACACGTACACACTGCTGGTGGGACTATAAATTAGCACAACTTCTATAGAAAACAGTATAGAGGTTTCTCAAATAACTAAAAGTGGATCTACCATTCAATCCAGAAATCCTACCACCCAAAGGAAAAAAAAAGGCCCTATTTCAAAAAGACACCTGCACATGTATATTTATCACAGGACTATTCATAATTGGAGTTCACCATTATAAAATTCATCCATGTAACCAAAAAAACCACTTGTATTCCTAACACTATTGAATAAAAAATTAAAAGAATAAAATGAAATTTTATAAAGTAAAAATAAATAATAAATGCTAATGCTTATGTCATTTCTTCATTTTGTAGATTTTTATGGTCATTGCCCATCAACCCATCTTTAATTCTCTAGTTTCCATTATGAAGTTTATTCAATATTTTTATCTTTAAGTATACATGAAGTATAGAAAACATGTTTAATTACAAAATATCAAAATGTGAGCTTCTTTATGATAGTGCTATAAGACTACCCTTCTCGTTTTGTTTAAAAAGCCATTTATTTTTTATGACAACTTTCCAAGTTCTTATTCATGGGAGCTAAATACTAAAACAATTGAAATCATGGAGATAGACAATAGAATAATGGTTCCCAGTGGCTAGGAAGGACAGTTGGTGGAGGGAGTGGTGAGGGGAAGTAGGGATGGATAATAATTACAAAAAAAGCAGTTAGAAAGAATGAATAAGATCTAGTATATGATAGCACAACAGGGTGACTAGAGTTAATAATAATTTAATTGTTCATTGAAAAATAACTAAAAGGGTATAATTCAATTGTTCATAACACAAAGGATAAATTCTGGAGGTGATGGATACCTCATTTACCCTGATGTGATTATTAATATTGCATGCCTGTATCAAAATATCTCATATACCCCTTAAATGTATACATCATTTTTCCATAAAAATTAAAAATTAAAAAAATAAAAATTAGAAAAAAAGTTAAAAATGTTGTTTATTTCAGCAACCCCTATGGTTGACTAATGAGGATTAAAATATAATTTGGCTAAACTTCGGTTCCCACTATTGAATTTAGGACTCACAAATTAACATGTAATTTTGAACTGTAAACACATTTTCTGGCTGTGAGAATTGGACAAATAACTTCTTCCTTAGGGATTCACTACTGTCATCTTCAAAATGAAAGTTTGAAACTTGGTTATTTCTTCAGAAGCATTATCCCTAACAATTCTTAGACTTAATCTAAGGACTTCATTTTAAATCTGTGAGTTTATCTGTAAAATAAAGAATAACTCATTGATTTGCCATTTTTTATTTAATGTTATAGGTACATATTTGATTTTTAGCCATAATGTGTGGTGAGAACAATTTTAACAGCTCTACCTGGCATTCCTCTATTTTGCAATATTCAGGAGGCTTCAAATAAAAATCATTGAATTTAGGCTAGTAGCACTCCCTGAGAAATGGAGAAGTTTGTATGACCCTTTTCTGATTACTTCAGGCAAAGAAGATATTTCCTAGGTCTGTAAGAGACCCACATTTACTTCAAGACAGAACCAAAATCTTGCTTTATAGGATTATTATTTTTTTCAACATGGATTTTGACTGTGCTATTTCTGATGAAAAGAAAAGAATGTTTTACTTTCAGAAATGTGAATATTTAATAAACCAAGTAATAAGACACCTTTCAGGCTAAGAATTTCCACTGCTTGGATATTGAAAATTAAATTAACATTAAAGAATCCCAGAATGAAGCAATACTAATGGCCACGCAGCTGAAGCCATCCAAGTCTTCTGAGATTACTATTCAAACAAGCAACTGTAGGACTCTGTAAGACTCCAGAGATGAAGACTCAGTTTTATTTTAACTTGTGAAAAGGGGTACAATATTCTCAAGGGTGGAGATAGTATAGGTGATAGAAAGGAGGCTTTAAACACATAGGCATAAAATTGAAGGTAGGAGAACCACAGTTTGAGTGGAGGGAATCCATGAGGAAAGCTCTTTTTGAGAAAGTCCAAATCATTAAATGCCTTTCCTATGAACTTACGGGGAAGCTCAATTTACCTAGCATTTTAATTTTTCTCTTTATCCCATCATAATCTTGTATTAATATTTCTTATATCTATACCAAAGAACTTTAAATAAGCCCACACATTTTTGTGCATTAGTGTTATATAGGCTGAAAGGTCACTGCATCAGAAAAAAGGGATCTTGTCATACCAAATTCCATCTAAGCTTCAGCTGTGAAAAGCAATCTTCCCACAAGGTTGTCTGTTACTTATAATTTCAGGTGGTGATAGAGTGCTTCAATAATCTCAAGAAACTCTGGCTACTTCCATTTTTGAGGCTCATATGAAACCATGATTCTTTTTTAAATTTTATTTTAATTGACAAATTAAGATGTTTATATTCATGATATATGACATGATGTTTTGCTATACAGTCACTGTCACTAAATGACGGAAATATGCTTTCTATATGCTTGATTCCAACCAGGTTCATGTGCTGATGAATATACCCTTAGTTATTTTCTAGGTTTCCTCTTTAGATTTGTTGCATTTATTTGCTTTCTTGTCTCTATGCATCTGTCAACCTAAGACTCTGTGCCAATCATATTATGGTGGGAGAGCCAAATCTTTATAGTCATGCATCACTTTATGACTGATACATTCTGAGAAATGCATTATTAAATGATTTAATCACTGTAGAAACATCATAGACTGTACTTACACAAACCAAGATGGTATAGCCTACTACACACCTAGACTGTACGGTATAGCCTGTTGCTCTTAAGACATAAAATTGTACATCCTCACACTGACCTGAATACTGTAGGAAATTGTAACACAATGAGAAGTATTTGTATACAGTAAAAATACAGTATTATAATCTTACAGAAGCATCATTGTATAATGCAGTCTATTGTTGACCAAAATGTTTTTATGTGGCATATCACTGCGCATGTACATTGTGGAATAAATAAATCACAAAGAAAATGATAATTAAATCAACATAAGTTAGCTAAAGTTTCTTTCCTAAGGATGGAAGGAGTAGCCTCTGAATTATTGTGCTTGATGCTTTTTTTGAGAATAGATAAACTAAAAGACCTTGATGTTGACCCAGAACTACCAAGAGTAGTAATCCTTTGTTGTTCTTTTTTGGCTTCCCACTGACTCTCTATGTGTGGGAATGTTCTACATTAATGATGCAGAATATTCTCTCATTACAAAGACTTAAAATGCCAGATATTCAGAGTCTTAGATTCCCTTGAAGCTAAGATGCAAGGACATGACTCACTATTGAAAAATGGTATTCACTGTCTGGGATATTGACCACATACCACTGGCTAGAAGAAGCAGGGCCATGCAGAAACCCCTGTGATGATGGCATTGTCATGGCAGTTGATACATCCAATGTCTCGAAGCTGGAGTGATATCACTTGTAGCAGTATCATTAAGCTGTGCTCACAATAAGCAAGTTGTGGTGTCTGTGACCCTTAGCAATAATAACGTTATCTTTATAAATCTAATACTGTGGCATTATTTGGGGCATATCTTCTGGCACCACAGACACAAGGCTTGGTTGTACTGTCTTCCTAGAAATCCTTTGAGCTTTCAAATATTCCCAAAAGAGAGTTTCTGCTTATTAATCAGAAGTGGTTTCTGCTGCTTAAACCCCCAAAACCCCAATGGATACACAAATTAGGAAGTAGAATAATCTGCTTTTAGTCCATATATAATATTGATGGTGCCTAAAGCAACTCTTACTGAATAGTTACTTAAATATAACATGTTGAATTGAGCCTTATAGTGTAAACGTTAATTGAATCTCTGCTTTTAGCCACTCCTTAAAATCTTTCCTTAGGAATGATGTACATGAATTGCATGTTAGATTAAGCATCATAGACTAAAAAGAATAAAACCTGTGATATTAGTTAATTTGTAATATTATTAGTAACACTGATACTAACAGGGAAATGTGTTAAGTCTGCTTAGATGTCTGGCAGCAAATCTTATCCCTCCTTTTCTCTTTTTCTGTCCAGACTATCTCTCTTTCTCTGATACTCCAGATTGGCCATTTTTTTTTTATCACATAAGTACCAAATCATTCTATAAGCTTTCAGGGGTTATTCTGAATCTTAGTAGTTCCACAGAGTAAGGCATATAGAAAGATAGATCGGTAGATAGGTAAGTGATAGATAGATAGATAGATAGATAGATAGATAGATAGATAGATAGATAGATAATCTCCAGGTAAATTACTATCACTAAAAATAAATAAGTTTATAACAAGAGCATGCTTGTAGGAACTTAAGAAGTGATACAATTATGAAAATATCAAGTTTCTGTTATACTCCTAAGAATTACTATTAAACTTAATTTCTTGAGTGATTTCAGTATCTTAAATAGAGATAAGTTTCACAATAAAATCACTATCATTTAAACTAAAGAAAAAATGTTTCTGTGTCAATTCTTCTCTAACATTAAAGAAACAAGTAAGAAAGAAAACTATTACAGATAAAATATTTTTGCTTAAACACAAATTTAATATTCCCGATTACACAGGTATATTAAGGGCCTCCTCATGAATTTAAAAGTACTCATTCCATCTGTTGACAATGGCCTCTTCTAATATCTTTTTTCTTATCGGTCTTTCTAAAATGAGTATTATCATATATTTCTGGTTCTAATTTTTTCTCATATTAAAAACACAACATAAAATCTACCCTCTTAACAAATATTTACGTACAAATACAATACTGTTAACTATACAAACAATATTGTACTGTAGATCTTTGGAATCTGTCTTGTATAATTTAAGCTTTATATTACTTTAACAGCAACTTTCAATCTCCCACTGCCTCCATCCCTGGGCAAACACCATTTTGTTCATTTCTTTACATGTGACTGTTTAAGATACCGCATGTAACTGGAATCGCAGTATTTGTACTATTGTGACTGGCTTATTTCACTTAGAATAATGTGCTCCAGGCTTATTAATCTATCACACATGTCTGAATTTTCTTTTTTAAGTGTGAATAAAATTTCATTGTACGCATATGTCATATTTTCTTTATCCATTCATTTATCAATAAACATTTAAGTTTCTTTCCATATCTTGGCTGTTATCAATAATGCTACAATGAACATAGGGGTACAGATATACATGTCTAATTTTGATTTTGTTATTTGTAGTTTTGGTGTCATATCCAAGAAATCATTAACTAGAATAATGTCAAGTAGTCTTTCCCTTATGTTTTCTTCTAGTTGTTTTACAATTTCAGATCATATGTTTAAATCTGTAATCCATTTTGTGTAAATGTTTGTGTATGTGTAAGATAAAAGTCCAATTTCCTTCTTTTGCATGTGGATCTTCGGTTTTCCTAGAATCATTTGTTGAAGAGACTACCCTTTCTCCCTTTTGTATTCTTAGAACCCTTGTTGAGGATAAGTTGACTGTGTACATGAGAGTTTATTTCTGGGCAGTCTATTCTGTTCCATTGGTCCATATATATGCTTTTATGCTGCTGTCATCATTTTTAAATACTATAGATGTGTAATATTCTGAAATCAGAAAGTGTGATGCCTCCAGCTTTGTTCTTTCAAGACTGCTGTGTTATTCATGGTCTTTAGCATAAAATTATCCATATGAATTTTAGAATTATTCTAGTATTTCTATTAAAAATGACATTGAGACATTTTATGGAGACTGCATTAAATCTGTAGATTTATTTGGGTAGTGTAGACATTTTAACAATATTAAGGCTTCCATTCATGAACAAAGGATGTCTCCATTTATTTGTGTCCCCTTTAACTTATTTAATGTTTTTTTTATTTTCAGTGTACAACTTTTTCACTTCTTCGGTTGATTTTATTCCGCAGTGTTTTATTATTATTGGTGTTACAAATAGTATTGTTTTCTTAATTTCTTTCCTGAATAGTGTCTTGATCAATTTTGTGTTGCTGTAAAGAAATACCAGAGGATGAGTAGTTTAGAAAGAAAATATGTTTATTAGGCTCAAAGTTCTGTAGGCTGGAAGAAGCATAGCACTGGCATCTGTTGAGGATTTTTGTGCTGCATCAAAACATGGCAGAGAATGTCAAAGGGGAAGCAGGCATGTGCAAAGAGGGACCAAACAGGAGGAAAAACCTCACTTTATAACAAACCAGAACTAATCTATTCCCATGATAACTAATTTCATCTTTCCTGGAGAATATCTCACTACTGGGAGAAGAGTACCAAGACTTTCATGAGGGACCTACTTCCATGAGCCAAACACCTCCTAAGTAGCCCCAACACCATCACATTGGGGATCAATTTAAACGTAAGTTTTGGGAGGACAAACCAACAGTATCAAAGTAATAAAGACTTTATCGTTCATGTATAAAAACAGAACTGATTTTTATATGTTGATTTGGTATCCTGCCACTTTCCTGAATTCATTCACTAGTTTTCATTTTTAAGTGCCTTTAAGGTTTTCTACATATAAGATCATGTCATGTACAAAAAGAGACAAATGTGCTACTTCCTTTCCGATGTGGGTGCCTTTTGTTTACTTTTTTTCCTAATTGCTCTGGCTAAGTCTTCTAGTACTATGTTGAATACAAGTGGTGAGAATAGGAAAATTCACAAATGTGTAAAAAATAAATAACACATTCTTGAAACCGATAAGTCGTAAAAAAAAAATAGAGAAATTAGAAAATATCTCAGGACAAATGAAAATGACAACGCACCACACACCAAACTTATGAGATGCAGCAAAAGCAGTAATAATTTGGAAGTTTATAGCAATAAACACCTTTATTAAAAAAGAAATGTGTCAAATTTGCAACCTAACTTTAATCCTCAATGAATTAGGAAAAAAAAGACCAAAGATAGCAGAAGGAAAAAAATAATAAAGACTGGGGCAGAAATGAACAAAATAGAAAGTAGAAACACAACAGAAAAAAATCAACAAAATTAAAAGTTGTTTTTCTGAAAAGATAAACAAAATTAACTAACAAACCTCTAGCTAGACTAAGAAAAAAGAAGAGACAAGACTCAAGTAAATAAAATTAGAAATGAAAGAGGACACATTACAACTGACGGCACAGAAACAAAAAGAATCATAACAGACTAAACAATTATATGCAAACGAATTAGATAACCTAAAAAACTGATACATTTCTAGAGATGCAACTTACCATGACTGAATTATGAAAAATAGAAAATCTTAATAGATCAGTAACAAACAAGGAGATTGAATCTGTAATCAGAAACCTCCCAACAAATCATAATCCAGAACTAAACAGCTTCATTGGTAAATTTTACCAAACATCTAAAGAATAATTAATGCCACTCCTTCTCAAACTCTTCCAAAATGTTGAACATACGTGAACCCTGAAAATTTGAGACAGGTGTCAGTTAATTTAGAAATTTTATTTTGCCAACGATGAGGACATGCGCCTGTGACAAGCCTCAAGAGGTCCCGACTACACGTGCCCAAGGTGGTCACAGCACAGCTTGGTTTTATACATCTTAGGGAGACATGAAACATCAGTTAACATATGTAAGATGAACATTGGTTTAGTCAGAAATGCAGGACAATGTGAAGAACAAGCTGGAGGGCTCACAGGGGAGGGGGCTTCTTCCAGGTCATAGGTAGATAAGAGACAAATGGTTGCATTCTTTTGAGTTTCTGAATAGCCTCTCCAAAGGAGGCAATCTGATATGCATTTATCTCAGTGAGCAGAGGGGTGACTTTGAATAGAATGGGAGGCAGGTTTGCCCTAAGCAGTCTCAGCTTGATGTTTTCCTTTAGCTTAGTAATTTGGGGGCCCCAAGATATTTTCCTTTCACACATATCACAATCGTACGTGCAGTATGTTTAATTTGGAACACTTCTGACTTAGCTATGGTTAAAAAAAATCAATGCACCTTATCTGTTATTGGTGAGTTTTTAGTTAATAATTTTTGTTATTGTTTAGAAGTAGCAATTTTCTAAACACAATTTTCGAAGCCTCCACAAATCTAAATAGTTTTACCCACATATATTTTATGGCCAATTTTTAACCTACTGCTATATACAAATTATACACTTGTGACTTAATTCATTCTATTACTTAAGACTTAGATCCTCCTCCTAGATACTATCATCTGCTTACTTAAATTGTAGTATTTATTATATACCATATATAGATTTGATTATTGTGACGGCTGTTTCATATACTATTGAGTGATCATGAGATAAAATGAACTAGCAATTATGCTTATACTAATAGATGTCTCACAAAAAGAGATGAGATTTCTAGTAAATTACTGGCAAAAATAGTGAAAAGAAATGGTTAGGAAGAGAGTGAAGGTTTGAGTAGGTGGAGTAATTACTGAAAATAACAGAGATCAGTAGCATAATTAAGAAAATGCAAACAAGATTGTAAATGATAGCCCTTAGACTTGTATAAGAACCCCAGCAAAAGAGACTTAAAACTGAAAGCATAAGCTCTGGGTTGGGGAATAGTTTGATAAGTACATTTAATTGAGTCTAAAGGCACACAGGTCACACAAAAGCAAAAGAAATTATAAAAATGTCAACTGAGAATAATTAGAAAATCACATTAAGTATTATTAAATTTTCTATCAAACAGCCAGGAAAAGAAACCTTCTTTCAGACATTCCATTAAACCTACATTGAAAACTACCTCCTGCTTCCCTACAACTGAATTTTGCCACCATTAATTAACTATCCTTACTCTGGAGTATCTGTAATTGAGAGAAGAATTTTCTATGTAATTGGATAAGTGCTCATGAATAAAATAGATTTATTAATAATGTATGAGTCTATTAAAAGTCAAAAACAATGCATGTTGATAGTATTCACTAAACCCTTTCCCCTGAATCCTCTATTTCTAAATATTATTGTATTTCTCTTTGATATGTAAAGTTAAGGAAAAGGGCAAGGTGACATCTTCTGGTTTCTTATAGAGCCATAATTTTATACTATATAATCTAAGGTTTTTGAATATATGTCTTATATTAGTCAATAACCAAAAAACCAACATCTGTAAACATCATTTCTAGAATTCATAAAATGCTGAAAAAAAAGACTCAATATATTGGAATGTTTCCCAGAATAACTCTGATAGTTTGCCAAGGTTGATTAGGAAATTTTCTGTCACAAGAAAATATAAACATCTCATTTTTATTATTCATATTACCATCTAGTCTACAGTCTTGATGCAACATTAGATCAAATTTACTCATTGCAGACTGTTTAAAATTTACCCCAGATTTATTAAATAATTCAGATAAGTTATATCAAGCAATGTTGGTATTTATTAACTATAAAACAATTTCACAAGCCCCAATTCTTCTAATTATTTTTACTTCCTTGCATAATGTCACATATTTAATTTTTGAATAATTCAGTGTTACTCTCTCCTTTCTTGTCAGAATTTCCCAATCATTTTGAAGACAAAATGAAAAAAAATCCTTAGGCTTTTGCACAAAAAAATACTCAAAGTAGGCATTCCACTTTTCCACAGAACAGTAAGGAGGCAGCAGATGTCTTAGCATGTGTAAAAGCAATCTACAGAGGTGATTGGTGTCTCTCTGCCAAAAAATATGGAGAAATATTTGATAGGTGACATAGCTTTATAAAAAGGTATGCTGCATTTCTGTAATGTATTTGTGGGATGTGATGGAAGACCTAAGAAGTTTGTCAAATATCCCGGCCTGAAATCTCAGCGCTGTGGGAGGCCGAGGCAGAAGGATCACCTGAGGTCAGGAGTTCAAGACCAGCCTGGCCAACATGGCGAAACCCCATCTCTATTAAAAAAAAAAAAAAAAGTACAAAAATTTAGCTGGGTGTGATGGCATGTGCCTGTAATCTCAGCTACCCAGGAGGCTGAGGCAGCGGAATCACTGGAACCCGGTGGGCAGAGGCTGCAAAGAGCCGAGATTGCGCCACTGCACTCCAGCCTGGGCACAGAGCAAGACTCCGTCTCAAAAAAAAAAAAAAAAATTCCAAACTGCTTCTCGGTCTTGTGAATCCAGGTAGGCTAAACATTACCTCCAGATGAACCCTAAAAAATACCTTTAAGGACAATTTCAAAAACTACAATTGAATGATCTGTTATAAAATTCAAATCTTACTCTAGTTTAAAAAGAAGAAAATGTGGTCTCATGAAGTCATTACTGCTGAGATTTTCTGAGTCTAACAGAAATACTTAAATTTCTAGATATGCTATATAACCATACATTAAACTTTTTTCAGAAAAAAATACATGTTAATGAAGAAATTGGTAGGAAACGGCAATGATATGTCTTCAGTTGTTGTTTACGATAAGTGTGACCTCACCAGCAGAACACAGGTCGAAGTATCAATATCAAATAAAATAGGATTAAGTACAAAACACAAAGAAATCAAGCATACCACCCCCATCTCTTTTAATAATATGGATCACAGTTTTTATGACATCTGAGTAACGGATTCTTAGACAGGAATTAACATCAGATATGCATATGTCTGTTGAGTGACTTGCTGGTATTACCAAAAAGAATGTAAGCTAAAAAGGGAGGTGAAAGTGTAAGAATGCTGAGATAAAATTGGAAGTATTACAATGGAAGTCATCAGGTATGATTTCAAGATGATAAACAAACTAGGAAGGTTATTTATTGGACTTCAGATGAGAAAGATACCATGGAGAAGAACTGAAAAACGATCTGTAAACTCATGCATGAAAAAACAGTATTCAGGAAAATTCACTTTAGGCTTTACCATGAAGACATACATATAATTCCCATGGAGATTATAAAGATTTAGTAAGATGCAATATAGGACTGAAATTTGTCTGTGGAAGGGAAATATTGCTCAATAAATACAGACTTGTTAGAGAGAACTAAAGTATCTGGTATCACTGTATGTGTCTATTTGCATAGATATCTAAAATTCTAAGAATGAAATATATCTAAAAAGTAGTTACATGAAGATTAATGTAGAGAAGAGAACAACTTACAAAGTTGTAGGCATACAATTCCTGATAACACAGTGAGATAAAAAGTAGATAATGCAATACTGACTCAGAAAGGAGGCACAAGGGCAAAGTATAGAATTAAGAGACAATTTCAAAAATGGAGACATCTGCCAGAAGTCATACTAAGCTAAAATCAGCACTGTGATAAATTCTTTAATTTACTGATAATTTAATAGAAAAAAACAACAAAAATAATAAAATAATAAATATAGATCTAATTCTGACTATTAAATTAATATTAGTTGATGAAATGAGAATTTGATGGAAACAATGAGCATAGGTAAGGATGGAGTAAAGTGAAATAGTCAAATATTTATCTAAATCTTTGAAGAGGCAGATTGCAAATTTCATGATCTATAGGTTGTGACTCTTAAAAGTAAACATACTTTAAGAAGACTAAGAATCATAATTCTAAGTATATAGTTATAAATGACATGTGAAGAAAAGAAAAGTTAGTCTCTAAAACATGAATACAATTTTATATAGAGCCACTCAGTGCATGCATTTGCAGAAAAACACATTGTAAAAAGTGTAAAGGTTCTTGATTAACAGATCAGAGATAAACTGATAATAAGGATGCTATGATTTTTCTGGTATAGTCTGTTGAAAGTCTCAAAGTAAAATGTGACTCAAAAATTATCTAGAAAAGATAAGCTTTTTTTATTGATATCCAGAACAACTAGCAGAATAAATAATACACATTTTCGTTTTGGAGATGGTGAAGTTATTAAAATGAATGACAGAAATAACACAAAACTGCTCAATCTTAATATAATGCACAACGATATTTAGAATACTATTCTTCAGGCTAAAAACTGTGGAACAAACACTGGCAAGAATAAACTAAATCCTAAAGTATTTGGCACTGATTTCAAGAGGTCACGTAATTGCTTTATATAAATCCAAGATCGTAGTCTACCAGAAAAGTTCCCAGATGATACTGCCAGAGCATTGTTTACAATCCTGTACAAATAATGGGATTCAGAAGAAGTGACAACAAATTTAGGTAGACAAATGCAACTCTATTTTTTTTAAAAGTGGAAGAAATTGCATTCTGCAATGAGTCAGTGAGTTTGATGTTACCTACAAAAAATATGGCAGCATATATAGATAAAATAATGGTTTGTAAGTATTTAATACAATAAAAACTCTGTATTAGAAGTCAATTATGCCATTAAAACAACATCCACATATATCTGGGTACCAGTAGGAAAACCATCAGAGAGAAGGGAAGGTGGACTCATTTACTCTCTAGGTCTGATCTCTAAGAGAGATGTTGCACATTCCATTCAGAAAAGAATCTGGAGAATTCAAGTGTATTCTGAACTGGCATGAATACCAGAAATTTTCACAGTGATAATAAATTAAGGAGTCCAGTCCCTCGATAAAAACCTGTGTGTGATTTTTCAGATTTGATCACAGACAATTTCAAAGGCTTTACCTGGCAGGCCTCACGGGGGAAAGCTGTCCTTCCTACACCAGACTTGCTAAACAGCCAGTGCATGGGCATCTCTAAAAGGACTTAAGACAAGGACTCAGAGCTTTTCCTCAGGCACCTCTATTGAGCCCTTATTATGAGATGGAGGGTGGAGAGGAAAATGTTAAAGATGCTTTTTCCTACCCTGACTTGGTAGCAAGTAGCTTTTAATTTTTAAATTCTGGGTTACATGCACAGGATGTACAGGTTTGTTACACAGGTAAACATGTGCCACGGTGATTTGCTGTACCTGTCAACCCATCACCTAGGTATTGAGCCCAGCATGCATTAGCTATTTTTCCTAATGCTCTCCTTCCCCCTACTCCAACTCTCAACAGTCCCTAGTGTGTGTTGTTCCCCTCCCTGTGTCCTTGTGGACTCATCGTCCAGCTCCCACTTATTAGTGAGAACATGCAGTGTTTGGTTTTTGGCTCCAGCATTAGTTTGCTGGGGATAATGGCTTCCAGCACCATCCATGTTCCTGAAAAGGACATGAGCACATTCCTTTGTATGGCTGCATAGTATTCCATTCTGTATATGTACCACATTTTCCTTATCCAATCTATCATTGATGGGCATTTGGGTTGATTCCATGTCTTTGCTATTGTGCATACGTATGTGTGCACGTGTTTTTATAGTAGAATGATTTATATTCCTTTAGGTATATACCCAGTAATGGGATTCCTGAGTAAACAGTATTTCTGGTTCTAGAACCTTGAGGAATCGCCACACTGTTTTCAACAATGGTTGAATTAATTTACACTCCCACCAACAGTGTAAAATCGTTGCTATTTCTCCACATCCTCTCCAGCATCTGTTGTTTCCTGACTTTTTAATTATTGCCATACTAACTGGTGTGAGATGGTATCTCATTGTGGTTTTTATTTGCATTTCTCTAATGACCAGTGATGATGAGCTTTTTTTCATATGTTTGTTGGCCACATAAATGTCTTCTTTTGAGAAGTGTCTGTTCATTTCTTTTGCCTGCTTTTTAATGGGGTTTTTTTTTCTTGTAAATTTGTTTAAGTTCCTTGTAGATTCTTGAAATCAGACCTTTGTCAGATGCATAGATTGCAAAAATTTTCTCCCATTCTGTAGTTTGCCTATTCGCTCTGATATTAGTTTTCTTTTGCTGTGCAGAAGCTCTTTAGTTTAATTAGATCCCATTTGTCAATTTTTGCTTTTGTTGCAATTGCTTTGGGTGTTTTCATCATGAAATATTTGCCCATGCCTTTGTCCTGATTGGTATTGCCTAGATTTCCTTCTTGGGTTTTTATAGTTGTAGATTTTACATTTAGGTCCTTAATGCATCTTGAATTAATTTTTGTATAGGTGTAAGGAACGGGTCTGGTTTCAATTTTCTCCATATGGCTAGACATTTCTCTCAGCACCATTTATTTAATAAGGAATCATTTTCCTGTTGTTTGTTTTTGTCAGGTTTGTTGAAGATCAGATGGTTATAGATATGTAATCATATTTCCAAGTTCTCTATTCTGTTCTATTGGTCTATGTGTCTGTTTTTGCACCAATACCATGTTGTTTTGGTAACTGTAGGCTTGTAGTATAGTTTGAAGTCCGGTAGTGTGATGCCTTCAACTTTGTTCTTTTTGCATAGGATTATGTTGGCTATACAAGCTCTTTTTTGGTTCCATATGAATTTTAAAATAGTTTCATCTAATTCTGTGAAGAATGTCAATGATAGTTTAATGGCAATAGCATTGAATCTATAAATTACTTTGGGTAGTATGGCCATTTTCATGAGCATGAAATGTTTTTACATTTGTATGTGTCCTCTCTGATTTCCTTGAGCAGTGGTTTGTAGTTCTTGTAGTTCTTCAGTTCCCTTGTTAGCTGTATTCCTAGGTATTTTATTCTTTTTGTAGCAATTGTGAATAGGAGTTCATTCATGATTTGGCTCCCTGCTTGCCTGTTGTTGGTGTTTAGGAATGCTTGTGACTTTTTCACATTGATGTTGTATCTTAAGACTGCTGAAGTTGCTCATCAGCTTAAGAAACTTTGGGGCTAAGACGATGGGGTTTTCTAGATATAGAATCATGTCTTCTGCAAACAAAGACAATTTGACTTCTCTCTTCCTATTTGAATACCTTTACATCTTTCTCTTGCCTGATTGCCCTGGCCAGAACTTCCAATAGTATGTTGAATAGGAGTGGTGAGAGAGGGCATCGTTTTCTTTTGCTGGTTTTCAAAGGGAATTCTTCCAGCTTTTGCCCACTCAGTATGATATTGGCTGTGCTTTGTCATAAATGGCTCTTATTATATTGAGGTTTGTTCCTTCAATACCTAGTTAATTGAGAGTTTTTAACATGAAGGGATGTTGAATTTTAAGGAAGGCCTTTTCTGTGTCTATCAAGATAATCATGTGGTTTTTGTGTTTAGATCTGTTTATGTGATGAATTACACTTATTGATTTGTGTATGTTGAACCAGCCTTGCATCCTGTGGATGAAGCCAACTTGATTATGGTACCAAGTAAATTTTAATCCTAGTCCTCCCTGTTTATTTCTCCCCAGCCCCAGGGCTCATAAAAATGTCAGTGCCCTTTGTTTGAAATTGTATTATAGGCTAAACTTTTCCCCTCAATATTCACATGTTGAAGCTTTAACACTCAGTACCTAAGAATGTAACTGTATTTGGAGACAAGGGCTTTAAAGAGGTAATTAAGGTAAAATTAGGTTATATGAGATGGGGGGTGTGCTAATTCAATCTTATTGTTCTTCTTATAAGAAGAGATTATGTGGACACCAATACTTACAGAGGGAAGAACACATGAAGCCATCTCAGGAAGACAGCCATTCACTAGCCAAGGACAGAGGCCTTAAGAGACATAAACCCTAGCAATGTCTAGAATTCTAGCTTTGAGGACCATGAGAAAATAAAATTCTTGTTTAAGCCACCTAGTCTGTGGAACTTTCTCATGACAGGTGTGTTAGTTTTACAGAGCTGCCATAACAAAATACCACAGACTGGGTAACTTAAAGGAGAGAAACTAATTTTTTTCGGAGTTCTAGAGGCTGGAATTCCAAAATCAAGGTGCCAGCCAGTTTGGTTTCTCCTAAGGCCTCTCTTCTTGGTTTGCAGATAGCCACCTTCTCTTTGTCCTTACAAGACCTTTTTTCTTTGTGTGCAAATCCCTGCTGTCTTTTGTGTGCCCTAATCTTTTCATATAAAAACAACAGTTAGATTGGATTAGAGTCTACTTTAAAGACTTCATGTGAATAAATCACCCATTTAAAGATCCTATTTTGCAAATATAGTCACATTCAGAGGCACTGGGGATTAGAGCTTCATCATATGAATTTTGGGAGTACACAATTTAGTCCATAACATCAGCCTAATTAAACTAATACAGGCACTCTGAACAGTGAGATGATCCACATGTCTACATCAATCCACATGAACTTCTATCAGCACACTGTTACATGAGGGAAAATGAAATATGACGAGTTGACATTTACTTCAATCTTAGCATTGTGTTCCTATTATTGCAGTAAGTGGTTAAATATTTGATTGTTGTTTTCATCTTTGACTTGTTGCTTTAATCAGTTATTGGACATCTCAGTTCACTCTCCAGCTCAGTGGAGTGCCTGACATAAATACACTAGTTGAAAAAGATCCTAGATGATGATTGGGAGTATAGGAACAATGCTCAAATGTCCAGCTCCCCACTAAAAAGAGCCTGAAATAAATTAAGATGTTCAGAGACACAGTCAAGTAGGTGGGGACTCAGTGGTGAAACA
This sequence comes from Pongo abelii, assembly GCF_028885655.2. Lineage (NCBI taxonomy): Eukaryota > Metazoa > Chordata > Mammalia > Primates > Hominidae > Pongo > Pongo abelii. Next base: position 133,807,530 of record NC_072008.2, read on the forward strand.
GAATGAAGCAAATAAGACATAAGCACGGGGACCAGCAATAGCTACATTCACTGGTAACATGGAGAGAAAAATATCAGTGCAATTAAGTGTTGAGATTTGTTCATAAAAGCCACTCCACATTTCATGCCACAAAGGTTAATTCCAGAACCTACCCCTCATTTGTTGACTTCTCAAAATTATCACATATTGTCATGGGTGTGGTGAAGAAGGAGAACACAGTTGTGAAGAAAATGTCTGACATTGATATTTATTAAGAAAATAATACATTCCATGGATTAAAGATTTAAATGTAATAAATCAAACTAAAAGAATCCTAAAAGATCTCATTTTCCCTATTTTTGTACCAAATTTAATTGCATATTTTAAAATACCTAAAGGAGTATAACTGATTGTTTGTAACACAAAGGATAAATGCTTGATTTAATGGATACCCCATTTACTCTGATGTGATTATTATGCATTGCAAGCCTGTATCAAAATATTTCATGTAACCCATGAATATGTACACTGACTGTAAAAACACAAAAATAAAAAATAAAGGAATCCTAGAAGAAAATCTAGGAAATATCTTTCTGGACATCACCCTTGGGCAATAATTTATGACTAACTCTGCAAAATCAATTGCAATAAAAACAAAAATTGACAAGCGAGACCAAATTAAACTAAAGAGTTTGTGCACAGCAAAAGAAACTATCAACAAAGTAAACAGATAACCCACAGAATGGGAGAAAATATTGGCAAACTATTCATCTGATGAAAGTCTAATATGCAGAATATATAAGAGCTTAAACAATTCAACAAGAAAAAACCAGATAAACTCATTAAAAAGTGACTGAAAGAGATGAAGAGACACTTTTCAAAAGAAGATATGCAAGCAGCCAACAAACATGAAAAATGCTCCACATCACTAATCATCAGAGAAATGCAAACCAAAACCACAGTGAGATACCATCTCACATCAGTAAGAATGGCTATTATTAAAAAGTCAGAAAACAACAAATGCTGGCAAGGCTATGGAGAAAATGGAATGCTTACACACAGTTTGTCAAAATGTAAATTATTTCAGCCACTGTGGAAAGCAGTTTGGAGATTTTTCAGAAAAACTTGAAACAGAACTACCATTTGATCTAGCAATCCCATTACTGAATATATACCCAAAAGAAAATAAATAATCCTACCAAAAAGACACATCAACCTATATGTTCATCACAGCACTATTCACGATAGTGAAGACATGGAATCAATATAGTTGGTGTTAATTGTGAATCAGATAAAGAAAATGTGATACATATACACCATTGAATACTACATAGCCATTAAAAAAATCAAAATAAGATTTTTGTAGCAACATGGATGTAGCTGGAAGCCATTATCTTAAGCAAATTAACATAAGAACAGAAAACCAAATTCCATGTGTTCTCACTTACAAGTCAGAGCTAAACATTAGGTATGCATAGGCATAAAGATGGGAACAACAGACACTGGCAACTAGAAGAGGGGGAAGGGAAGAATGGGGGGAGGAGTTGAAAAACTAACTATTGTAGAGTATGATCACTATCTAGGTGATGAAATCAATCATAACCCAAACCTCGGCATCACACAATATTCCCATGTAACAAACCTGCACATGTGCACCAAGAATCTAAAATAAATGTTGAAATTACTTACAAATATATAGCAGTGTTGTGTATTAGTGGAATGTAAAACAGCATAGAGTATTTATTTATTTTATATTTTATTTTATATTTTATTATTATACTTTAAGTTTTAGTGTACATGTGCACAATGTGCAGGTTAGTTACATATGTATACACGTGCCATGCTGGTGTGCTGCACCCATTAACTCGTCATTTAGCATTAGGTATATCTCCTAAAGCTATCCCTCCCCCCTCCACCCACCCCACAACAGTCCCCAGAGTGTGATGTTCCCCTTCCTGTGTCCATGTGTTCTCATTGTTCAATTCCCACCTATGAGTGAGAATATGTGGTGTTTGGTTTTTTGTTCTTGTGATAGTTTACTGAGAATGATGATTTCCAATTTCATCCATGTCCCTACAAAGGACATGAACTCATCATTTTTTATGGCTGCATAGTATTCCATGGTGTATATGGGCCACATTTTCTTAATCCAGTCTATCATCGTTGGACATTTGGGTTGATTCCAAGTCTTTGCTATTGTGAATAGTGCCGCAATAAACATACGTGTGCATGTATTTATAGTCCTTTGGGTATATACCCAATAATGGGATGGCTAGGTCAAATGGTATTTCTAGTTCTAGATCCCTGAGGAATCGCCATACTGACTTCCACAAGGGTTGAACTAGTTTACAGTCCCACCAACAGCGTAAAAAGTGTTCCTATTTCTCCACATCCTCTCCAGCACCTGTTGTTTCCTGACTTTTCAATGATTGCCATTCTAACTGGTGTGAGATGGTATCTCATTGTGGTTTTGATTTGCATTTCCCTGATGGCCAGTGATGGTGAGCATTTTTTCATGTGTTTTTTGGCTGCATAAATGTCTTCTTTTGAGAAGTGTCTGTTCATGTCCTTCGCCCACTTTTTGATGGGGTTGTTTGTTTTTTTCTTGTAAATTTGTTGGAGTTCATTGTAGATTCTGGATATTAGCCCTTTGTCAGAGGAGAAGGTTGCGAAAATTTTCTCCCATTTTGTAGGTTGCCTGTTCATTCTGATGGTAGTTTCTTTCGCTGTGCAGAAGCTCTTTGGTTTAATTAGATCCCATTTGTCAATTTTGGCTTTTGTTGCCATTGCTTTTGGTGTTTTAGACATGAAGTCCTTGCCCATGCCTATGTCCTGAACCGTAATGCCTAGGTTTTCTTCTAGGGTTTTCATGGTTTTAGGTCTAACGTTTAAGTCTTTAATCCATCTTGAATTAATTTTTGTATAAGGTGTAAGGAAGGGATCCAGTTTCAGCTTTCCACATATGGCTAGCCAGTTTTCCCAGAACCATTTATTAAGTAGGGAATCCTTTCCCCATTGCTTGTTTTTCTCAGGTTTGTCAAAGATCAGATAGTTGCAGATATGCGGCATTATTTCTGAGGGCTCTGTTCTGTTCCATTGATCTATATCTCTGTTTTGGTACCAGTACCATGCTGTTTTGGTGACTGTAGCCTTGTAGTATAGTTTGAAGTCAGGTAGCGTGATGCCTCCAGCTTTGTTCTTTTGGCTTAGGATTGACTTGGCGATGCGGGCTCTTTTTTGGTTCCATATGAACTTTAAAGTAGTTTTTTCCAATTCTGTGAAGAAAGTCATTGGTAGCTTGATGGGGATGGCATTAAATCTATAAATTACCTTGGGCAGTATGGCCATTTTCACGATATTGATTCTTCCTACCTATGAGCATGGAATGTTCTTCCATTTGTTTGTATCCTCTTTTATTTCATTGAGCAGTGGTTTGTAGTTCTCCTTGAAGAGGTCCTTCATGTCCCTTGTAAGTTTTGTCTCAGAGGAATACCCGGCCGTGTGAGGTGTCAGTCTGCCCCTACTGGGGGGTGCCTCCCAGTTAGGCTGCTTGGGGGTCAGGGGTCAGGGACCCACTTGAGGAGGCAGTCTGCCCGTTCTCAGATCTCCAGCTGTGTGCTGGGAGAACCACTGCTCTCTTCAAAGCTGTCAGACAGGGACATTTAAGTCTGTAGAGGTTACTGCTGTCTTTTTGTTTGTCTGTGCCCTGCCCCCAGAGGTGGAGCCTACAGAGGCAGGCAGGCCTCCTTGAGCTGTGGTGGGCTCCACCCAGTTCAAGCTTCCTGGCTGCTTTGTTTACCTAAGCAAGCCTGGGCAATGGCGGGCACCCCTCCCCCAGCCTCGCTGCCGCCTTGCAGTTTGATCTCAGACTGCTGTGCTAGCAATCAGCCAGAGTCCGTGGGCTGGGGGTAGGACCCTCCAAGCCAGGTGCGGGATATAATCTCCTGGTGCGTGGTTTTTTAAGCCCATCGGAAAAGCACAGTATTGGGGTGGGAGTGACCCGATTTTCCAGGTGCCGTCTGTCACCCCTTTCTTTGACTAGGAAAGGGAACTCCCTGACCTCTTGCACTTCCTGAGTGAGGCAATGCCTTGCCCTGCTTCGGCTCGCACACAGTGCGCTGTACCCACTGTCCTGCGCCCACTGTCTGGCACTCCCTAGTGAGATGAAGCCGGTACCTCAGATGGAAATGCAGAAATCACCCGTCTTCTTCGTTGCTCAGGCTAGGATCTGTAGACCGGAGCTGTTCCTATTGGGCCATCTTGGCTCCCCCTTCTGGAGAATTTTTTTTTATAAACTATTATATTTTAAGTAGATAGATAACAAGTCACAGCTAACTTATACATATATTTCAATAAATAGACACATGCTGAGGCACAGGGAACCAACACACACATTTCATTTTTTAAGAAATATTTTAGTTTATTGTTGAATCAGTTTTTTTAAGAAAAAAACACTCCTTTATTAAGAATTTTAGAGCTTTTTTTTTTTTTCATTTTTTTAAACTTTAAGATCTACATCCAGAATGGTATTTCTAGATTATCTTGCAAGGTTTTTATAGTTTTCGTTTTTATAATTGAGTGTTCCATCTCAAATTGATTGTTTTATGTGATGTAAGGAAGGGGTCCAGTTTCAGTCTTCTGCATATGACTACTACCCAGTTATCCCACCATTATTTATTAAATAGGGAATCTTTTCTCCATTGCTTGTTTTTGTTAACTTTGTCGAAGATCAGATGGTAGTAGGTATGTGACTTCATTTCTGGGATTTTTATTCAGTTCTATTGGTTAATGCGTCTGGTTTTGTATTAATACGATGCTGCTTTCATCACTGTAGTCTAGTAGTATAGTTTGAAGTACTGTGATGTGATGTCTCTAGCTTTCTTTTTTCTTAGAATTGCATTAGCTATTCTGACCTTTTTCGTTCCATATGAATTTTAAAATAGTTTTTTCCTAGTTCTATGAAAAATGTCACTGATAGTTTGATAAGCATAGCATTAAACCTGTGAATTGCCTTGGGCTGTATGGCTGTTTTAATGATATTGATTCTTCCTATCCATGAGCATGGAATGGTTTTCCATTTGTTTGTGTCATTTCTGATTTTTTGAGCAATGTTTTGTAATTATCATTGTAGTAACCTTTAACCTCCCTGATTAGCTATATTCCTAGGTATTTTATTCTTTTTTTTGTGGCAATTGCAAATGGGATTGTGTTCTTGGTTTGGCTTTCAGCTTGGACACTGTTGATGTATAGAAATGCTACTGATGTTTATACATTGATTTTGCATCCTGCAACTTTGCTAGAGTTGTTTATCAGGTCTAAGAGCTTTCGGCCAGAGAACATGGGGTTTTCTAGGTATAGAATCATATCATATGCAAACAGAGATATTTTGACTTCCTCTCTTCCCATTTGGATACATTTTATGTCTTTTAGAACAATTTTTATACAATTACAAAGTGTCCTTAAATTTAATAAATTTACTATTAATAAAAAAGAAAATAATACACCCCTAACAAATTCAATTTGCTTTGATGAGAGTGCCTAGTGTGCTGAACCACATCAATGTGTAAAAAAATTGCATACCTGAATTTATGCAATGATTGCATTCAAACATTTCATGATAAACACATGGAAATGATTTTATTATTTAGCAAAGTGAGAAAAAGTTTAGAATGACATTGACGAGTGCTCTTTGTTTTATGAGGGAGTTATGCTCTAATAAGCCCATTGTGAGTTTAAAATAGTGTAAATCAAAAATGTATTTAATACACAACCTACTGAACATCATAGCTTAGCCAAGCCTTCCTTAAAGGTACTCAGAACAGTCACTTTGGCCTAAAGTTGGGCAAAATCTTCTAACACAAAGCCTATCTTGTAATAAAGCATTTAGTATCTATTGAATTTTGTACTGAAAGTGAAAATATGAACGGTTGTATGGGTAACAAAATATGATTTCTACTGAATGCATATCATGTTTGCAACATCATGAAATTAAAAAATTATAAGTCAGGGATCACATGTAGTTGAATGTCCATAAATAAAAACTTCTGATTAAGGGATAACTATCAAACTGGAGGGATTTTTAAATAATTTTACTGTCAGCTGTATACTATTAAATATTTGTATTAGTGATATAAACAAAGACATTAATTACTTGCTAATAAAATTTGTGGAAAACATGAACCAAGAAAGAAAAATTGACATGTTAAACAGTAGGATGAAACTCTATAAAGATCTAATGGGGTGATATCTAACAAGATAAAATTTAACAGAAGTAAATGTAAAGTTATGTATTTGAGTCTAAAACCTGGACAAATGAAAAGAAATTTTGCCTAACTGGTTTATGTTATTAAGAATTTTGCAGATATTCCTTCAAAGAAATGTATTTATGCAGGAGGACTTCAAGATGACTGACTATAGGCATCTGGTACTCACCTCCTCCAAAACTAAGAACTGAAATAGCAAGAAGGTAATTACACTTCAAATAAATTACCTAAGATAAAATGTTGGAGTTCAACAGAGAAGTCACAGGAAATTCCTAACACAAGGAAGGGAAGTGAAGCAAGGCAGCCTGATTTGCTGGGATCCTGTAGAGCCTTCCCAATGCAGGGAAAGGGTAAGTAAGTCACTCCCAAAAGTCTACATTCTCACCATGGACTCTAGATAGTCCAGCCATGGGAGAGCTACTCAACCCATCAGAACCCCAAACTAACATTAAGAGCTGCCTGGAGACCAGTTGATGGCATTGCTCCAGAGAGAGCACATGTTGGGTTTCACTCACATCCCAAATTCTAAGCAGCTGCTGCAAGGTGACATTTTAAGTGCCTAGCCATCACCACACTGCACCCTGCCCTGGTGGTCAACAATCCCTTAATCTCCACATCCCTGGAACCCCAATGATATGCTCTGTCCACATCTGGGAACTGCTGCTGGCTGCAGCTGTCAGCGCTGAAGTATGAACAATTGGCTGTGATCTCACTACCCCAAGTAGCAGGGCCACTGTGCATTTTAAATTGCCCTGAGAAAAGGCTACTCCACTTAGAGCTGCCGCCTGGAGCCCCACCTGCCTGTTTATGGCTGTTGCCACTGAAAGCCATCCCACCAGGGAGCAGCAGGGATGCAGCACAGCCACTGCTGCCCCAACCCAAGCATTCCTGTAGAGGTTTGAGAATTTTGTCAATGACTACCATAGTCAGTGCCAACAAACTCCACAGAGAAGCTCAGGATAGTTCGGCCCAGCACAGCACAATCTCCTCAGTGCCCAGGCACACTGTCTTATGTCCTGGAGATCACTCTGTCCCATCTATCACTGTACCTGAGTACTCTTCTTAGGGTCTTGAGGATGGGCCCAAACAAACTTCTACTATGCCCACAGCTGGACTTACCCACATGCATCCCCTGTAGGCCCGAGGACTGACCCACACAGCCATGACCATCACCACTGTGGAACGCTTGGAAGCCAGAGGATTGTCCTATCACTATTACTGCCATTGCCCATGACAAACTGCTGCCCAGGGGCACAAAAAATGTGCCCACCATTGCAATTGCTGGCACCCAATCACGCTGCATGGTGGCCCAAAAATCAGCCCACCTGGACCTGCTAACAATGGTGCCAGTATATGCTGCCCTGCGACACAAGGATAGGCACATTCAGTCCACAACTGCCACCATTGAAGAGTGGTCCACCTGATATCACCATCTCCAGGTAAACATCATCACAGCCTGCATTAAAAACCACACACTAAGCCAATAAAGAAATCAAAGACACTATTGATGCTGTTTAACACTGAAAAGATTATATGGTGACTAAACTACTTCATGCACATAGAATAAAAGCCAAATAGCCCTACCCAACCAACATGACAAAAATGTCTTCAGGAAAAAGTTCTTCCCCAAAAATATATTTTTTAAAAATTGAGGAATCCAACTATTATACCAAATGCACAGATAACAACAGAAGGACACAAGAAACATAAATAAACAATAAAAATTTCACCTCCAAAAGAACACAATAGTTCTCTAATAACACTCCAGTGAAGAAACTTATGAAATATCAAAAAAAAGAATACAAAATAATGATATTAATAAAGGTCAGTGAGATAAGAAATCTCAGAAAAACAATAAAAGAAATAAGAAATTTTTTTAAAAAAAATTCAGGATATGAATGAGAAATTTACCAGAGATAGATATTTTAAAAAAGAAAAAAAAATCAGAAACCAAAAAATTCATAGAAAGAAACAGAAAACACATTTGAAAACTTCAAGAATACAGTATATCAAGCAGAAGAAAGAAATCAGAACTAGAAGACAAGTCTTTTGAAATAATCCAGTCAGACAAAAATAAAGAAAAAAATTTTAGAACTGTTGCAAGAAAAAGTAAAATAACTAGGAATGTACTTACCCAAGTAGAGAAAGATCTCTACAAGGAAAACTGCAAGACACTGCTGAAAGAAATTGTAGGTGACATAAACAAATGGAAACACATTCCATGCTCGTGAATGGGAAGAATCAATCGTGTAAGAATGATACTATTGCCCAAAACAATCTATAGATTCAATGTAATGCCCATCAATTACCATCATTATTCTTCACAGAACTAACAAAAAAATCAATCCTAAAATTTATTTGGGATCAAAAAAGAGCCCACATAACCAAATAAATACTAAGCAAAAAGAAAAAAATATGGAGGCTCACATTACCCAACTTCAAATTATACTACAAGACTATACTTACCAAAACATTATGGTACTAACATAATAGTAGGCACATAGATCAATGGAACAGAATGGAGAAGACAGAAGTAAAGCCAAATACTTACAGCCAACTGATCATCAATAGAGCATATAAAAACTTAAATTGACAAAAAGACACACTATTCCATAAATGGTGCTGAGAAAACTGGCAAGCCACATGCAGAAGAATGAAACTGGAACATTGTATTGCACTATATAGAAAAATCAACTCAAGATGGATCAAAGACTAAAATATAAGACCTGAAAGCATAAAAATTCTAGATGATACCATTTGAAACACTCTTCTGGACATTGGCTTAGGTAAATAATTCGTGGCTAAGATCCCAAAAACAAATCAACAAAAACATAATAACAACTGGAATCTAATTAAACTACAGAGCTTCTGCCCAGCAAAATAATAATAAAAATCATTATCAGCACCAGCAGAGTAAACAGACAACCGCAAAGTGGGAGAAAATATTCACAAATTATACATCCAACAAAGGACTAGTGTCAACAATCTACAAAAAACTCAAGCAAACCAGTAAGAGAAAAACAAGTAATTCCATCAACAAGCAGAAATGAATTGACATTTCTCAAAAGAAGATATGCAAACAGTCAACAAACATATGAAAAAATGCTTAATATCACTAATCATCAGGGAAATGCAAATTAAAACCACAATGAGATAGCACCTCACTCCTGCAAGAATGGCCATAATTAAAGTTAAAAAATAATAGCTGTTGACATGATTGTGGTGGAAAAGAAACACTTATAGACTACTGTTGGGCATGAAAATTAGTACAACCGCTATGGAAAACAGTATGGATATTCCTTAAAGAACTAAAAGTAGGACTACTATTTGATCCAGCAATCCCACTACTGGGTATCTACCTGAAAGAAAAGAAGTCATTATATGAAAAAGAAACATGAACATAAATGTTTATAGCAGTACAATTCACAATAGCAAAGATATGGAACCAACCTAAGTGTCCATCACCCAATGAATGAATAAAGAAAATGTGGTATATATACATCATGGAATACTACTCAGCTATAAAAGGAATGAAATCATGTATTTTGCAGCAACATGGATGGAGCTGGAGCCCCTTATTCTAAGTGAAGTCACTCAGAATGGAAAACCAAATATTGTATGTTCTCACTTATAAGTGGGAGCTGAGCTGTGAGCACACAAAGGCATAAGAATGATACAATGGAATTTGGGGACTTAGGAGAGATGTTTTGGAAGGGTGAGGAATAAGACACTATAAATTAGGTACAGTGTACACTTCTTGTGTGACAGATGCACTAAAATCTTAGAAATCACTACTAAAGAACTTATCCATGTAACCAAAAACCACCTGCACCCCCAAAACTATGGAAATAAAAAGATTTTAAAATAATAATCAAAGGTTACTTAACATGAGACAGCATAAAGTGACAAAATATTCAATTTTTTGATGTCCCAGAAGCTGAAGAGAAAACAAAAGAAATAGGAAATCTATTTAATAAAATAATAGCTGAAAACTTCCAAATCTAACAAAACATTTAGACATCCAGATGTAGAAGTCTCAAAGATCTCCAAGAAGATACAATTCAAAAAGATCTTCACAGCACATTATAGTTAAACTATCAAAAGTCAAAATCAAAGAGATAATTATAAAACCAGTAATGAAAAAAAATTACTAGTCACTTTTAAGTGTATCTTCATCATACCAACACCAGATATATCAGCAGAAACATTATAGGCCAGGACAGAATAGAATAATATAGTCAAAGTGCTGGAAAAAAAATAGCTGCTAGGGAACAATACTATGGACAGCAAAGTTATCATTTATAAATAAAGAAGAAATGAAGACTTTCCCAAACAAAGTAATCTTGGTTGGAAGCTTTTTTTTCTTTCAGCACTTTGACTATATTATGAAATTCATCACCACAAGATGGATCCACAAGAAATGCTTAAGAGATCCTACATGTGGACGCAAAAGGACAATATTTACAATCATGAAAATACACAAAAGTACTAAACACATGGGTAGAGCAAACACACAAATGAGGAAGAGAAAGGACTTCAGTGTTACCAGTACGGAAAACCACTAAACCAAAATGATAGAAAATAAAACATAAAGGGGCAAAATATATTTAATAAAAGAAATAAATTAATAAAATGACAAGTATAAGCCCTCACATATAATACCCTTGCATATAAATAGATTAAACTGTCTGCTTAAATGTTATAGACTGAATGAATAACACAACTTGATCCAACTATATGCTGCATAAAAAAATCTCATTTCACTTCTAAATACACATATAGACTGAAAGCACAGAGATGGAAAATGATATTCCATGTAAATGGAAACCAAAAATAAACAGCAGTATTTTGAATTACGTCCTTTTGTGCCTAGTTTATTAAGAGTATTTATCATGAAGGGATGTTGAATTTTAGCAAATGCTTTTTCTTTATCTATTGAGAAAATCGTGTTTTTTTCTCTTTATTTGGTTGATAGATCACATTTATTGATTTGTGTATATTGAACCATTCTTCACATATGTAGTTTAAAACTCACCTGATATGATTTTGATTTTTAAAAAATGTGTTTATACTTTGTTTTTGTCCTAGTATATGGTTTATCTTGGAGAATATTCCATGTGCAGATGAGAAGAATGTATATTCTATTGCAATTGGAATGTTATGTAAATGATTGCAGCTGACCAGCACTGGTGCCATAGCCCCAATAGCAGCCACAGTTCAGATGCCTGAGAGCAGTAAGATTGTTCCACCTACCCTTGCTTGTCAGAGCTCAGCACCAGTTTCCAGCCAGTAGTTCTGCTTCAGCCCAAACTTGACTGGCCACTTCAGCCACCCCTGCAACTGGTAGCCAAGCAGGAAGTGCTTGCTCGAGCTTCCAGCCCAGTGGTCCCATTTTTCTGTAAACTCAGTTGAAGGGCACAGCCTCCTGATGTCCTAGGAAACACCTGGATGGCAGGATGCATGAAACTATCCTACTCTGCCACTGACAGCCAGGAGCACAACACTTGCTAGAGCTTCTGGCACAACATACCCACTTCTGTGTAAACCTCAGCTGGAGTGCAAAGCTTCCTGTTTTCCTAGGAAACACCCAGATAGCAGAGTACATGACTCCACCTGCCACTGACACTGCTAGCCAGGCAAGCAATGCTTGCTAAAGCTTCTGGCTCAGTGACTCCACTTCTGTGGGAACTCAGCTAGAGGGTACATCTTCCTTTTGTCTCAGGAATACTTGGATGACAGGGTGCAAGACACTTCACCTACCCCCAGCACTGGTAGCCAGGTGGGCAACAAATGCAAGAGCTTCTGGTCAAACAGACCTGCTTCTGTGTAAAGTCAGCAGACAGACAAAGCCTCTTGTTGTTGCCCCAGGAAGCACCTGGACAGCACAGCAGGCATCCCCACCCACTTCCATTACTGACAGCCAGGCAAGCCCTGACTGCTAGAGAATCTGGTCCACTGGTCCTATTCTGCCTGAATTTGGCAAGGGGTACAGCCTCCTGCTGTCCTGGAAATACCTGAATGTCAGGGTGGGCAACCCTACTCATACTTGCCTCCTATAGCTATAACAGCCACACCCACCAGAGCTGCAAAACCCACTGGTCCTGTTTCTGTCTGAAATCTGCAGGCAGATTTAACATAAGACAGCCACTCATGGTGCGAGAAAAAACAAAATTAACAAAATCCTAGTTATAAACATTGTGACATGTACCAAAGTAATAGGACTTTGGACCCTAAAGCAGTGGTCCCCAACCTTTTTGGTAACAGGGACTGGTTTGGTGGAAGACAATTCTTCCACAGACCAGGGGGTGGAGGGATGGTTGCAAGATGATTCAAGTGCATTATGTTTATTGTGCACATTATTTCTATTATTATTACATTGTAATATATAATGAAATAATTATACAACTCACAATAATGTAGAATCAGTGGGAGCCCTGAGCTTGTTTTCCTGTAACTAGTTGATTCCATCTGTGGGTGATGGGAGACAGTGACAGATCATCAGGCATTAGATTCTCATAAGGAGTGTGCAACCTAGATCCCTCATAAGTGCTATTCACAATAGGGTTCCTGCTTTTATGAGAATCTAATGCCACTGCTGATATCACAGGAGGCAGAGCTCAGGCGGTAATGCACGCAATGGAGAGAGGCTGTAAATACAGAAGAAGCTTTGCTGGTTCACCCACCACTCACCTCCTTCTTTGTGGCCCTGTACTGGTCCATAGCCCAGGGGTTGGGGACCCTTGCCCACAAGGATGGTGAAAGCTCATTGACTCTCAACCAAAGTTACATCTTGCTAACAAATACATTATTTCATACAGCGACAAACATAGGAAAGTTCAGATTTGCCTGCATAGATGCTACAAGCAGTTAGGAAAAGTATATTTTTTTTTAAAAAAAAGGAGATACAAATTTCACTCACAAACAGCATAAATGTTAACATTCTTCAATTTTTTCACTTGTATAGATAACTGTTATATTTTCACTTGTATAGATACTGTTACTGCATTCAAAATTAAGAATTTTCAAAATGATATTAAAAGTAAACATTTAACAATTTGCTATTATAGATAAAATAAGTTGGAAATTCTAAAAAATAAATACAGTTATTAGAGAAATAATTGTTATAACAGATTCTTCACTGGGTGCTGAAAACATTCACACTTTTTTTTGGGGGGTGGGAGGGTGGTGACAGAGTCTCGCTCTGTCGCCCAGGCTGGAGTGCAGTGGCGTGATCTCTGCTCACTGCAAACTCCGCCTCCCGGGTTCACGCCATACACCTGCCTCAGCCTCCCCAGTAGCAGGGACTACAGGTTTCTGCCACCATGCCCAGCTAATTTTTCTTTTTTTTTGTATTTTCAGTAGAGACGGGGTTTCACTGTGTTAGCCAGGATGGTCTCAATCTCCTGACCTCATGATCCACCTGCCTCGGCCTCCCAAAGTGCCGGGATTATAGGCATGAGCCACCATGCCCGGATGCATTCACACTTTTTAAAGCAGGTTATAACAAAGGAAATAATGATATTGTGAATATGTTATTGTATATTCTGTTTCATAATATTTCTGATTCTTATTATTCTAATCAAAAGTAAAAGTATATAATTTTAGTACTATTTACTTTTAAATACAAGCACTTGTAAAAGTAAAATTGATGTTCAATGAGTATAAGGTTGCAATTATGCAAGATGAGTAAATTCTAGAGATGTGCTATAAAACATAAAATATTGTGCTTATAGTTACCATTACATATTATGCATTTAAACAACTTAAGATATTAGAACTCATGTTAAGTGTTCTTACTATAATAAAATATAGATTTTATCTATGGAACATACAAGTGTACATATAATATTTATATAGTGGTTATATTTTGCAAAACACATAAATGCCTTGATTTGTTTGCATCAAAAATTCAGAGTGATTCTATTAGTACACTGTAGCAAAATTTTGAATAAATTTTGACTATTCTAGCTCGAAAGTATGACCTCGATATTTCCCTAATGTACTTCAGTTAATGTTTTAGAAACAGATACATCATTTTATAAAACAAAATTTTTTCTTTCTTTGTCCACTTAGCACTCAACATGTTAATAACATTTTTATTCCTTTCAAAATCTTTTTTGTAACTATATTGAGGTCTGATTGGTATTTTAACGCTGCATGTAATTAAAGTATATAATTCGGTGAGTTTGAACATATGTATGCACTCATGATACTCTCACCACAATCCAAGTAAAGAAACATATCTATCATCTCTAAAAGTTTCCTTATGTCCCTTTGTTTTTTTGTTGGTTTTTGTGGTAAGAGCATTTAGTATGAGATCCACCCTCCTAATAATTTTTAGGTACTCAATACCTATTATTAACTATAGGCACTATGTTATATAGCAGATCACTGGAACTTACTCATCTGGTATAACTGTAATTTTGTACATGTTGAAAAACAACTCTCCATATACTCCTCCTCCCATTCTCTAGTAACCATCATTTTATTATTTACTTCTACACCTTTATTTCAGATGCCTCATATAAGAAAAATCATGTAGTGTTTGTTCCTTTGTGACATACATTTCACTTAACAGAGTGTCTTAGCATCGATGTTGTTGCAAATGGTAGGATTTCCCTCTTTTTAATGCTGAATAATATTCCTTTGTGTGTGTGTGTACATAGATAGACAGATAGATAGATGGATAGATAAAGTTTTCTTTATCCATTCCTTTGTTAATGGACGCTTGTGTAGTTTCCATATCTTGTCTCATTTGAATGATGCTGCAATTGACATGGAAGTGCAGATAACTCTTCAACATACAGATTTTAATTTTTCTGGATAGATAGCCAGAATTTGGATTGTTGAATTTCATGGTATTTTTATTTTTAATCTTTCAAGGTACATCCCTAGTGTTTTCCATAATGGCTCCACCAATTCCATTTTCACCAATATTGTACAAGAGTTCCAATTTCTCCACAACCTCACTGCTTGTCTTTTTTTTTTTATAATAACCATCCTAACAAGCATGAAGTGATATTTCACTGTGGTTTTTATTTGTATTTACCTGATAATTAGTGATGCTAAAAATGTTTCATATCCCTGTTGGGCTACAGATTCATTGCAATCCCCATTAAAAACCCAAAGATATTTTGTGCTGTAATAGGAAAAACAATCCTGAAGTTCATTTAGAGTCACAAAATACTCCAAATAAAGCAATTTTGAGCAAGAAGAACCAAGCTGGAAGTGTCACACTTCCTGATTTCAATACATATTACAAAGCTATAGTAAACAAAACTGTGTGACACCAGCATAAAAATAGATACCTAGACCAATATAATATAATAGAAAGCCCAGAAATAAACCCATTTTACCAATATGCCAAAATATGCAATGGAGAAAGGACAGCCTCTTTAACATATGAAGGAAAAATTGGATATTCACATGCCAAAGAATAAAACTGGACTGTCAGTGGTATAGCCTTAGTAAATTAATTATTTGATAAGACAAACACATATATATGTCAAAATTAATGTTAAGATATCTGGACAAAGTAAAGAACTACGATATATATTACTTTGTTGAACTGAACAACTCTGTCTTATTCAGAAAAAAATTAATGGTAGATTGTAATGTATATATTTTTAATTTTAAATTTGTATATTTCTCAAAAGGTACTCAGGACTAGTCAATATTCTAACAAAATTATGTCTGTAATTAAAGTATAAACTTTTACTTATATAATTATTTTACTAGGCTTTTTAAAAAGGATTCATACAAAAGTTCTAATAAATTCCTTGTTATCTAATAATTTTTTAAATAACTTAAGTATGATACAGTGAATAAATTCAATAATACTTTATTATTAAATATTTTCAGTAGAAAAGGGCAAATGTCAATCTTTTGTAAGAAAAACAACAGCCACTAAAGAAACACAATGCTGAAAAATATGAATGAAATATGCCCCCAAAGAGTCCAGAAAATTAAAACAATATCTTAACTTATGACGTATCTTTGAATACCCTAAACTACATTCACCTATTGTACAGAACAAAACTTATGACAATACGTTTTACTAAAGCTAATGCAATAGTGTTCCAAAACAAATAGAGCAGCTGTTTCTATAATTGCAAAACAGATAACCCTTACTACTTTCGGACATGACTTCATGGATATGAAACAGCTGCAATTTTGTCAGCTGCATCCTAATGTTCCACACACACTTCTGCTCAAGAAGATAGAAGTAGAGACTGTCTCCTTTTTTTATATAAAGTGTCCTCTCCTTTCAAAGAAGAAATATCCTGAATGTCATTAGCAATGTTTACCAGGAACATTTTCATTCAGGGAAAGGTGGATGATAGATGCTAGATATCTATAAGTCAACACCAGGATTTTAACACAGAAAATCATGAGTTAGAAGAATTAAAGAGGCGGCAGAAGGGACTTCCTACCTGGTACAAGTTCTACTTCCTTTCAGAGCCTGAAAACCTAGTTGTTGGCTTTTAGACTTCATTGCTGAAATAACATTTTTTTTTTCTAACAAGAAATGGGAAAACATTAAAAAAGGAATCCTATTGGTTGTTGCCTTCTTAGAAAAGAATTATTTAGGGCCGAGTGCGGTGGTTCACGCCTGTAATCCCAGCACTTTTGGAGGCCGAGGAGGGCGGATCAAAAGGTCAGGAGATCGAGACCACGGTGAAACCCCGTCACTACTAAAAATACAAAAAATTAGCTGGGCGTGGTGGCGGGCGACTGCAGTCCCAGCTACTCAGAAGGCTGAGGCAGGAGAATGGCGTGAACCCGGGAGGCGGAGCTTGCAGTGAGCCGAGATCGCGCCACTGCACTCCAGCCTGGGCGACAGAGTGAGACTCTGTCTCAAAAAAAAAAAAAAAAAAAAAGAATTATTTAATACCCTCCCAACTTCTATGTCGTTCTTCGTCCCTATTTATTTTCTGTCTCTCCCTGAAGAGTAGTTTAGAGGGAGAAAAAGGTAGTGTTTATCCTGGCTCGGAGGATACACGTTTGTATGATAACTGCTTGCTCTCCGCAGTATAGCTGGTGCAATGTGATGTGAATACGAAAGCAGACTGCATTAGGCATATCTTAACTGAGCCAGTTTTCCAGCCACATTTGCTATCACGGGAGTGGAATGCTTTGAAGGAAACTGGAGTGTTATAATGATGCAATGAAACAGCTCAGGGTTTTAATAATTGTGTTTGTAGGGAAAGGATTCCAAGGAAATGTTTATGAAAGCAGATCTGTTCTTTTCTTTTTAACCCAGATTATCAGTTTCACAGAAATGAAGCTCTCTCTACTTTTAAGTATCACTCCTTTTTGCACATAAGTGATTACTGACTTTTGCTTGTTGTTTCTATCTGCTGATTTTTATAAAATACATTTGTTTAGTTTTTCAGTAATCAACTCTCACATACAGTCTAATCCAGGAAACACTGATACTCCCTTAAATCTCATACATAGATAATACTTGAGATACTAGGGTAAATTATATACTTTGTTGCCTTTCTTGGACAAAGATTGATGAAAATTTAGTATGGACAAAACCCCTAACATTGGCATATAAATAGAAAAAGCCAATACATTTGTTTCAGTATTTATGTGTACATTTAAAAAAATATATGTTAATCTTAGTTTATAAAATACCTTACTTTGCTGGCATATATCAGGTTTAGAGATATAAAATAAAGGTAATTAACATTAATATTTAAAATGCATATGGTTCAGAAGACAGCAAATGTCATACTCCTAAAATATTTTAGAAAGAATTTAAGTATGATTAATATATCAAACTCAAAACAGAATTATCAAAAATAGCAGGTATGAAGAATTCATTCTCATAGATTATACATACAGATGATTCATAAAATTATAGAGTAATAGATTTTTAATAATTTTACACTTATTTATAATAAATTTATGTATAAATTGTATTATATTGTATATATTATAAAATATTTATTATATATTATATACTATATATAAATATAGAAATATTCAAAATAAATATTTATATTATACATTATTATAAAATATTTTACACTTTTGTAACGGGCTCACCTATCAACTCTGACACACCATGAGACAGATAGAAACGAACTGGTCATCAGATCAATTTACTCTATCAATATTTCATCAGAGAATTAGCCTACATCCAATAATACTAATTTTTAAATATTTCCAGAGCTTCAGTACAGCACTACTTTTCTTCAAAATAACTCTCTAAACTTCAAAATCTGAAAGTGCTTCATAAGATAAAATCCTTCCCTTTGCAGTTGGGAAAGCATTTAGTGCTACTAATAATGTTAATCTGATAGGAAATACCAAATTTGAGTCTTACATAAGTAGAATCTAAAAATAAACACCTTTCCTCACTACTCTTTCTTATAAAGCATGTGTAATCAGTTGATGATTCACACACGCAACTATTAAAAACAAGATTCTAACCTTCACATCAACTCTTCCCTGAATAAAACGATGATCATCTTTCAGTGACTACGGACTTCATAAAGTGTTTTTTATTTTTTGATTTTGTTTTTAATATTAGAGTTGGTTCATCAGTGCTTAGAAATATGTTGCCATAAAGGATCAGGAGACAGCACAAGTGACGCCTGAATTTTGCACTGTTTTTCACCTTTAGAGTCAGATATTAGATTGAATTATAGAAAATAGCTGCAGCTGACTTGTATATTTTTTATTATTAAAATTATATAAGCCACTGAAGACAGTGGAATCAATATTTGCAAAAGCTGACCTATAACAAAGTAAAAGGTTTTTAAATGATACTATAAATAATATTTACTTAAAGTTATGTTTCCTTTTAGAATTTTCAGAGAGACATTTAAACCTAGGATATTTTTGGGAGATTTTAAAAGCCACTTAATGTGAAAAAAAAAAACACTTGAATTAGGGAAATATTTAAAAATATTGTTTTATGCCAAACTGTCATCAGTAGTTAGCAAAAAAGGCTAACAATATAAAATAAATTAATAAAAAGTCTGTTGCAGTTATTCATGCAACTGTTATTCTTTCAGTCTTACAAGAGACTTACATTTTGAATAAAATAGAAGTAACATTTGGTTGCCAAAAATATCTTACAGGCAAGTGTGCCGAAGATATTATATATTAACATCAAAATGTATGATGTTCACTGTGCAGTAATTCTTCTTGAGCTTTAAAACTCAGAGCCTTGATGGAGTTTTAGATGTCTTTAAACTTGGGTTATAACAGCAGAATTATGGTTTGATGAGCTACTGAAAAAAATCCCTGGTATCTACAACAGACTTGGGGAAACTATCCATTACTATCAACAAATACAGAAACTTAAAACAGAATTGAAGTGACTGTTCTCATTTTTATAACAAGTTTTCTAAATCCATGAAACAGAAGTTTGCCCATTACCCTCCCAAAAAACACACAAAATTTACAAATGTGTGACCTAAAAACTATAAAGATCCTGTCATCATTATATTTGGTAAGGACAAATGAAAATGTATTCAAGGTTTTCACTTTACTTAATTAGGAATTATATTTTATCATTTTCCCAAGAGATTGAGGATGCTCTATAATAATGAACAATTATATGTTAAAAATAGGGATATATATATATATATATATATATATATCCTATGTCCCTAAGCTCTGCCTGCAGCCCAAGAACTAAATAAAATATTTGTAAATAAATAATTTCAAAATTATTCATGTATACATTTTAATCTAAGTGTTTTTCTAAAGAATATTGTTTATATTTCTTAACGAAAGTAGCTTGAGGGAGAAAATTGTGATCTTATAAGAACAGACTACATTGGACAATTACACACATCTTCTGGGGATATATGGTCTAATGACACTCATTGTACGTAAGAGTCATCTTGAGAGATTTTACAAAATGATGATCCTTAAATTTCACTTCAAGATATTCTAATTTAGTAGATCTGGGATGTGATGCATAAATTTAAAAAATCTCAACATAATTTTCATCTATAGCCAGATTTGGCATTAATCGAATTTGCCTATCACTGTTAAAAAGAGTATAGAACAATACAAGACTTCAACAAAGAGATTTATATCTGTTTGTTAGGCTAGACAATAGAGTATCAAATCAGAAATTTTCAATTGTTTCAGGACAGAAAAGGAATTGTATTACCAAGGATTTTATGGATTAAGATATTGTTATAATCAAAGGGCATCATCACAAGAAGCTCTAGTAAATCATTCTCAATTTCATGTCCAGAAACCAGAGCCTAGAACATATTGTGCAGATAGATGAGGAGATCACTAAGTATTTTATTATTTAAAGATTAACTTAACTGAGAAATCACATGAGGTATGCATTTTGAATAAGCTGATTTTCTAAGTACCAAGCTTTATATTGAACTTATTTATGGTAATTAAAAGTCAAAAAATAAACATCTGCTTCTAAAAAAGATAAAGTAACAAGGATCAGATTTATCCTCTGACGTGAAACAACCAAAAATATGCAAAATATATTAAACAAGGAATTATAATACATGAAATAGTAGGTAATGGAAGATAGTGAGACATCAGCTTATAACCTTGAGAGAGATTCCAGGCAAAAACACTGACAGAGAGACTCCAAGTACAGCTTGATGGGTTTCATAACTTGAAGAAACTGACCCAAGAGTCTACAGAGGACAAAAAGATTAAAATTCATAGGACAGAATACAAAATAGTAAAGGGCTATGTGGGGACAGCTCCAAATATTGGCAGTAAGCCACCTCGAGTATTCAACAGACAACTAATCAGCACATGGATGTTAGGAAATACCTGAGGTCCAGAAAAAAATGCCCCAAAATATTAGAGAAAAAAGGGAAAGCACATATGAGACAAATAAAAAACAAATAAAAAGATAATAGATATAAACCTATCCATATCTATTATATATCAATAATCAATAATCATATAAAATATAAAATATCTATATTTTATTAAAAGCAAGAGTTGTCAGAATGGATTTAAACCTGGAGGAAAACCAAACTATTTGCTGTCTAGCAAAACATATTTTAAACATAAAGACAGCAGTAGGTTAAAAATAAGGATGGAAGTTAGATATGCCATGCTGACACTAACCAAAAGAAAGAATAACTATCTTAACCTCAAGCAAAATAGATTTCAGAGCCAAGCATATCACCATTGATAAAGAATGTCATTTGATAATGATAAATTGGTCAATTCATCAAGGAAAGTTGATAATTCTAAATGTGTATGCACCTAATATCATAGCTTCAAAATACATGAAGCAAAGCCTGATAGATCTGCAAAGACAAAGAGAGAAATCAACATGTATTTGCAGATACTTCAATACCCATCTGTTAATAATTGATAGAACAGGTGGACAGATAAACAATAAAAAAATCGGATTAGAAAAACACTGTCAATCAAATTTTTCTAAGAAACACTGTAGAACATTATGTCTAACAACAATAGAATAGTTATTTTTCATGGGCACATGGAAGATTTATGAAGACAGACCATAGTGTGTGCTGTAAAACAATAATCAACAAAGTTTTCAAGATTTGGCTAATACAAAGTATGTTCTCTAACCACAATGGGATTAAATTAGAAATCATAAACAGATTTAATAAAAATCCAAAATATTTGATAACAACAAACACACTTCTAAGTCACCCATGCTTTTAAAAATCAAAATAAAAATAGAGTACATTTTGAATTAAATAGAAATGAAAACAGAACATATGTAAAATTGGGGATTACCATTAATACAGTACTTGGAGTTAAATATATAGCACTATACAAATATATTACAAAAAAACAGAAAGGTCTTAAATTTGTGAGCTCAGCTTCCACCTTAAGATATTAGAAAATAAAAAGCAAATTAAACCCAAATGAGTAGAAGAAAGGAAGAAAAATAAAATATTTGCAAACTATGCATCCAACAGGAAACTAATATCCAGAATTTGTAAGGAACAAACAACTCAACAACAAAAAATCAAATAACCCCGTTAAAAACTGGACAAATCCCATGAATATACACTTTTCAAAAGAAGACATACAAACAGATATGAAGCACATGAAAAAGTGCTCAACATCACTAATCAGAGAAATTCAAATTAAAACCACAATAAGATATTATCTTACACGAGTGAGCATGACTTTATTAAAAAGTCAAAAAATAATCAATCTTGGTGAGCATGTGGAGAAAAGGACAGGCTTATACACTGTTGGTGGAAATGCAAATTACTTTGCCCTCTATGGATAACAGTATGGAGATTTCTACAAGAAATAAGAACAGAACTACCACTTGATCCAGCTATCTCACTATTGGGTATACACGCAAAGGGAGAGAAATCATTATGTCAAAAAGACACCTGCACTTGCATATTTATCACAGCACTACTCACAACAGCAAAGATAAGAAGTCAACCTAAGTTCCATCAATGCATGATTAGATAATGAAAATGTGGCATATGTATGCAATGAAATGCTACTCAGCCAAAAAAAAAAAAGAGTAAAATCATGTTTTTCCTAGCAACACAGATGGAAGTGAAGGCCATTATCTTAGATAAATAACTTAGAAACAGAAAGTCAAATACCATATGTTCTCACTTGTAAGTGGGAACTAAGTAATATGTACACATAGATATAAAGTGTGGAATAATACACATTGGAGACGCGGAAGAGTGGGAGGGTGAAATGGGGGTGAGGAATGAGAAATTACTTAAGAGGTACAATACACATTATTTGGGTGATGGTTACACCAAATGCTCAGACTTCACCACTAAGCAATATATCCATGTAACAAAGCTGCACTTGTACCCCTTAAATTTATAATAATAAAAAAGCAGGAGAAACCAATGAAGAAGAAACCAGGAAAAAAATATATATCAAAGCCAAACACTGGTTCTTTGAGATCAATAAATTAATATACAACTAGCCAGAGGTGGCATAACTATAGATTCTACAGATATTAAAAGGATAAATAGAAACTTTGTAGAACACATACCAATACATGTAACAACTTAGATAAAATGATTGTACTTATTAGAAAACAAAAATTGTTAATACTTTCTCAAGAAAAAATATATAGCCTAAATTTCTACATTTATTAAGTTAATAAAATTAAAAATTAAAAATGGAATTTTAAAGAAAGTTTTAAATTACAGGTACAATTTTGTTACCAGATAAAGGACTATTTGTTTTTCCTTTTTTCTTGAATTCCTTTCTTAGACTGTGATTTTCAAAGAATTGATTTATTTCATCTAGGTTTCCAAATTTATTAGCAGACACTTTCCTTTAGTACTGTCTTATTGTCATTTCAATATCTATAGGATCTACAGTGATCTCAACTCTTTCATTTCTGATATTGATAATCTGTGGATTTTCTTTTTCATTTTTCCTTGATCAGTCTTTAATGACACAACTACAATGTAAAAGTTTAAGAGTGTTAGCACTTACAGACCTTAGTGAATACACAGCACACCTGGAGGCAACACACAAAAGGTCAGGGAGCACAAACAGGAAGAAATAGGAGAGTCTGCCAACTAGCAGTATCTATATCTATATCTATCTCTATATCTATCTATTTATATGTATATATTAGGGAATGAGATGTGGATCACTTTAAATTATCAGGCAAATGCCAGAATGGTTACTTGGAAGGAAGTGGTCCTTTGGGAATGCAGGCAACCCCGTTTGCTAGGTTGAAGAAATGTCTTTATGTCCTTATCTTTGGCTATCAGCTTGAGTCATTTGAGTGTAGTAGAGAACTGGAAACTGTGTCAAGGTTTGCTGAGCCCTGCCTCTGGCAGGAGAAAACAAACTTTTGGCAAGGCACAGTGTCTCACGCCTGTAATCCTAGCACTTTTGGAGGCTTGAGGCGGGTGGATCACTTGAGATCAGTAGTTTGGGACCAGCCTGGCAAACACGGCAGAACTCCGTCTCTACTAAAAATACAAAAAATTAGCTGGCCGTTGTGGTGCATGCCTGTAATCCCAGCTTCTCGGGAAGCTGAGGCACAAGAGTCGCTTGAACCATGGAGGCAGAGGTTGCAGTGTGCTGAGATCACACCACTGCACTCCAACCTGGGCAACAGAGCAAGACTGTGTCTCAGAAAATGATAATAATCCTAATAAATAAAAAATAAATAAAATGGATGCTGAGGTTGACAAATAATTATAGGAAATCACTACAATTCACCCCTTGGTGCCTTGGCATCAGAAAAATGGAAGGCAGTTATAGTTGAGTTGTGGGGATCTATTGACTTTAAGAGAAAAGAGTGTTTATGGTAGCTATGTTTAGAGACACAAGGTGAGAGATTATGGTGGAAAGCTGGAGGAAGGTAGTAGGAAAACTCAGCAGCAAGTGGGTGGTCTGCTCCCAAAGAGGTCAAAGGGACCGATGAATTGACTAATATGGGACCAGTGCCTCCTGGGCAACGCAATAATCTCCATCAAGTTTAGTATCCATTGTCTGAGTTCCCTTTAGGTATGAAAGTACGAGAGTCCACATTTGAACAGAGAGCAAGAAGTATACCATGGACTAAGCAAACAGTGAATGCAGGAAGAAAAGCAAAAATGCCTTATGCCTATTTGTGTCTTAGGAGAGGCAGTCCATGAACATCACTGGGTAGAGGTTTAATGTACCTGGTAAGGTAATCTGCGGCACAGAGGGCAAAGTCATCTCCAGCATTGAAGTCTTAGGTTGTTGGGTCAGTGTCTCCTGCGGCAATGTCATCTCCTGCAGGAAGATTTTGGGCCAGGGCAAAGTAAGCTAGGATGTAGAGCTGGGGTATCCTTTTCAAGTAGATATACACTAGAGTTGATGTGGGCCTCAGCATTTTTCATAATTGGTTAAAGCAGTCATCTACTGGAGAGTTTGGGCCTCCAGTTGTAAACCAAAGCACCCAAACCAGTAGTTAAGTAATACAACCAGCAATCAACAGAATAGTGTACAGCTACACCTGACAGAATTTTGTGTTGGATGAAAGTTTAAGTGGAATAATCTAATATGAGTCCCAGAAGATTATGTGTCCT
This sequence comes from Pongo abelii, assembly GCF_028885655.2. NCBI lineage: Eukaryota > Metazoa > Chordata > Mammalia > Primates > Hominidae > Pongo > Pongo abelii. The sequence goes on from NC_072008.2 coordinate 133,832,782, forward strand.
CAATCTAGTCTCCGGCTTCTATAAAATGGAGTAAGATCAAAAATATATAAAAATAGGTGAAAGCCTGGGGTAAACTAGAGAATTTTTGAAGTTTATTTGTTTCACTGGAATTTGAAAAAGAGTTATTTGAGTACATCATTATGTCTCTCAGTTAAATCAGTTATTTGAGACTTGTCAGGGACATGAAAGTTCTATTGAATGCCTCATTTAAGGGCCCAGCATGATGTACTCTAAGAAGTGAAATTATGATTTCTTTACTATTAGTACTGTCTGCAACACTGAAGGGAATAAGGAATATCCTAGCAAGGCCATGTATTGTGGTCTTAGTGTATGTGGAGATGTGTTGTTTTGATTTTTATTTTGAGTATCTGTAAGGCAAGAGATTTCCCAGAGGTTTTTGTTTGTTTTCAACACTGAAGGGGACAATTTTTAGGTAATGGTTCAATACAAATAGTTCAATAGTTTATAATAAATGTGAAGATGAGACCACTTGTAGACCAGGTCATCCTGTGTTAACATGACTGCCTGGAGTTAGTCCAAGTGTGTTGTTTCTTGGGTCCCATTCTTTATTAGGGACATTCAGGCTAAGGAATGGAAAGCAGCACATTCCACTAAGCTCCATATTATATGGAGTGCTATTTGCACCATCAACAAACTTTCGTTATTGTTCACTCAATTAATCCCAAGGGCTTTCTCAGGTAGTCAACGGGTCTTGGAGAGAGATGACCTTCTTCAATACCATGGCACCTGGCAAGAGGCTGAGACAAAGGAAGCCTCTCCCTCCAGCAAATGGAATATAGAAGGGGGCTCAGGATTGACTCCATCCTGTCCTTTGGAGGCCTCAGTAGCAGTGCTGAGCTTGCAGGGTACTGTTTCCATGATCCAAATCATAAAGGAAAACTGGGTATGAAAGACCACAGGCTCAAGGTCTGTGAGAGCCTCTATTTTCAAGACAGCCCAGTAGGTAGACAGTCATTTGCTGTTTAAATGGTGTATAGCACAAGGCCAAAAAAAGGCAATATCCTGCACCAGAAGCCCTGGGGAAATTAATGGTTACTATATATGGTCCAGAGACTCCAGGAGGCATTACAATGGATTGTTAAAGCCTCTACAGTGGAAGAGTTTTATGAGATTATTAATAGGAGTGTCTGTTGACTTTAATTTAAAAGTAAAATTTGTAAATGAGAAATATGTTGCCACCAAAACCCAAAAGTACTAAGAAATATTAAACTTAAATGTCCTTAAAGAACGTACCAAATGAATCTCCTTGGATGAGGGTATCCTCAACGTACTGTCATACCTGGGATCCTAGAGAAGTTGGGTATCATTAAAATCTTGTCTGCAAAGATTGCATATGATGACAAAGCTGTAGAGGTCACCCATGGGCAGCCTGGAAATGTGTATTATGTTCCTTAAGAGATGGATGCAAAGTGCAGCTGAGAGGTTATTGAAATAGGCACTAAAGAGAACATGTTAGCCAAATCTATAAGAACAAAATATTTATCAGTTATTGATTGAAAACAATCATAATATTAAGTATTAGGATTGGGGTACTAATGGGTGGTGCCACAGTGTTACGGTTGTAATAATTATTCAAAAGGCACCCTTCATATATGTATTTTTTCTTACATTTGAGAACAGCCAAAATTGAGCTGTTAAGTGGAGAAGCAGTGGGGGTAATCACTCTTTTACTAATTAGGTTTTATATAATGAGTTTTAATTCTTAAAAGTTCCATTTTAACTTACATCAGGCCACATTAACTATCTTAACTGGGGCTTGTGGGGTCCCATTTTACAAAACCAATTCATAAGTACAAAAAGCTTACTTCAATTTTAATTTATTTATTGTGTCAGAGTATCTATGGCTAACAGAATATTTTACAGCAATAGGTATATGACTGTACAGGCAAAGGCCACAGCTAAAATGAGGCATATAAATGTTTTTCTATTTTGTATTTAATTACCTTCTAAAGATTATATGGATAGAGTGTTTAAATTTAGCAGTATCCCAGGTATAACTATAATTTGAGCCCCAGTATTAAGTCCATGAATTTGTGTTAATTAGTGCATTTTAGCAAATATTAAAGTTATAATGTATGTTGTAGAGGTGCAAAAGCCAATCAGTGCCTCTTTTATAATTTTGTTATATAAATTTTTACTATATAAATTAATATATAAATTTTTAACTTCTAACTGAATCAAATTATGGAAAAATATCACATAAAAATTTGTTATATATTTACATTTAAATATAATTTATTGAATTACATTTTATTTTACCACCATACCTAGCAGTTTGTTCATAAGTCAGTAAGTAATCTAGGGCTAGCATTATGTTTTCTCAGACCTAGGATTTACTCAGTGCTTAAAGTTTAAATTTCCTTTTTTTTTTTCTTGGACTTGTAGCCATCTAAAGAAGTAGTCTCTTTTACATTTTTTTCTCTGTCTAAAAATATTTTTAGCCACCTGAAACTGAGGTTCTTGGTTTCTGTCTCTAACTGATAAGATAAAAAGGAGGAAAAGGGCCCACAGTCTCTGGGTAGTAGTCTCTTCCTGGAAATGCCCCCACCACAACATAATAGGGAGCCTACAGTTATTCGTCAAGTGGCTGTACTGGGCTAGAGTTGGCCCAGGAATCTGTACAACGGTTAGCCGAGGAGACTCAGAAATCCTAGAGACTTGGCTCTGGTCAGCTGTAGGATGTGCCTGGTCAGATCTTCAATAGCACCATCAAACTTGGATGTCTGTCTATTTGACTGTCAGTGGCAATGGCTTTATGGATATTCAAGGGAAGGACAAGATTTGACTTTCTGTCGTTTCTACAGTCTCTTATGGACCAGGTTGGGTAGTAAGAAGCTCTCCGTTGGAGATATTCTTTAAAAATCTCTTAATAATACTTATGTGTGATTTCCAAAGTAGTATTTTAAAAGTGTTTAAATTTCTTATTTTAAGAAAAATCATAGAAATATGCAACTCAAAAGGCAAAGATTCTCGGTTGTCAGTTTTTGTGTGTGGCTTTTTTTAAAAAAAACATTTATGCAGCCAAAAAACACATGAAAAAATGCTCATCATCACTGGCCATCAGAGAAATGCAAATCAAAACCACAATGAGATATCATCTCACACCAGTTAGAATGGCGATCATTAAAATGTCAGGAAACAACAAGTGCTGGAGAGGATGTGGAGAAATAGGAACACTTTTACACTGTTGGTGGGATTGTAAACTAGTTCAACCCTTGTGGAAGTCAGTGTGGCGATTCCTCAGGGATCTAGAACTAGAAATACCATTTGACCCAGCCATCCCATTACTGGGTATATACCCAAAGGATTATAAATCATGCTGCTATAAAGACACATGCACACGTATGTTTATTGCGGCACTATTCACAATAGCAAAGACTTGGAACCAACCCAAATGTCCAACAATGATAGACTGGATTAAGAAAATGTGGCACATATACACCATGGAATACTATGCAGCCATAAAAAATGATGAGTTCATGTCCTTTGTAGGGACATGGATGAAGCTGGAAACCATCATTCTCAGCAAACTATCACAAGGACAAAAAACCAAACACCGCATGTTCTCACTCATTGGTGGGAATTGAACAATGAGAACACTTGGACACAGGAAGGGGAACATCACACACAGGGGCCTGTGGTGGGGTGGGGGGAGTGGGGAGGGAAAACATTAGGAGATATACCTAATGTAAAGGACGAGTTGATGGGTGCAGCACACCAACATGGCACATGTATACATATGTAACAAACCTGCATGTTGTGCACATGTACCCTAGAACTTAAAGTATAATAATAATAAAAAAAAGTCTTTAATCAATTTGATTAGATATTTGTGTATAGTGAGAGATGGGGGTTTACTTTCGTGATACTGCCTATAGTTATCCTGTTTCCTCATCAGCATTTATTAAAAAGACTACCCTTTTTCTCGTGTATGTTTTTGGTGCCATTGTCAAAGATGAGTTGGCTGCAAATGTGTGGATTTATATCTGGATTCTCTATTATGTTCCATTTGTCTGTGTGCCTGCTTTCGTGCCAATGCCATGCTGTTTGGTTACTATTGTTCTGTAGTAAATTTTTAATTCAGATAGTGTGATGCCTCCAGCTTTCTTTTAGCTGAGGATTGCTTTGGCTATTGAGTGTCTTTTGTGATTCTTTGAGAATCCTAAAAGATTTTAGGATTGTTTTTTCTGTTTCTATGAAGAACATCATTAATATTTTGATAGAGATTATGTGCATTAAATTTACAAATTGCTTTATGTAGCACTGTGATTTTAACAACATTCAATCTTTCAATCCATAAGTATGAAATGTCTTCCCATATTGTTGTCTTCTTATCAATTTCTTTTATCCATGTTTTACAGTTTTCCTTGTATAGATCTTTCATTTGTTTGGTTCTATTGATTCCTAGGTATTTTCTATTCTTTGGAGATATTATAAATGGGACTGCTTTCTTGATTTATTTTACAGGTTGTTGGATGTTGGTGTATATAAATATACTACTTTTTATGTTAATTTTGTATCCTGCAATGTTATTTGTCAGTTTAAATAGTTTTTTGGTGTATTCTTTAGGTACTTCTAGGTGTAAGATCATGTCATCTTCAGACAAGGATAATTTTACTTCTTCATTTCCAACTTGGATGCCTTTTATGTCTTTCTCTTGACTAATTGCTCTAGCCAGGATTCCCAGTATTATGTTAAAGAAAAGTGGTGGAAGTGGGCATTCTTGTCTTGTTCTAATACTTAGAGAAAAAGCCTTAATTTTTTATCATTTGGTATGGTATTAACTGTGGGTTTGTCATATATGATCTTTATTATTTTCAGGTATATTCCTTCTGTAACCATTTAGATGAGGGTTTTATCATAAATGAATGTTGAATGTTATAAAATTCTTTTTTAGTATATGTTGAAATAATCATGATTTTTGTTTTTTATTTTGTTAATGTGATGTATCGCCTTTTATTTTATTTTATTTTGAGACATAGATTTACTGTGTCACCCAGGCTGGAGTGCAGTGGCATGATCTCGGCTCACTGCAACCTCTGCCTCCTGGGTTCAAGCAATTCTTGTGCCTCAGCCTCCTGAGTAGCTGGGACTACAGGCATGCACCACCACACCTGGCTAATTTTTTTTTCTTTTGTATTATTAGTAGAGACAGGGTATCATCATGTTGGCCAGGCTAGTCTCAAACTCCTGACCTCAAGTGAACTGCCTGCCTTGGCCTCCCGAAGTGCTGGGATTACAGGCGTGAGCTATTGTACCTTTATTGATTTGCATATGTTGAACCATACATGATTCCCTAGAATGAATTCTGGTTGATAATGGTGAATGATCTTTTTAACATGCCATTTATTTCAGTTTCTAGTATTTTATTGAGGATCTTTGGATCTGTGCTTATCAAGGATATTGGCTTTTAGTTTTTTTTTTTTAATTGGAGTTGTTATATCCTCGTTTTTTTTTTATATCAGTGTAATTATGGCCTTGTAGAATAGGTTTGGGAATATTCCCTCCTCTTCAATTATTCAAGAGAGTGAGAGTAAGATTGGTTTTAATTAAAAACAAAAAATGTTTCGTAGGCCAGGTGTGGTGGCTCACGCCTGTAATCCCAGCACTTTAGGAGGCTGAGGCGGGTTTAACACCTGAGCTTGGTACTTTGAGACCAGCCTGACCAACATGGAGAAACCCCGTCTCTACTAAAAATACAAAATTAGCCAGGCGTGGTGGTGAATGCCTGTAATCCCAGCTACTCGGGAGGTTGAGGCAGGAGAATCACTTGAACCTGGGAGATGGAGGTTGCAGTGAGCTGAGATCGTGCCATTGCACTCCAGCATGGACAACAGGAGCGAAACTCCATCTCCAAAAAAAGAAAACAAATGTTTGGCAGAAGTCAGCAGTGAAGCCATTGGGTCCTGCACTTTCCTTTGATGGGAGACTTATCATTATGGCTTCTATCTCGTTGCTAGTTTTTTTGTTGAGATTTTTAAAAATTTCTTCATGGTTACACATGTCCAGGAGTTTATCCATTTCTTTTAGGTTTCCCAACTTGTAGGCATATAGTTGTTCATAATAGTCTCTAATTATATTTTTTTGTATTTCTGACATCTCAGTTGTTATCTCTTTTCTGATTTTATTTGAGTCTTTATTACTAGGTATAGCTTAAGGATTAATTCTGCCTACCTTTTTAAAACACCAAACTCTTTTGTACTAATTTTAGTCTCAAATTCATTTAATTCAGCTCTGATTTTTAAAACTTATTTCCTTACACTAATTTTGACTTTGGTTTGCTCTTGCTTTTGTAGTTCCTTGAGGTGCATCTTTGGGTCGTTAATTTGAAAATTTTCTGCTTTTTTGATACAGGCATTTGTTGCTATAAACTTCCCTCTTAGTATTGCTTTTGTCATAACCCTTAAATTTTGCTATGTTGTGTTTCCATTTTCCTGTTTTGTCCCTGACCTTTGAGAATTTGATTATTGTATGCTTTGGGGTAGTCCAATTTTGGTTGAATCTGTTTGGTGTTCTCAGATGATCCTGTATCTGGCTATCTGTATCTTACTCAATTTGTGAAGTTTTTTTTTTATTATTTCCCTGAATAATATTTCTACCCCTTGCTCTTGCTCCATCTCAAACACCAGTAAGTATTAGATTTGGTGTTTTTAGGTAATTTTCTATATCTTTTAGGCAGTCATCATTCTTTTTTTTCTTTTCTCTTCTCTGAATGTATATTTTCAAATAACCAATATTTTATCTGACTAATTCTTTCCTCTGCTTTATCCAATTCTCTGTTGAGAGCCTCTAATAATAATTTTTTAGTTCAACAAATATATTTCCCAGTTCCAAATTTTCTGTTTGATTTAAAAAACTTATTTCAATCTCCTTGCTAAGTTTCTCTGATAAATTTCTGAATTGTTTCTGTGTTACCTTGGAAATTATTGAGTTTTCTTAAAACTGCTATTTAAAATGTATGGTCAGATAGCTCACAAATTGCCATCTCATTATGATCAGTCACTGGATCCTTTCTTTGTCCTTTTGGGGAACCCATGGTTTTCTGTCTGCTATTGTTTTTGTAAGTATACTCTACTTCTTTGTGTTGAAGGATTACTTATTTATTCCAGTTTCCTCTGTCAAACTTCTTTTTTTCCATTGAATATTTCCTTCACAAATTTTTACTCTTAAGTTACTGCCTCCTTTTCAGCTCCAGGTGAAAGCTCAGGTTCATCTCAGCTCTAGTAAAATGTTAGAAGCACTGCCAGTCCCAAATGGGAGAGGTCCAAAAGGGATTATTCTGGCAGTGTGGGAAGGCTGGCTCAGAGTTTGTGCCCAGAGGACCTGTGGAACATACCTCCTACTGTGTGGTGTTGCTAAATACCCACTTTGATTTTGCGTCTTCTTTGACCAAGGTACAGAGCAGATTGTCCATGGCTGGAGATGATTGTCCCCCACCTCTTGCTTCTGCTGGTTTTCGGGGATACTTCTTCCTTCAGGCTCTCACAATGCTTTCTGTGGGTTAAGACAGGTTCAACTTTCCTGTCAGAGAACCAAAGATGGTGCAGAAGCTGGTTCACCCCTTCAATCTGACTTTTTCTAGTGTAGAAACCATGTGCTGGGGGAGAGTTTCTGTATGCTTGGTTCTGGGAAGAACTGGAGAGAAGGGCATCACACATGTGGAACTTTGATTCTCTAACCATATGCTCAGAGTTTTCGTTGTTGTTGTTTTACTGATCTGTGGCCCCTTGAACTGTTTCATCTTCATATTTAAGTTCTGGTTTTGTGGCCAGTATAATTTAGGTGCTATATATTTGTTTTGGGTTTTCTTTTGGGGAAAGTGATGCCTATTTGCTTCTATAACACCATTTTGGAACCAGAAGTCCGATTCCTTTTTAAATACTACAAAGGCAGAGTACATTAATGAATGATTTTTGAAATTAAGATATTGTATATCTTTTGGAGGTAGTTACTGGAAAAAATGCTTGTAGCAGCATTTAAGATGCTAATTATATTAATTTTATTTACCTGGTTGATGGTTACATGATCATTGAAAAGTAAACTGAAGTTAGGATCTTCTCACCACATCTTTCAACCTGATCTGACATGACTCCCTCAGTATTACTCATATCACAAAGTGGCAACTTTCTCTTTCCAGTGGCTCAGGCCAAAAGTTTAAAACATCTTTGATTCCTTGCTTCTTCTGAGAATTCTTGTTGTAATCACCAGTACCTCTTACCCGAGTAATTTCCGTAATACCCTAACTGGCCTCCTTGCTTCTGCCTTTGCTCTCTACTGCAGTTACCAGTGATTTTGGTTTCACTGGGACTGAGGAGTTTTCCCCAATGTGGGACTGCCAATGTCAAAACCATGACAGCCCTGGACAAAAGAGGACAAGTTGGTCAACCTCTATTCTCACCACCATGTTGCTTTTCTATTTAAAGTCCTGAAATGGCTTTCCATTACAATTAGAATAAAAGTGAATGTTTTAAAATTATTCTATAATGCTCTCCCTAGTTGGAACCCCATTATATCTTTGACATCTTTTCCTACTCTTCTTAGATTCACTTGCTCTGCTCTATCCACTCTGGTCTTTTTGCTGTTCCTATAATATGCCAGGCATGTTTCTGTATTAAGTCTTTCATACTTGCTATTCACAATGCCAGAAATGTTTTGTTTTTTATTTCTCAGATAGATACTTGGCTAACTCCTTTGCCTCCTTCAGGTCTTAATGGGTCTGTGTACTTTGAAACTTACTCTGTTTTGTTCACTGTATTTCAAATTGCCATCCTCAGAATTCACGGGTCCCCCAATCTCCTCATTTTCTAGAATACTTGTGATTGTTAATTTTATGTCAAATTGGCTGTGCCCAATGTTCAGATATTTGGTTGAATATTATTATAGATATGTTTAAGAAGGTATTTTTGGATGATATTAAAACTGAATCAGTGGTCTCTGTGTAAAGCAGATTGTCCTCTATTCCATTTAGTTGAAGGCTGAATAGAACAAGAGACTGACCTCGTCTGAGGAAGACCAAATATAACCAAATACTTGAACTGCAACATTATTTATTTCTGAGACTCCAGCCTGCTGACTCACTCTGCATTTTGGACGTGCCAGCTTCTATAATTTTATGAGTTAATGTGCTAATTTCTTAACGATAGACATCTCTTTCTCTCTATAAACATACATAGATAGACATAGATATTCATTATAACATGAAACTTTCAATACCAAAACCATGAGAGTCCTGGAAAAAACAGGACAAGTTGGGCAACCTCTAGAGAAACATAATCTTAGCTATGAGTTTTCTGAATTGCTACTGATATTTTTGGATTTTTCTTTTTAATCTGATTAGATTTAAAGACACTCATGACTCCGTTTCCAGTAGTAAAGAGAGCAGTGATTGCTCATGTCATGATGTGCTGAAAAGAGACACACAAAATACCACCATTGGATACTCCAAATGAAACACAAGAGATAAGGGTTTGGCTAACCATGTACAATAATATCTTCAAACATTTTTGTCAACTAGCAAATATGAGATGAGATGGTTGTATCTAACATTTCAGGACGAAGTGGAAAGAGATAAGGATGAGCTCAGAGATTCAAATTCCAAGTTCAAGTACCAAATAAATTAAAGAAAAAATCTTTCTGCCTGAAATGAGATATTTATCTCCTATTGCTGCAGGGTTGAGATTACTGAAAACCATACCCAAACTATTATCCCCACAATGACTGAATTACAGCACAAATTGGATTACCAGCCTCCCTGGGTCTCCACTGATAAAGTTAGGTTATTATTTGGGAAGAAGTGTGTTCCAGAAAGTTGAAAATGGAGACATGTGGGAAGACCCAAATGAAGCTGGGAGCACTGAGCTCAAAATTTTGAAGGAAGATTCAGCCTTCTTGAGGAGCATTGTGATTGCTCTTCTCTCTAGGCCAGAACATACAGTGGGAACTTCTGTCACCAAATTGGAAACCTAAGCACAATGAGAGTAATTGGATCACAGGGCAGCAGGAGATAAGTGGTAGCACTCAATGGCAAAAGGCAAGGTGGACATAGTTACCACAACAGACAGTAAAATCAAAGCAGCAATTAAAATAGTCTTACTTGAGCAGGACTAAGACATTGGCAAGTTGATGACAGCGTTTCTACAAGTGAAATATATAGAAAGTCTACTAAATTCTTAATTCTCCTGTATAAATAGAAAAGTTCTAGGTCAAGTAAACAAGTCTAAAATGTATCATAAAAATGAAGAGCCACAACCTCTCAATCAATTCCCAGATTCAAACTAGCTTACAGACCCAGAACCCATAATAATGTAAATATTTGGTAGTATACTAGGGTCCTTCTTCAAAGGGACCCAGCCTTCTCTTCATGAAGGAAAGACACTGGTACCCTACCAAATATTTATATTATTAAATTCTTACAGCCTTTCTCAAAGAGACTATGGACTTGTACTAGAGTGAAGAAGTATAGAGGAAAAGAAAATAATCAGCCCTTTCATAGACTGGTGGTCACCAGCTCTGATCTGACACTAACTCCAGGAGACCCAAAACATCACTGTGGTCTAACAGTCAAGTAGGGGCTTATGGAGGTCAAGTGATCAATGGGATTTTAGCTCATGTTTATTTCACACTGGGCCCAGTGAATCCAAAATGTATCTTGTATTTATTTCTACATTTCCAGAATGCATAATTGGAATAGACATACTCAACAACTGACAGAATCCCCACACTGGTTCTCTGCCATGTAGAGTGAGGAATATTATGGTATTATGGCCTGTTTGGCCTGTGCAGAAGACCAGTGGATCTTAGAGAATATTAATGGGCTATAGTAAGTTTAACAAGGTAGTGACTCCAATTGCAGCTGCTTTATGAGGTATAGTCTGAGAAAATTAACACACAACTTGGTACTTGTTATGCAGCTATTGTTTTTTCAAATATTCTTTTATCTCCATCTCTGTTAAAGACCAACAGAAGGACTTTTCTTTCAGCTGACAGCTGGCAGTACACTTTCACTGTCTTACCTCCTGGGTGTATGGACTATAAAGCTCTGTGTTATTGTTACGGACTAAATTGTGCCCTCCCCCAATGTAATAGGTTGATGTCCAAACCCCCAAAGTGACTGTACTTGAAGATAATGTCTTTAAAGAGATAATTGTGTTTAAATGAGCTTTTAAGAGTTGAGCCATAAACCAATATAAATGGTGAACTTATGAGAAGAGGAAGAGAAGATGGCCAACTAGACACAGCTATGAGGAATATCTGACACTAAGGGACAAGGATATTAAAAAAACTGGCACATGATGAGAAAACCTTCAGAGGGAAGGCATTGACACCCCCAAGGCTTGCCATGCTCCCCTAGGAGACTTTAGCTTTAGGGTGGCTGTTGGACCTGAATGGAGCAGGATGACCTTGACTGTGAGATGGGGCCAGTCTGACCTGAGCAAGCCCCTGTTTGATGGCCTCTCCCACTATGAATGTCCACATGGAAGATGGTGCCTCTATGCCTGCCAGTGCCCCACTATAGCCGACAAGTGTGCACCTTGTAATAATGCCACTGCTGCTGGCACAAGCAAACAAGCACAGATCCCACTGACACCGCCCAATGAAGCATTTTGCTAATACCACCAATTAGACTGTTGTGACTGGTGGTATGGGAAAACATTGGCCCTTCTAGCACAGCAGATTTCTAAACTTGAGGGACCAGAGAAATAGCTGATGGCCCAAAACCAGTCTCATGAAAGTAGAGTACACAGCCCAGGAGTTTTGAACTTAGCCCTGGCCCCCTAAAATCTTCCAGAAATGAAGCCAGTTAACTGAATCTACTTTATACCACTATCAAACCCCCAAGGACATCAAAGAAGATAAAAGCAAAGAAAAAAAATAAAGAAAAGCAAATTCAAAGATTGAAGGAACATCAGCCCACAAATGAGAAAGAACCAGCACAAGAACTCTGGCAACTCAAAAAGACAGTGTCTTCTTTACTCCAAATGACTGTAATAGATTCCCAGCAATGGTTCTTAAACCAGGCTTAAGTGACAGAAATAGAATCCAAAATATGGACAGGAATGAAGATCATCAAGGTTCAGAAGAAAGTCAAAACCAAATCCAAGGATTCTAAGAAATACAATAAAATAGTACAGGAGATTAAAGACAAAATTACAATTCTAAGAACGAACCAAAGTGATCTGATAAAGTTGAAATATTCACTTTAAGAATTTTAGAATAAAATCACAAGTATTAAGCACAATCAACTAACCCAAGAAAAGAATTTCAGAGCTCAAAAACCAGTTTTCCAAAATCATCAAGCACAAACAGAAAAAATAATGAAGAAGAATGAACAAAACTTCTGAGACATATGGAATTATGTAAAGAGACCAAATCTATGATGCATTGTGTTCCTGAAAGAGAGGGAAAGAAAAAAAAGCCACTTGGAAAATATATTTCAGGCTTTTATCTATGAAAATTTCCCAAACGTCTCTAGAGAGGTCAACGTTCAAATTCAGGAAATGCAGAGAACACCTACAAAATACCACAAAAGAAGACTTATTCTGACATATAATCATTAAATTCTCCAAGGTCAAAATGGAAGAAAAAATGTTCAAGGCAGCTACAGTGAAGAGGCAGGTCACCTACAAAGAGAACACCAGCAAGCTAGCAGCAGACCTTTCAGCAGAAACTCTACAAGCCAGAACAGATTGCAGACCTATGCTCAGCATCTTTAAAGAAAATAATTTCCAACTAAGAATTTCATATCCAGCCAAACTAAGCTTTATAAACCAAAGAGAATTAATACTCTTTCCAGATAAGCACATGCTAAGGAAATGTGATATGCTAGACCTGCCTCACAAGAGGTACTGAATGGAGAGCTAAACATGGAAAGATGACTACCAGCCACTACAGAAACATACCTAAGTACACAGACCAGTGACACTGTAAAGCAACCACACAATCAAGTCTTCACAATAATCAGCTAACAACATTATGACAGGAAAACACACACACACGTTAATACTAACCTTAAACGTAAATGGGCTAAATGCCTGAGTTAAAAGACAGAGTGGCAAGTTGGATAAAGAAGCAAGACAGAATGGTATGTTGTCTTCAAGAGACCCATCTCACATGCAATAACACCCATAGGCTAAAAGTAAGGGAGAAAATTCTACCAAGGAAATAGAAAACATAAAAAGCTGGGGTTGCTATTCTAATTTCAGACAAAACAGATTTTAAACCAACAAATACCAAAAAAGACCAAGAAGGGCATGATGTAATGGTAAAGGGTTCGATATGGGTTGGCTCTGTGTCCCCACCCAAGTCTCATGTTGAATTATAATTCCCACTGTTAGGAGAGGGACCTGGTGGGAGGTGATTGGATCATGTGGGCAGATTTCCCCCTTGGTGTTCTTGTGATAGTGAGTGGGTTGTCATGAGACCTAATGGTTTAAAAGTTCATGGCACTTCCACTTTTGCTCTCTTTTTCTCTTGATCCACCATAGTAAGATGTGCTTGCTTCCCCTTTACCTTCCACCATGATTTTAAGTATCCTAATGACTAGGGTTTCCTTTGCTTAATCAACTAAAACCATCTCTTTCCCAAAAACCTGCACTACCCATTCTTCTGTTTTCTCTGTGTGTGTTCTGAAATGGCCATGTGCACCCACCAGACCATCTCCCTTCAGGGAGAGTCTGCCTCTTTGCTTTCATGTTGTATGCTACATAAGTTCTTAAAAACACACTTACTGTTATCTGTGCACCTGCGGTTCTCTGCAATTGTGTGGCAGCAAAGACACGTGCTTCCCTGTGGATATCCCCTGAGATTTATACTAGTTCTTACACTACCAGGTCAGATAACCTCCAACTCTTCGCCTGTCTGCTGGCACATGGTCAGGACAGACACTAATTGGAACAGCAGTTCCAATTGTGATAGTTAACTAACAGCAGTTCCAATTAGTGTCAGGCTGAACTCTGCTAGCTCCTTATGACTTAGCATATGCTTTTCCTTCCTGCTATGTCCCAGGGCTGCATTTTCTGGTGGCTCTTAAAGCAGATTGTTCACCTGCATAGGGCTTCATTCTGGCACTTTAAGGATCCCACCTACTTGGTTTTTTGAGTTAGCACCCTTTGAGAGGAGGAGAAATTCTGCCTTTGCCATTTGCAAGTTCTTACCCTGAGCCCCAAATCCTCCAGAGGTTGCTATTTTATATCAAGAGTGTAAATGAATGTGGCCCTCTTGAATCCAAGGTCTGCTGCTTTTGTGAGCATATCAAGGCTTTTCATGAGTATTCATCTCACTTTCTCCCACTGCCTCCTGTAGCTTCCAGTTCTCTAATTATTTCCATGCCCTTCTTAAGATGTATCAAGCCCTCCAAGGTCATATTTGAAGGGAGCAGGGAGGAAAATCCAGACTCCTTGAGACAGCTGAAAAACAGGCTTCTGGTCTACTTAAAAGAACATGAGAAATGGGAATCTAAACAAAAAAAAGAGAGATAATCATTTTATTACTAAAATACTTTGAGTGACAGTCACCATATAGGTCATGGAGACAAGGATATAGGCTGGCCCAAGGCTTCAAGGCCGTAGACACAGAGACCCATAAGACAGAGATGAAGGGTGGTCCCAGGCTAACAGATTATCATTGGAAGAGAGATGAAAGCTTAGGAAGTACATGGTAAGGCAAGTTATTCTGGAACTCCAAGAATAAACAGGGGGCCCACTGTTCACTCCAGTATCTCCTCTGTTCTAAAGCAGAAAGTTGTGACAAGTTGACAAGTTCACAGTAAGACGAGTTCATTCTGGAACCCAAGGACAATGGGGGACACTCCATTCAGGATAATAGGAAAAAAGGGGAGGATGCCTTCCTTTTCCTTTTTTATTTTTCCTCTGTTCTGTCTTCACAGGTGGCAGATGGGTAATCACATCTCCATACCACAGGACATGCCCCTTGGATGCATCCCCCAAAGCTGGGAAAAGTTTGATTTCCCTGAACCTTAAAAAAAAAGTCTTCCTTTGTAATACTGTTTGTCTTCATACCCCTTTATATTACCTAAGGGACCAATTACCATTCTCTCACTGGTCCCTGGTAATGTCTAAATACCCCACACCTCTTTGGAGCAAAAGTACACTTTCCAAGATGAGTGCTCACTTAGTATTTACACCACCTCTGAATTCATTTTTCTCTCTAATAGCACTATTTATCCAGGGAAAGGTACCTAAATCTTTAACCAATAACTTCAACCTGGATGGTCTTACCTCAGGGGTTTAGAAATAGTCCACACTCATTCAGACAAGCCCTAGCAAAATTCTAACAAAGCAATCTCTTGAGGGAGGATAACTTCTATAGTATGTAGATAACCTCTTTATTGGCTCCCCTTTTATAGGACACACACAGCAACATGCAGTACAAATCTTAACTTTCTAACAAAGGAAAATGAATGGTGTCTAATTTAAATTTTCCATGAAAAGGAAACAGATGATTTTCCTTTGTGTTGCAGCTTGGCCCCCAGGGATATGGTGTGGCAAGCAGGGTGGCTAGGGCCTCTCAGGGAAAGGGAACCCTGAAGCCTGGCATGCCAGAAAAAGGGTGAAAGTTTCTTGCCAGCCAGACTTTGGGCTTCTCTGTCTGTAAACAATTTGTAAGAATGGTAAAAATTACTGTCTCCTCTGCAAACATTTACCTATGTAACAAACCTGCACATCCTGCATAGACCCCAGAATGGTAGTTCCATTGACAGCTTTCACTTTGCATCTGGAAAAGCTGCAGACATTCAATGCCACGTTTAAAAGCAGTGATGGTGGCTGTACCCTGCAAAGCTACAGGGTAGAGCTCCCTAATGCCTTCGAAGCCCATCATTTGCATCATTATGCCCTGGATTTGAGACATGGCGTCAAAGGAGATTATTTTGGAGCTTTGAGATTTAATGACTGCCCTGCTGGGTTTTAGACTTGCATGGGGCCTGCAGCCTGTTTGTTTTGGCCCATTTCCCCTTTTGGAATGGGATATTTATCCAATGCCTGTACTCCATTGTATCTTGGAAGTAACTAGCTAGTTTTTGATTTCACAGATTCAAAGGTAGAAGGGATTTGTCTTGTCTCAGATGATACTTTGGACTTGGACTTCTGAGTTAATGATGGAATGAGTTAAGACCTTGGGGGACTCTTTTTAAGGCATGATTGTGTTTTGAAATGTGAAAAGAACATAAGATTTTGGAGGGACCAGGGCTACAATGATATGGCTTGGCTCTGTGTCCCCGCCCAAATCTCACGTTTAATTTTAATTTCCAATATTGGGGAAGGGACCTGGTAGGAAGAGATTAGATCATGAGGGCAGATTTCCCCTTTGGTGTTCTCGTTATAGTGAATGAGTTCTCATGAGATCTCATGGCCTAAAAATGTGTGGCACTTTCCCCTTCACTCTCTCTCTCTCCTAATCCAGCATGGTAAAATGTGCTTGCTTCCCCTTTGCATTCTGCCATTATTCTAAGATTTCTAAGGCCTCCTCAGCCATGATTCCAGTACATCATGCAGAACTGTGAATCAATTAAGACTCTTTTCTTCATAAATTACCCAGTCTCAGGTACGTCTCTATCACAGTGTGAGAATTAACTAATACAGTGTTTAATTCAACAAGAAGACCTAACTATTCTAAATGTACGTGCACCCAACACAGGAACACAAATGTCTAGAAAACAAGTTCTTAGAGACCTACAAAGAGACTTAAATAATCAAACAATAATAGTAACAGACTTCAACATCCCACTGACAGTAACAGATAGATCATGGTGGCAGAAAACTAATGACAGTCAGGGCCTAAACTCGACTCTTGACCAGTGGACCTAATATACATCTGCAGAACTCACCATCCAAAAATAACAAAGTATATATTCTTCTTATCTGCACATGGCACATACTTCAGAATGAACCTTACAATAAGACATAAGATGATCCTCAGGATATTGAAAAAAATATCAAATTATAGCAATCACATTCTCACACCACAGCATACTAAAAATAGAAATCAACACTAAGAAAATCACTCAAAATGATACAATTAAATGGAAATTAAACAATCTACTCTTGAATAACATTTGAGTAAATAATGAAATTAAGGCAGAAATCAGCAAATACTTTGAAACTGATAAAAACAAAGATACAGCATACTAGATTTTTTGGTACACAGATAAAGCAGTATTAAGAGGGAAACTTATAACACTAAATTACCACAAAGAAAATTTAGAAAGATCTCAAATTAACAATCTATCATTGCAATAAGAGGAACTAGAGAACCAAGAGCAAATCAACCCCAAAGCTAGAAGACAATAAATAACCAAAATTAGACCTGAACTGAAGAAAATTGAGACACAAGAAGCCATACAAAAGATTAACAAATTTTAATATTTGTACTTTGAAATGATTAATAAGATAGACCACAAGCTAGACCAATGAGGATAAAAAGGTAGAAGATCCAAATAAACATATTCAGAAATTACAAAGGGGATGTTACCACTGACCCCACAGAAATACAAAATAACCCCAGAGACTACTACAAACATCCAAATGCACATAAGCTAAGAAATCTAGAAGAAATGAATAAATTTCTGGAAACATAAAACTCTCAAAATTGGACTAGGGAGAAACTGAAACCCTGAAGAGACAAATAAAAAGTTCCAAAGTCAAATCAGTAAAAAAAGCCTACCAACCAGAAAAAGCCAGGCATCAGATGGATTCACAGGCAAATTCTACCAGATGTATAATGAAAAGCTAGTACGATTCCTACTGAAACTATTCAAAAAAATTGAGGAGGGACTCCTCCCCAACTCAGTCTATGAGGCCAGCATCATCCTGATGCCCAAACCTGGCAGAGATACAACAAAAAAAGAAAACTTCAGGCCAATATTTTTGATGAATATAGATGCAAAAATCCTCAATCAAATACTAGAAAATGAAATTCAGCAACACATCAAAAAGCTAACTTGCCACAATCAAGTAGGCTTTATTCCTGAAGCGCAATGTTGGTTTAACTACACAAGTCAATAAATGAGATTCATCACATAAAAAGAACTACAAACAAAAACTACAAGATTATCTCAATAGGTGCAGAAAATGCCTTTGATAAAATTCAATATCCCTTTATGTTAAAAACCCTCAAGAAACTGGGCACTGAAGAAACATACTTCAAAATAGCAATAGCCATATATGCCACACTCACAGATAGCATCATACTGAATGGGCAAAATCTGGAAGCATTCCCCTCAAAGTCCAGAACAAGACAAGAATGTCCTCTTTCACCTCTCCTATTAAACATAGTACTTAAAGTCCTGGCCAGAGCAATCGGGCAAGAGGACAAAAAATATATAAATAAAAGGCATCCAAATAGAAAGACAAGAAGTTAAACTATCCTTGTTTGCAGGTGATACGATTCTATACTTAGAAAACCCCAGTCTCTGCCTAAAAGTTTCTTGATCTAATAAACAACTTCAGCAAAGGTTCAGAACACAAGATCAATACACAAAAATTAGTAGCATTCCTATACATCAATAAAATCCAAGCTGAGAGCTAAATCAAGAATGCAATCCCCTTCCCAATAGTGGTGACAAGAATAAAATACCTATGTAGACAGCTAACCAGGGAGGAGAAATATATATACAATGAGAACTATAAAACACTGCTCAAAGTGTACACATACACACACACACACATACACATATATATATTTGTATATGTATCTCATTGGTTCTGTTGCTCTATAGAATCCTTACTAATAATGAACTAATTACCATCTAATTTATAATTCAATTTACCTATTTATTTGGTTATGTTTTGTGGCCAATATAATACCAGCTTTGCAAGTGCAGTGATATTTTGCTTCTTATTTTAAAACTGATGCCTCCTAGGTAATAAAATATACCTAGAACAATTTTTTGCTCCATAAATATTAGTTGCATACATCAATCAGTGATTGAATACAGCATTAGCTTTGTTTACCTTCCATATCTTTGTTTATTTATTGTGAGAAGGCAATAAATATTAACATAGAATGAAGCTAATTCTCGATTGTGAGAATAAGGACTTGTGATGGTTAATACTGAGTGTCAACATGATTGGACTGAAGGATACAAAATATTAATCCTAGGTGTGTCTGTGTGGGTGTTGCCAAAAGAGATTAACATTTGAATCAGTGGGCTGGGGAAGGCAGATCCACCCTTAATCTGGTGGGCCCAATCTAATCAGCTTCCAGCAAATGCAAAGCAGGCAGAAAAACATGAAAAGAAGAGATGGGCCTAGCCTCCCAGCCTACATATTTCTCCTATACTGGATGCTTCCTGTCCTTGAACATCGGACTCCAAGTTCTTCAGTTTTGGGACTCAGACTGGCTCTCCTTGCTCCTCACCTTGCAGACAGCCTATTGTGGGACCCTGTGATTGTGTAAGTTAATACTTAATAAACTCCCATATATATATATATATATATATATATATATATATATATGTATATATAGATATGTGTATATATATATAATAGGATGGATATATATAATAGGATGGATATATATAATAGGATGGATATATATATATATATATCCTATTAGTTCTGTCCCTCTAAGAGAAACCTAATACAAGACTATTTCTTATTTTTCCTTCTTTGTACTTAAAAATAGATTGCAAAATTATTTTTGGTATTTTTTGAGAAAACGTATGTTGATATGAACAATTATGTGCAAGTGTCTATGTATAGAAATTCACAAAGTTACCCATACATTCATAAATCCAAGAAAAAAATGGACCATATATGGTCTAATCCTGACAAAAATAATATTTCAAAGATTAAAAATACAATTGTTTATGCATCTAGACATTGAAAGTAAGTGACTTCACAAGAAAGAAGAAACAGAAAAATCAGGCTTTCCTCAGATTTCTCCTTTGCAACATTCTGTGCATTAAGCCGACAAAAAAGTGTTTCCACCATTTGAATAGATAAAATTGGTAGTACAGGTAACCCTAGCAACCAAATGGTCTTTAATGAATGAAGACAGTAGAAAGCAGGTGAAGAATTAGAATATATATTAACCATGTACTGAAAAATAAGCATTATTAAATATCATATTTCTATTGACAGAGATAAAAATGATGGGGACGTGACAATATCCAATACATTCTCCTAAAAGTTTAAAGCAGGTATAAACTATCTCTCAGATCACAGTGCAATCAAGCTAGAACTCAGGATTAAGAATCTCACTCAAAACCGCTCAACTACGTGGAAACTGAACAACCTGCTCCTGAATGACTACTGGGTACATAACGAAATGAAGGCAGAAATAAAGATGTTCTTTGAAACCAACGAGAACCAAGACACAACATACCAGAATCTCTGGGATGCATTCAAAGCAGTGTGTAGAGGGAAATTTATAGCACTAAATGCCCACAAGAGAAAGCAGGAAAGATCCAAAATTGACACCCTAACATCACAATTAAAAGAACTAGAAAAGCAAGAGCAAACACATTCAAAAGCTAGCAGAAGGCAAGAAATAACTAAAATCAGAGCAGAACTGAAGGAAATAGAGACACAAAAAACCCTTCAAAAGATAAATGAATCCAGGAGCTGGTTTTTTGAAAGGATCAACAAAATTGATAGACCGCTAGCAAGATTAATAAAGAAAAAAAGAGAGAAGAATCAAATAGATGCAATAAAAAATGATAAAGGGGATATCACCACCGATCCCACAGAAATACAAACTACCATCAGAGAATATTACAAACACCTCTACGCAAATAAACTAGAAAATCTAGAAGAAATGGATAAATTCCTCAACACATACACCCTCCCAAGACTAAACCAGGAAGAAGTTGAATCTCTGAATAGACCAATAACAGGAGCTGAAATTGTGGCAATAATCAATAGCTTACCAACCAAAAAAAGTCCAGGACCAGATGGGTTCACAGCCGAATTCTACCAGAGGTACAAGGAGGAGCTGGTACCATTCCTTCTGAAACTATTCCAATCAATAGAAAAAGAGGGAATCCTCCCTAACTCATTTTATGAGGCCAGCATCATCCTGATACCAAAGCCTGGCAGAGACACAACAAAAAAAGATAATTTTAGACCAATATCCTTGATGAACATTGATGCAAAAATCCTCAATAAAATACTGGCAAACAGAATCCAGCAGCACATCAAAAAGCTTATCCACCATGATCAAGTGGGCTTCATCCCTGGGATGCAAGGCTGGTTCAATATATGCAAATCAATAAATGTAATCCAGCATATAAACAGAACCAAAGACAAAAACCACATGATTATCTCAATAGATGCAGAAAAGGCCTTTGACAAAATTCAACAACCCTTCATGCTAAAAACTCTCAATAAATTAGGTATTGATGGGATGTATCTCAAAATAACAAGAGCTATTTATGACAAACCCACAGCCAATATCATACTGAATGGGCAAAAACTGGAAGCATTCCCTTTGAAAACTGGCACAAGACAGGGATGCCCTCTCTCACCACTTCTATTCAACATAGTGTTGGAAGTTCTGGCCAGGGCAATTAGGCAAGAGAAGGAAATCAAGGGTATTCAGTTAGGAAAAGAGGAAGTCAAATTGTCCCTGTTTGCAGATGACATGATAGTATATCTAGAAAACCCCATTGTCTCAGCCCAAAATCTCCTTAAGCTGATAAGCAACTTCAGCAAAGTCTCAGGATACAAAATCAATGTGCAAAAATCACAAGCATTCTTATACATCAATAACAGACAAACAGAGAGCCAAATCATGAGTGAACTCCCATTCACAATTGCTTCAAAGAGAATAAAATACCTAGGAATCCAACTTACAAGGGATGTGAAGGACCTCTTCAAGGAGAACTACAAACCACTGCTCAAGGAAATAAAAGAGGATACAAACAAATGGAAGAACATTCCATGCTCATGGGTAGGAAGAATCAATATCATGAAAATGGCCATCCTTCCCAAGGTAATTTACAGATTCAATGCCATCCCCATCAAGCTACCAATGACTTTCCTCACAGAATTGGAAAAAACTACTTCAAAGTTCATATGGAACCAAAAAAGAGCCCGCATCGCCAAGTCAATCCTAAGCCAAAAGAACAAAGCTGGAGGCATCACACTACCTGACTTCAAACTATACTACAAGGCTACAGTAACCAAAACAGCATGGTACTGGTACCAAAACAGAGATATAGATCAATGGAACAGAACAGAGCCCTCAGAAATAATGCCACATATCTACAACTATCTGATGTTTGACAAACCTGACAAAAACAAGAAATGGGGAAAGGATTCCCTATTTAATAAGTGGTGCTGGGAAAACTGGCTAGCCATATGTAGAAAGCTGAAACTGGATCCCTTCCTTACATCTTATACAAAAATTAATTCAAGATGGATTTAAGACTTAAATGTTAGACCTAAAACCATAAAAACCCTAGAAGAAAACCTAGGCATTACCATTCAGGACATAGGCATGGGCAAGGACTTCATGTCTAAAACACCAAAAGCAAAAAGCAATGGCAACGAAAGCCAAAATTGACAAATGGGATCTAATTAAACTAAAGAGCTTCTGCACAGCACAGGAAACTACCATCAGAGTGAACAGGCAACCTACAAAATGGGAGAAAATTTTCGTAACCTACTCATCTGACAAAGGGCTAATATCCAGAATCTACAATGAACTCCAACAAATTTACAAGAAAAAAACAAACAACCCCATCAAAAAGTGGGCAAAGGACATGAACAGACACTTCTCAAAAGAAGACATTTATGCAGCCAAAAAACACATCAAAAAATGCCCACCATCACCGGCCATCAAAGAAATGCAAATCAAAACCACAATGAGATACCATCTCACACCAGTTAGAATGGCGATCATTAAAAAGTCAGGAAACAACAGGTGCTGGAGAGGATGTGGAGAAATAGGAACACTTTTACACTGTTGGTGGGACTGTAAACTAGTTCAACCCTTGTGGAAGTCAGTGTGGCGATTCCTCAGGGATCTAGAACTAGAAATTCCATTCGACCCAGCCATCCCATTACTGGGTATATACCCAAAGGATTATAAATCATGCTGCTATAAAGACACATGCACACGTATGTTTATTGCGGCATTATTCACAATAGCAAAGACTTGGAACCAACCCAAATATCCAACAATGATAGACTGGATTAAGAAAATGTGGCATATATACACCATGGAATACTATGCAGCCATAAAAAATGATGAGTTCATGTCCTTTGTAGGGACATGGATGAAATTGGAAATCATCATTCTCAGTAAACTATCGCAAGAACAAAAAACCAAACACTGCATATTCTCACTCATAGGTGGGAATTGAACAATGAGAACACATGGACACAGGAAGGGGAACATCACACTCTGGGGACTGTTGTGGGGTGGGAGGAGGGGGGAGGGATAGCATTGGGAGATATACCTAATGCTAGATGACGAGTTAGTGGGTGCAGTGCACCAGCATGGCACATGTATACATAAGTAACTTACCTGCACATTGTGCACATGTACCATAAAACCTAAAGTATAATAATAATAATAATAATAATAATAAAAAAAACCTTTTCCCCTCTTGTTCATTTTAATGGAGCAATAAAATACTAGCTGTGGTATTTTTTACAGTATTGTTGGTCAAAAATTGTATCACAATTGCTTCATATCAGTAGGTATTAAATGGACCATTTGCATAATCTAAAAAAAAAATAATAAAAATAAAAATTTTCTCAATTATACATTTTGATTACAAAAATGAATATAAATTTTCAAATGGGGGGAAACAAATATTTCATAACATTGTCTTTATTATTGATTATATTTGTATATTCTACTTCTGCATGCCACTTCTGTGTGCTTTTGTTGTCATTACAGTGACTCTGCTTCCAAACTATTGCCTGATTTTATGTCTGTTTATCTCATCCAAATACGCTTCCTCCTTTCTTATGCAATAAAGTCTTCTCTTTGTAACATGATTTTACAACTGGATGAGCCTTTCTTTCCTTTCCCTTAATAATAGGTGAACAACTAATTGTAAAGGATTATTTTTGCTGGAAATCTGACCACTTTGCCAGCAAAGAGAAATTTAGTATGAGGCTCAGAAATGTTCATATAAATTTAAGAACAAGGGCACAAAAGCCAGGAAGAACAAAACAATCAGTCCTTCCTTTTAAAAACAACAATTACTTATGTCTGATTCATGCCTTCTTCAAATGGTCAGTTTAGTTTAATCTAAAATTACAAAGTTTTGGAGAGAAAGACCAGAAGTTTATGGTTGATAATTTTGATGTTTCACTGTTTGGCTGCTTAGGTCATTTGGCTTTTTTATTATTGTTGTTTCCATTTTGTCCTATGTAGTTTTTTGAAATATATTTATGCAATAGCGACAGTAATAAAAAAGTTACTATTGATTACTCATTTTTCTCATCTCTAGTAAGACATGATTGTATTATTTGATTTCTAAAGTCTGTTGCAGTTCTAAAATATGATAATTGTAGTTTGATAGATATATTTTTCATTTAGCATTCAGCATATTATATTAATTTTTCTACAAGTCATCAAACCTTTCTGTTAATTTAGTTCACTGAAAAAAATATGTGAACAAGACATAGATGATTGGATTTTTCAGTTTTCACTTTTCAACAGGTTGTATTTATATCATGCCAACACACTAGGAAAGAAAAATTAGTTAAAATAATTGCGTCAGGAGAAAAATAAATGGTTGCATGTGTGTGTGTGGGTGTGTACGTGTGCATGTGTATATATATACACACACGTATATGTACTCTCAGGTCAGTCTTTTTTTCTAACTTTGATAGTGTCTTTAATACACAAACAATTTGTGTTAATGGAAGACAAATTTGAAAATACTTAGAATCAAAAAGATACAAAGCAGAAATGAAATAGAAAAAAAATGGTTTTTATTCAAACATCTGGGATAACCAGTATTGTTTTATTGTGTATTTTCTCTAATTTCTCTTTTTTACCTCGCCCATGGCATAATATACATGCAGTTTGTACCCCATTAATTATCTCAATGTTATATCATAATGCTTTTTATGTCAATAAAATGACATGTCATTCTTATTCATCTTCCATAAAGATTCTCTCATTTGGTATATCATTATTTGTTTAATGTTGCATTTTGGTATTTTATTTTCCCATTTTTTCTTCAGTAGAATAAGGCTATAATGCATATTTTGAGAAAGCTGAAACATATATCCTAGTAAGTAGCTCCTGGCTTTAAACTACTTCTATATTTCATGAAGAATCTATTTGAATATAAAATGAGACAACTATATAGAGTTATAAAAATATATATGTATATGTGTGCATATATATATATATGCACTAAATGACTATTCTTACAAACTAGACTGGCAATTATTTAATTTCCAATTTGATATGCTCTATTCATCATATATGAAATACTTATTTTTGTCCTTTTTCTATAATCACTTTTTTGCTCAATGAATCTGTATGCTCATACTTTCACTAGTATCACACACTTTTTATTATAGCTTTAAGCCAACTGAGTTTACATTGTGTAGGCAATTGCTATAATTGTTGGCATATACATTGCAGCAGTAAAAAATCAGCCATGACAAACTGTCTATACATGTGATATATGAGCATCAAGTTACGTAATGTCTTGACAGATGCACTGATAGACTGCAAATCCACTTACTTTAATTCATTTTAATGTGACATTTTTACTGACGGCCTTTGTACTGGTATGTGACTTGGGCTGCAGCTCTCAATTAAGAATGACAAGCAAGAAGAGTCTTCCTAGATATAAAAATGCAATTCTCTAGAGAAAACTGTGATACGTTTAAAAACCAGTGAGTCAGGAAAACAGTTTTTCACTTATTTACTAATTTGATAATTATCCTTATCAAACTAAGGATAATTTGAGAAATTAAAATGCTTCAAATGGTTCATTTTGATGTAAGTGTTGTCCTGATTTTGGAGTGTTATAAATGTCAAGGATATGCTCTAGTTCAAAAGTATGACATCAAAGACACTTCGAAGTATTGAAAAAAAGATATTATTTTCAAAGTTAAAACTCCATAATTAATAATAGAACACCAGAAGATGGATAATAAAAACAGAGAAATAACATAACAACTTCATTACTTCCACCAAGCAAAAAAACGAAACGATGTGATTTGGAGACTCCAAAATGTGGGAGAGCTGGGGTGGGGTGTTGGTAAGGAAGAAAAAATTACCTATTGGATACAATGTACACTATTCAGGTGACAGGTATAATAAAAGCCCTGACTTTGCCACTATGCAATGTATCTATGTAACATGTACCCACAAATCTATAAAAGTAAATTTAAGCATTATATAATGATTATATACAAGAGACTCACCTAACACATAAGAGTTCGTATAAACTCAAGTTAAAGAGGTGGGAAAAATATTCCACGCAAATGAAAAGCAAAAACAAGCAAGAGTAGCTATCCTTATATCACATAAAACACATTTTAAAGCAACAACAGTATAAAAAGACAAATAAGGTCATTATATAATGATAAAAGGATCTATCAACAGAGTAAACAGATAATCTACAGAAGTGGAGAAGATATTTGCAAACTATGCATCTGACAAAGGTCTAATATCCAGCATCTATAAGGATCTTAAAGAAATTTACAAGGGAAAAACAAGCTACCCCATTAAGTGGACAAAGGACATGAACAGACACTTCTCAAAAGAAGACATACATGCAGCCAACAAGCATATGAAAGAAAGCTCAACATCACTGATCATTAGAGAAATGCAAACCCAAACCATAATGACATACCATTTCATTGCAGTCAGAATGACTATTATTAAAAATTCAGAAAGTAACAGATGCTGATGAGGTTGTGGAGAAAAGGGGACACTTATGCACTGTTGGTGGGAGCGTACGTTAGCTAAACCATTGTGGAAAGGAATATGATGATTCCTCAAAGAGCTAAATGCAGAACTACCATTTGACCCAGCAATACTACTACTGAATATATATACAGAGGAATATAAATCATTCTACCATAAATCCACATGCATGCAAATGTTCATTGCAGCACTATTCAGAACAGCAGACATGGAATCAACCTAAATGCCCATCAGTGACAGATTGAAAAAAGAAAATGTGGTACATATACACCATATAATACCATAAAAAAGAATGAGATCATGTCTTTTGTATGAACATGGATGGAGCTGGGGGCTATTATACTTAGCAAACTAACACAGGAACAGAAAATCAAATACTGCATATTCTCTCTTATAAATGGGAGCTAAATGATAAGAACTCATGAACACAAAGAAAACACAGACACTGAGGTCTGCTTGAGGGTGAAGGGTGGGAGAAGTGAGAGGAGCAGAAAAGACAACTATGAGGTACTGGGCTTCATACCTGGATAATGAAATAATCTGTACAACAAACATCCATAGCAGGAACGTACCTATGTAACAAAGCTTCACATGTGCTCCTGAACCTAAAATAAAAGTTAAGTTTAAAAAAAAGGGCTGGGTGTGGTGGCTCACGCCTGTAATCCCAGCACTTTGGGAGGCCGAGGCGGGCAGATCACGAGGTCAGGAGATCGAGACCATCCTGGCCAACATGGTGAAACCCCATCTCTAGTAAAAATACAAAAATTAGCTGGGCGTGGTGGCACGCACCTGTAGTCCCAGCTACTCGGGAGGCTGAGGCAGGAGAATCGCTTGAACCTGGGAGGCAGAGGTTGCAGTGAGCCGAGATCATGCCATTGCACTCCAGCCTGGCAACAGAGTGAGACTCCATCAAAAAAAAAAAAGGAGATTAGAAAAGCAAGAGAAAAGATGAATAGAAATAACAGTTGGTTTTGAAAAAAATAAAATTGTCAAACCTTAACTAGACTATGTAAGAAAAAAGAGAAAAGACTCAAATAAAATTGTAAATGAAAGAGGAGAGAGTTTAACCGATATTATAGAGATACAAATGATCATAAGACATTACTAGGAAGAACAGCATGTCAACAAATTGGGTTATCAACAAGAAACATAAATTTCTAGAAACACACAAGCTACCAAGAATAAATTAAGAACATATGCAAAATCTGAATAAATAATGACTAAAGAGATTGAATCAGTAATCAAACATGCCCCCTCAAAAAAAAGTATAGGACAAGATAGCTTCAGTGGTGAATTCTACCAAACACTTAAAGAAAAATTCATCCCAATACTTCCTAAACAAAAGGAGAGTATACTTCAGAGCTCGTTTATGAGGCCAGAATATCCTGATACCAAAATCAGACAAGCACACTACAGTCAAAGGAAATTTCAGGTCAATATCACTGATAAACATAGATACAGAAATCCTCAACAAATACTAGCAAACCAAATTCAACAGCAAATTAAAAGGGTCATACCCTATGATCAAGAGGGATTTATCACTGGGACAAAAGGGTGGTTCTATATATGCAAATCAATAAATGTTATTTATCACATTAACAGAATTAAAGATAAAAGTCATATGATCATCTCAAAAGAGGTAGAAAAAACATTTGACAAAATTCAGTATTTTTTGGTAGCAACTGTCAACAAATTAGGTAAAGAAGGAATGTACTTCAACAAAGTAAATACCATAACTGACAAGTGTTCAAGTAACAACTTACTCAATAGTGAAAACCTGAAAGTTTTCCTCTGAGATCAAGAACATTACAGGGATGTCGACTCTCAAGACTTCAATATAATACTGGAAGTTCAAGATATAAAATTAGGCAAATTAAGAAATAAAATCATACAAGGCAGAAAGGAAGTAGTAAGGTTGTCTCTTTGCTAATCACATGATCTCATATATAGAAAACACTAAAGACTCTATTTTAAAAATCTGTAGGAAATTTTGCAGTATATGATCAACATACAAAGTTGGTAGCATTTCTATACAGTACCAACAAGCTCTCTGGGAAAGAAATCAAGAAAACAATCACATTTACTTTTACATAAAAAAAAAATACTTAAGAATAAATTTAATCAGGAAGGTGAAAGGCCTGTAAACTGAAAACTCTAAAATGATAAAAGAAACTCAACAAGACACAAATAAGTGGAAATACATCTGTGTTCATCGATCGGAAGTATTAATGTTGCTGAAAGGTCCATACCACCCACAGTGGTCTACAGATTCAATGCAATCCCTATCAAAATTCCAATACAAATTTTCATGGAAATAGAAACAATAGTCCTAAAATTCATATGGAACCACAAAAGACTCAAGTATCCAAAGCAATCTTGAGAAAAATAAACAAATATGGAGGCATCAAAGTACCTGATTTTAAAATATTTTACAAATCTACAGCATCCAGAACAGTATGATATTGATGTAAAAACAGATATATATACTAATGGAACAGAATAGAGTCCCAAATCATATCTACATATTTATAGTCAATTTATGTTTGACAAAGATACTAGGCTCATAAGACAGAAAAAAAAGTCTTTAATAAATGATATTGGAAAACTGGTGTGAAAAATCCATACACAGAATAATGAACTGCAATCTTTATCTCATATAATATCAAAAATCAAGTAAAATGAATTAAACACTTAAATATAATAACTGAAACTGTAAAACTACTGGAAGAAAATATAGGACGAAAGTGTCTTGACATTGATCTGGGCTATGATTTATAGGATATGACACTAAGAACATAGGCAGTGAAAGTTTAAGTGTATGGAATTGCAGTAAACTAAAATCTTTCTTCACACCAAAGGAAACAACTAATAAAGTGAAGATACAGCATACAGAATGAGAGGATTTACAGATTATACATCTGATAATGAGTTAATATTTAAAATATAAAAGGAACTTAACAGCAAGAAGAACATTACCATTTTTAATGGGCAAAAGACCTAATAGACATTTCTTTAAAAAA
The DNA here is from genome assembly GCF_028885655.2 of Pongo abelii. NCBI lineage: Eukaryota > Metazoa > Chordata > Mammalia > Primates > Hominidae > Pongo > Pongo abelii. The sequence goes on from NC_072008.2 coordinate 133,862,697, forward strand.
GACATATGAATGGCCAATATGTATAAAAAAATAGTGCTCAACATCACTAACCATCAGGGAAATACAAAATACTATATATCACCTTATACCTCTTAGAATGGCTATCATCAAAAAGGCAAAAGATAAGTGTGGTAAGGATGTAGAGAAAAGAGAACCCTTGTATACTTACATTGGGAAAGTAAATTTTTATAGCCATTATAAAACACAGTATGGTATTTCCTCAAAAAATTAGAAATAGAGCTGCCATAAGATCCAACAATCTTATTTTGGAGTATATAGCCAAAAGAAATGAAATCAATATGTGAAAGACATAGCTGCACTCCCATGTTCATTGCAGCAGTATTCACAATAACCAACATATGGAATCACCCTAAATTCCCATCAGTGGATAAATGAATTAAGAATAACAGGTATACATATATGCACAATAAAATATTATTCAGCCATAAAAAAGGATAAAATCTTATCATTTGCAAAAACATCGATGAACCAGATTATGCTAAGCGAATTAAACCAGGTACAGAAAGAAAAATAAATACATATGATGTCACTGATATGCAGACTGAAGTAGATAGTAGAATAGTTATGTCCTGGAGCTGGGGGTGGTAAGTGAAATGAGAAGATGTTGGTGAAAGGGTTCAAAGTTTCAGTTAGTAAGGATTAAGAGGTTCTGTAAATCTAATGTACAGCATGTTGACTATAGACAATAATACTGTATTTTATACTTGAAATTTGCTACAAGAGCATGTCTTAAATGTTCTCTCCACAAAAAAAACATGCGAGGTGATTATATGTTAATGAGCTTTATGGTAATTATTTCATAATGTATACATATATCAAAGCATCACCTTATACACTGTAAATATATACATTTGTTATTTGTTAATTATACATCAGTAAAGCTGGAGGGAGAAAGAAATTGATTTCACAGTGTCAACAGATTGTTCTTGCATATGAAGTTAGTAACAACTGTGTAACCATCCTTAAATATGAAGCAATAAGAATGACAGCATTTTTTCATAAAGTTTGAATAAACACTAAACATAAGCCTCAGTTCTATTTCTTTCACTCATTCCTTTGTACCACTCTCATCCACATATTATCTTTATTTTTTTCTGTAGACTAACCCATTCGTTAGATGAATATACTTGAATCATAGCCACAGATTTTCTCAGATATACTAGTGACTATGTAAGACTCTCCTTGCAGGAAAAGAACAAAGTGATGATGAAAAAAAGCTGTACTTTATTTCACCATTCCAACAATGAATATCTCATTGGCAATGCCTCAATCAATTCTATTCATATAGTATGTCCTCATCATTCTTTCACAAACAAGAGGGTACTTAACTCACATAGGATTACAATGATCTAAATGCCATTGCACTTGTGTTGGTAACATACAAAAACATTTTATCACATTTTATGTTATTTGGATGATTTTTCCATGTTTATGTCTAAACAAGGACTTCTAATCTTTATGATAATTATATGAAAAATATGATATTTCCTTCCTTTTTTACCATATTATAGTTGGGCTTCCAAAATTAACAGTTTAAGAAAATAATCATACAATTTGAACTCAGCATTTTTGCAGGTTAATGAAATAAATATAACTTACTTGTTTTAGAAAATTTTTGATAGAAATGATGTGAGCTGCCTTTTTGAGAAAATTCTAGAGTATGTAATTTTCTATTAATATGCTTTACTTAATAACTTTCAATGGTATTCTGCCTATGGCACAGGTAAAAGTAAGCCTTCTGCAAATAAATAGTTAAGGTTTTACAGAATTGTACTCAAATTGACAGTGTTTTTATTTCTTTTCAGTTATACCTCAGTGCCCTGAGGAAACTGTAATGGGTTACCACCTAGTTTTCCAAAGCAAAGCAGCTTTTATTTAAATGCCAGTTTTATTGAAAGTGTTTGGAAACAGGGGAATAGTGTGTGTGCATCTATATTTGTGAATAGGCCTTTGCACAGTTGTGTGTGTGCTTCTATAGTCTATAGCTTATCTCAAGTAGATTCCTTTCCTCAGAAACAATACAAGTAAAGCAGTGTCTATTAACTTTATCAATGGCTATCACCTTGAGCAGTACTGTCTATTGATTTCTATACAGTCTATGCTTTTTACATGAAATCAGGTGTTATTGCCCAAAAGGATATAGATTATTTACCACTAGAACTGGAATAAATGTAGCAGTCTAATTAGAAATAAAATTGTCTACTATTTCAGCTAGCCTTTTTAAAACAATGCTTAATCAACAGTCCTATTCTCTAGATATTTTACTCACTACAAAAATAATACAATATATAAATATGTCTTAATTATGTAAATATAATTATGATAAGATAATAAAAAGCAATTTTCAAAATGCTAGAAATCAATACTGTTTTCAACCTAGGATGCAGACACACACAAACACACACACACGCACACCTGTAAATCAAGAAACATATAGAAAAGGAACAATCTAAGGTATTAGGAACATATGTGTTGTTTAAGGAGAGATTCTTGAGTCAATACATAAACCAGAAATAGTCCCAATCCTGAAAGTCATGCAGTCTAATGGGAGAATCAAGTTTTACCTAAATAGATAAATCTATAAAAGTTATAAACCTTCACAAATCTAACTTTTTGCAGTAAAGGTATATAGACAAAGGTCAATAGAAAAGGCAGAGTATAGTAATTTTTATCTAGAAAGACTATTTTAATGTTTTACTTTTAAATTTGTTCTAATATTTAACTGAAGTACAATATATATAGAAACATGTACAAATCATAAGTATACAATTAGATACTATCTTATACATATGTGCATACATATGTATATATACATCCATCATTCAGGCAAAGAAATACATATTTTAGCAGCACTGAGGCACATTCAGAATATGACCCTAACCCAAGAATGACAAGTATTCTGACTTTTAGCATTACAAAGTCGTTCTCCATTTTTTCAAATTTTACATACATTTACATGCATAACAGAAGAATGGATACATAAGTTTTAGCACATTCAAGTGATGAAAACATCAATGAGAATTACCACTCTAGGAATGAAATGGAAGTCCTAGGCTATTGAGTATACATTTGGCAATATATTGTAGCTATTGCCAAGCAATTTTCCAAAGTGAATTTACCAATTCATTCTTCCACCAGAACTATAGGAGTGGTTAGGTTGTATTACATCTGATCAAAACTTGGTACATTCTGCTTTTAAATTTTTAGCCATTATAATAGGTATTTAATCATTTCTCATTTTGATTATAATTTTTTTTGAGACAATTTCACTCTGCCACCCAGGGATCTTGGCTCACCGCCACCTCTGCCTCCTGGCTTCAAGCGATTATTGTACCTCAATCTCCCAAGTAGCTGGGATTAGACATGACACCACTCCCAGCTAATTTTTGCAATTTTAATAGAGAGGGGGTTTCGTCATGTGGGTCAGGCTGGTCTCAAATGCCTGGCCTGAAGTGATCCACTCACCTCATCTTCCCAAAGTGCTGGGATTACAGGTGTGAGCTACCACACCTGGCCCTCATTTTGATTTTAATTAGCATTCCCCCATGACTAATTGATATTGAATACATGTAATATGTTGATTGGTGATTTGGAATCATCTATAGGGAAGAGCTTGTTCAAGTCGCATATCAGTCTTTTATTAAATTCATTTGAAAGAGTTCATTATATATTTTGGAGGGAAATCACTTCTTGGATATATGTATTGCTAATTTTTATTAGGGGGAATATTAATCTACTGCATGATTCACCTTCATACATTGTCTATCATGCTTTTGTCATATGTGCCACCAACTCTCAATTCCATTCCAACATCACATAACTATTAAATCAATCCATATTTTCTCAATTGGTTTGCATGCTTCCAGTGCTTTAGTTTTTTACTCTCTTTTGTAGACCATGACAACTTGACTCCTCTTAAACCTTGCTTTCATCATTATACTTTTCAGCTTAAGAATTTATCAGGGTTGTATTATAAGGCCAAGAGATTTCATTGCAAGAGAGGATTGTAAGGATCAAAACAGGTGAGACAGGGAGCTGTAAGAGGTGGAAATAGCTGTTATCCCATACTGCATGTCTTCTGCCTATAAAGTAAAGAGAGAATTAGCTGGCAAGAATCTCAGACTGTAGCACAGATTAAATAAAATTTGTGTCAGACTGATAGAGTCCTAGAATGAAAGTTGCTCTGTTAGATTATAGGGAATGGACCTGCCTTAGTATAGCCATGGATCTCAGGCTTTTGCTGAGAGCAGCCTATGGGGAAGTGTAGCCTTATGCAAACATGGTGGTAGATTTATAGCATAACACTGGGGGTATTCCATCAATCACACACACATTTGGGTTGATTTTATGTCATTACTATTGTGAATAGTGTTTTGATGAACATATGTATACAGTTTATGCTTTTTACATGAAATCAGGTGTTATTGCCCAAGAGAACAGAGACGAATCAGAAGATCCGAAAGCTGCATTTTTATTGTTTCCATGACAAAAAGCTCATTATAAATGATCTGAATAATCTAAAATCCTCAACACTTCACATTCTTGGCCTATTTTATAAAGCTTATAAATTGTTAGTCTTTTTAACAAAATTCTTGTTTTAATCTTTACTGTGCCTTTCTCCTATTCCTCATTTCCTTAGATACTACTTTTTAATTTTTAATTTTTGTAGATATACAGTAAGTGTATATATTTATGGGTATATGAGGTATTTTGACAGATTTCTTTCTGGGTCTCTCTTCTGATCCATTGAACTGACAGACTTTTTATGCCAGTACCATTCTCTTTTGCTTACTATATCTCTGTAGTATAATTTGAAGTCAGGTAATGTGATTCCTATGGTTTTGTTCTTTTGGCTCAGGATAGTTTTCACTATTCTAGGTCTTTTGTGGTTCCATATAAATTTTAGGACTTTTTAAAAAAATTTCTTGAAGAATGTCATTGGCGTTTTGATAGGGATTGCATTGAACCTGTAGATTGCTTTAAGGGAGAAGAACACCCCTCATATTGTATTATGCCCAATTTCTGCCTCCAAAGAAAGAAGAAGTAAAAACTAAAAGGCAGAAATGAAATCTACAGGCAGACAGCCCAGCGCCGTGCCCTGGGCCTGGTAGTTAAAAATCAACCCCTGACCTGCTTGTGTTATCTATAGATTTCAGACATCGTATGGAAAAGCATTGTGCAAATCCCTGTCCTGTTTTGTTCTGTTCTGTTCTGATTACCAGTGCCTGCAGCCCCCAGTCACGTACCCCTTGCTTGCTCAATCGATCATGACCCTCTCAGGCAGACCCCCTTAGAGTTGTAAGCCCTTAAAAGGGATAGGAATTGCTCACTCAGAGAGCTCGGCTTTCGGGACACAAGTCTGCCGAAGCTCCCAGCCAAATAAAGCTCCTTCCTTCTTTAACCCTGTGTCTGAGGAGTTTTGTCTGCAGCTCGTCCTGCTACAGCTTTGGGTAACATGGACATTGTTAACAATATTGATTCTTCCAGCCCATGAACATGACATATCTTTCCTTTTCTGTGACTTCTTCAATGTTTTGCAGTTTTTATTGTAGAGATGTTTCAATTCTTTGGTTAAGTGTATTCCTATATATTACATTTTCTTTGTATCTATTGTAAATGGAATTACTTTCTTGATTTCTTTTTTAGTTTGTTCACTGTTGGTATATTAAAATGCTACTAATCTCTGTATGTTGATTTATAATTTTGCAACATTACTGAATTTGTTTTTCAGTTCTCATACTTTTTAGATGTAGTCTTTAGATTTTGGAAATGCAATCCCCAATGATTCGTGGTGGAGTCTGGTGGAAGGTGGGGATGGTGTATGGGCCATGGAGCAGATTCCTTGTGAATGATTTGGTGCCATCCTCAAATATTCCTTTATAGCTATGTAAGCTAATTAACACATGTTCACCCATCCAGGCTCTCCCACCAAAGCTAGCATCTGCCTGCACATGCCATCTGTGGGCCTGGACACTGGCCTGCCAACAACATTGCAGCCACCACCAATACCAGTGCACACTGCTTAGGACCATGCTGCTATTTCCATCACCCATGCCACATCTGCTGTCCAGGGATCTGAAAACCCACCAGCTGACCTTTCCAAAAAATGAAAATCTAACACAAAATACCAAAACCAACAGTATATAGAAAAAACAGTGCAAAGGGAAAGTTTACAGCAAAAAGCACCTTCCTCACAAAAGTAGAAATATTTCAAATAAGTAACCTAATTATGCACCTCAAGGAGCTATTAAAGTAAAAATAAGCTAAATCCAAAATTAGAAGAAAAAAATAATAAAAGTCAGATAAGAACTAAAGGAAATAGAGATTAAACAATACAAAAAGTAAACAAGACAAACAAATTTTTTAAGACAAACAAGATGAAAAAACTCACTGTTAGACTAACCAAAAAAAGGAACGAAGATGCCAATAAAAGTCAGGGTAATGTTGGCCTCATAGAATGAGTAAGGAAGGAGTCCCTCCCGCTCAATTGTTTAGAATAGTTTCAGTAGGAATGGTACCAGCTCTTCCTTATACATATGGTAGATTTTGGCTGTAAAACCATCTGGTCTTAGGCTTTTTCTGGTTGGTACACTTTTAATTATTGACTCAATTTTGGAACTTATTTTGGTCGATTCACGAATTCCATTTCTTCTTGATTCAATTTTTGGAGATTGTATGTTTCCAGGAATATATTTATTTCTTCTGGGTTTTCTAGTTTGTGTGAATAGAGGTGTTCATAATAGTCTCTGAGTGATTTCTGTATTTCTGTGGTAACGTCTCCGTTCATTTATGATTGTGTTTACTTAGATCCTCTCTGTCTTTTTATGTCTAGCTAGGGATTTATCCATCTTACTAATTCTTTCAAAAACAAGCTGCTGGATTTACTAATCTTTTGTATAGTTTTTACATCTCCATTTCCTTCAGTACAGCCCTGATTTTAGTTATTTCTTGTCTTTTGCTAACCTTGGGGTTAGTTTGCTCTTGTTTTTCCAGTTCCTCTAAGTATGATTTTAGGTTGCCAATTTCAAACCTTTCTAACTTTTTGATGTGGACATTTAGTGCGGTAAACTTCCCAACACTGCTTTGGCTTTGTCCTGGAGAATCTAGTATGTTTTATCTTTGTTTTCATTAGTTTCAAAGAATCTCTCGATTTCTGCCTTAATTTTATTCTTTACTCAATAGTCATTTGGGAGCATGTTGTTTAATTTCCATACAACTGTATGGTTTTTGGTAATTTTCTGAGTATTGGTTTTTATTTTAATTGCACTATTGTTCGAGAAGGTGGTTTGTATGATTTCAGGATTTTTTTAATTTGCATAAGTTTGTTTTATGCCAATTATGTGGTCAATTTTAGAGTATATGGCATGTGTATATGAGAAGAATATATATTCTGCTGTTCTTGGGTGGAGAGTTATTTAGACGTCTTTTAGATCCATTTGCTCAAGTGTCGGGTTCATGTCCTGAATATTGTTAGTTTTCTGCCTCCATTATGTGTCTAATACTGGCATGTGGCCATCTCCCACTATTATGGTGTGGTTTATCTAGCACTCTTCGTAAGTCTCCAGGAACTTCCTTTGTATATCTGGGTGCTTCTCTGTTGGCTGCATATGTTAGAATAATTAGGTCCTGTTGTTGAATTGAGCCTTTTACCACTATATAATGCCCTTCTTTATACTTTTCTATCTTTGTTGGCTTAGTCTGTTTTGTCTGAAATTAGAATAACAGCCTCTGCCTTTTTAAGTTTTTCATTTGCTTGGTAAATTTTTCTCCATTCCTTTACTTTGAGGGTATTGCGTCATTGCGTGTGAGATGGGTCTCTTGAAGACTGCATATCATTTTGTTTTGCTTTTTGATCACACTTGCCACTCTGTCTTTTAATTTGGTTGGTCAACCCATTTAGTTTGAAGATTAGTATTGGTATGTGCAACTTTCTACCTGTCATCATATTATGTGCTGATTATTATGTAGACTTGTTTGTGTAGCTTCTTTATAGTGTCACAGGTCTATGTATTGATACCAAAACCTGGCAGAGGCACAGCAAAAAAGAGAACTTCAGGCCAATATCCTTGTTGAATATAGACCCAAAAATACTCATAAAATACTAGCAAACTGAAACCAGCAGCACATCAAAAAGCTATTCCACCATTATTAAGTAGGCTTTACCCCTGGGATGCAAGGTAGGTTGAAATATAAACAATAGTATATATGATTTACTACATAAACAGAACTGAAAATGAAAACCATATAATCATCCCAATGGATGTAGAAGTTGATTTAAATAAAATTCAATATCCATTTATGTTAAAAAAAAAAAACCTTAACAAACTAGGCATTGAAGAAATATACCTCCAAATAATAAGAGCCATCTATGACAAAACCACAGCCAACATCATACCGAATGGGCAAAAGCTGAAAATATTCCCCTAGAAAACAGGAAAAAGATAAGGATGCCCTCTCTCACAACTCCAATTCAACATAGTCTGGCAGCACTAGCAAGAGCAGTTAGGAAAGATAAATAAATAAAAGGCATCCAAATAGGATGAAAGAAATTAAAATTGTTCCTGTTTGCAGACAATGTAATTCTTTACCAAGAAAACCCCACTGTCTCTGTCCAACAGTTTTTTAATCTGATAAACAACTAGAGTAAATTTTCAAGATACAAAATCCATGTACAAAAATAAGCAGTATTTCTATACAGAAACAACATCCAAGCTGAGGGCCAAATCAAGAATGCAATTCCATTCACAATAGCAACAAAAATAATAAAATATTCAGGAATACAGCTAACCAAGGAGGTGAAAGACCTTTACAATAAGAGTGATAAACCACTGCTCAAAGAAATCAGATATAACATAAACAAGTGGAAAAACATTCCCAGCTTATTGATAGGAATAATAAAGTTTGTGAAAATGGCTATACTGCCCAAAGCAATTTACAGATTCAATGCTATACCTATCAAACTACCAATGACATTCATTACAGAATTAGATAAAAAAACATTTTAAATTTCAAATGGCACCAAAAAAGAGCCCAAATTGTCAAGGCAAATCCTAAGAAGAAAAATAAGCTGGAGGCATTACATTACTCAATTTCCAACTATACTACAAAGCTGCAGTAACCAAAACAGCATGGAACTGATACAAAAACAGACACATAGACCAATGGAACAGAATAGAGAGCCCAGAAATTATGCCACATACCTACAACCAGCTGATTTTTGACACAATTAAAAAAAATGGGAAAAGAACTCTATTCAATTCATGGTGCAGGAATAACTGGCAAGCCATATGCAGAAAATTGAAACTGGACTCCTTCCTTACATCATATACAAAAATAAACTTAGGATAAATTAAAGTCTTAGATGTAAAATCTCAAACTATAAACATTCTGGAAGACAACTTGGTAATACCATTCCGGTCATACCATCTGGGAAGGATTTCATAATGAAGACACCGAAAGCAATCACAACAAATCCAAAAATTGACAAATGGTATCTAATTAAACTAAAGAGCTTCTGCACAGCAAAAGAAACTATCAACAGAGTAAACAGACAACCTACAGAATGGTAGAGAATATTTGAAAAATATGCATCTGACAAAACTGTAATATCCAGAATCCACAGGAAACTTAAATTTACAAGCAAAATCAAGCAACCCCATTAAAATTGGGCAAAGCACATAATCAGACACTTTTCCAAAGAAGGCATATGCATGGCCAAAAAGCATTTGAAAAAGTGCTCAACATTACTGATCATTAGAGAAATGTAAATCAAAACCACAATGACATACCATCTCATGCAGTCTGAATGGCTATTATTAAAGAAGTAAAACAATAAAGAATGATGACAAGGTTGTTGGAAAAAGGAAGTACTTTTACACTGTTGGTGGGAATGTAAATTCAGCCATTGTGGAAAGCAGTTTTTGATTCCTCAAGAACTTAAAATAGAATAACCATTCCACCCAATAATCCCATTATCGAGTATATACCCAAAAGAATATAAATTGTTCTGTCATAAAGACACATGCATATGTTCATCAAAACACTATTCACAATATTAATGACATAAAATCAACCCAAATGCCCATTAAGAGTAGACTATATACAGAAACTGTGATATATATACACATGGAATACTATGCAACCATTAAAGAATGAGATTCTATGTCCTTTTCAGCAACATGGATGAAGCTGGAGTCCATTATTCCAAGCAAACTAACACAAGAACAAAAAGCCAAATACCACACGTTCTCACCTATAGTGAGAACTAAATTTTGAGTACATCTGGACACAAAGATAATAACAGACACAAGGGCCTACTTGAAGGTGGATGGAGGGAGGAAGGTCAAGATTCAAAAACTTCCTCAGATACTATGCATATTGCCTAGGTGACAAAATAATCTGGACACTAAACCAATGTGACATGCAATTTACCTATATACCAAACTTGCACAGGTATCCCTGAACCTAAAATAAAAGTTAAGAAAAATAAAAAATAAAAAATAAGACCTTAGATTGGATGCTACAGAAATAAAAAATATTTTCAGAGACTCTTATGAGCATCTATACACTAAAATACTATAAAACCTAAAATAAATGCATACATTCTTGGACATTTACAACTTACGTAGTTTGAATTAAAAATAGAAAATTTGAGCAAGCCAATAAGAAGTAATGGGATCAAAATAGTAAGAAAAAGTTTATCAAAGCAAAAGTCCAGAACTACATAGGTTTACTAGTGACTTCTACCAATTTTTCAAATAAGAACTAATATCAATTCTCCTCAAACCATTCAAAAAAAAATTTGAGAAAGGCACTCTCTCTAACTCACTGTACAAGGTCAGCATTGCCCTTACAACAAAACCAGACAAATATGAAAGATAAAAAGAACACAATAGGCCAATATTCCTGATTAACACAGATACAAACATCTTCAATAAAATACTAGCAAATTGGATGTAATAGCGTATCAAAAAGTTATAAACCATGATCATGTGGGATTTAAGGGATGCTAGGATATTGTAACATATTGAAATCGATAATCATAATACATCACAACAACAGAATGAAAAACAAAAAACATATGATCATTTCAATAGATACAGAAAAAAAATTCAACATCTGTTGATGATAAAAACTCTTAACAAACTAAACATAGAAGAAATGCACTTCAACATAATACAGGCCACATATTAAAAACCCACTGCTAACATCATACTAAATGAGGAAAAGTGAAAAGCCTTTTCTATAAGAAAACAACAAGATAATGATGCCCACTTTTATCATTCCTAATTAGCATAGTACTGGAAGTCTTATAGCAATCAGGCCAGAGATGCAAATAAAAGACATGAAAATTGGAAAAGAGAAAGTCAAATAGTCCCTGTGTCCTGATAATGTGATCTTATACATAGAAAAACCTAAAGTCTTTACTAAAAAACTTATACCTGATAAATAAATTCAGTAATGTTATACGATACAAAATCAATATAGAAAAATCAGTAATGTTTCTATACACTAGTACTGAAGTAGTTGAGAAAGACAAAATAAAGCAATTCTATTTACATTAGTTACAATAAAATAAAATGAAATGCCTATAAATGCATTTAACCAAGGAGATGAATATCTCTACAAAGAAAACTGCAAAATACTGACGAAAGCAATTAAAGAGGACACAAAGAAATGGAAAGACATCTCTTGCTCATGTCTCAGAAGAATTAATATTGTTAAAATAACCATAATGTCTAAAACAATCTACACATTCAATAAAATCCCTATGAAATACCAATGTCACTTTTCACGTAAATAGAAAAGATATTCCCCAAATTTTTATGGAATCAAAAAAGAGCTCAAATAGCCAACAAAATCCTGAACAAAAAGAATAAAGCTGAAGGCATCATACTACCTGACCTCAAAATATATTTCAAGGCTATAGTAACCAAAACATCATGGTGCAGGTATGAAAATAGATATTTAGACCAATAGAACAGAGAATCCAGAAAAATAAATTTACATATTTGTAGCCAATTGATTTTTGACAAAGTGGCCAAGAACACACATTGGGTAAATACAGGGTGCTGGAAAAATTGAATATCCATATGCAGAAGAAAACTGGACCCCTATCTTTCACCATCTACAAAAATCAACTCAAGATGAATCAAAGGTTTAAATGTAACACCAGAAACTATGTAACTACTAGAAGAAAAGATGGGGAAACACTTCAGGACATTGGTCTAGGCAAGTATTTTGTGGCTAAGACCTAAGTGGCACAGACAACTATAACAAAAATATACAAATGGGACTATATTAAACTAAAGAGCTTCTGCAGGCTGAGCATGATGGCTCATGCCTATAACCCCAGCATTTTGAGAGGCCAAGATGAGAGGATTCTTGAAGCCAGGAGTTCAAGCCCAGCCTGATTGACACAGCAAGACCTCATCTCTACAAAAAATGTTTTACAAAATTAGGCAAGGATGGTGGTGTACACCTGTAGTCCCAGCTCCCTGGGAGGATCACTTGAGCACAGGAATTCAAGGCTGCAGTGAGCTATTATCATGCTATGGAGAAAGTATTTGCAAACTGTCAATCTGATAAGAGACTAATATCTATAATATACAAGGACCTCAAACAACTCCACAGTTTTTTAAAAATTCTATTAAAAAATGAAGAACATAATTGATATTTCTCAAAAAAGACATACAAATGGCCAACCGTTATATTAAAAAATGCTTAATATCACTAATCATCAGGGAAATGCAAATCAAAACTACAATGAGATATGTTATCCCAGTTAAAATAGCTATTATTAAAAAGTAAAAACAAAACCGCCAAATGTTGATGATGAAAAGAAAAGGAAAATCTTATACACTGGTGATGGGAAGGCAAACCCACAAAGCCACTATGAAGTATGAAGCTTCCTCAAAAAAGTAAAAATAAAACTACCATATTTTCCAGCAATCCCATTATTGGGCATTTATCCAAAGGAAAGGAAATTGGCATATCAAAGAGACATCTACATCCCCATGTTTATTGAAGCACTATTTACAATAACCAAGATACGGAATCAACTTGAGTACCCATCAATAGGTGAATGTATAAAGAAAATATAAAACAATGAAATACTATTAAGCCATAAAAAGGAATAAAATCATGTCATTTTCAGCAACATGGATGGAACTGGAGGTCATTAACTGTAATAGGCCAGGCACAGAGAAACAAATATCATATAGTCTGAATCATATGTGGGAGCTAATAAAGTTGGTTTTATGGAGGCAGAGAGCAGACTGATAGATAACAGAAGCTGAGAATGGTGTGTTCATGGGAGGGGGTCATGAAGAGAGGTTGGTTAATGGGTATAAACATAGAGTTAGGCAGAAGATGTAAACTGTAACGTTCAGTAGCAGAGTAAGGTGACTACAGTTAGCAACAATGTATTGTATATTTCACAATAGACAGAAAAGACTTCAAATATCCCCAACACATAGAAATAAGTATTCGACTGATGAATATACCAAATGACCTTACTTGATTATTAACCATTCTATACATGTAACAAATACTAACATGTACCCTATAAATATGTATAACCTTATGTATCAATTTAAAAACAAAAAATTAAAATTATTACAAATGGGTGGAAATTTAAGACCTGAAAGTATCATACTTCAGAGTGACAGTTGGGTCTTATGCCAAGTTGACATATATCAGTATTCTAACAATTAGGCTTGGATACGAAATGTCAGAATCCAAGCAATTTCAACAACGGAATTGTGAGTCAGAACAGGAATTTAATCTATGTTGGAGACTTATTTTGTAGATTTCCCAAGATACATTTTATTGAGTGAAGGAACTAGGCTAAAATTATTGTCATTCCCCAGAGGAAAGAAGTGGCGATATTTAGCTAGATTTGAAATAAAAAACCAGGTAAATCCTCATAGCTCTTGTACAAAGTTTTCCAGTGTGTGTAAAAGTTAGGTCAATGCAAGTTTTAAAAATGCACCATTAATCAGACACATTGTAATAATAATCTATAAATTGTAATCAAATTTAGTAGTCTCAATCTTAAGTACATTTTTATTTCTAGTCATTATACAAAATTGAAAGAAAAACAAATATTTTACAACTCTGAAAAATAGAAATAGACACAAGCACAATGTACTGCTGTATAAAAATATTTATATGTTTATAATGCACTAATCCTCACTGATAGGATATTAGCCATCAGTTAAATATACTATTCACAGTTGATATCAACATAGGCATGATTATTCACTAATAGGTATTAATGTTGTGATTTCTAGAGGCCTAAGAGAGTGGCAGAGTAAATTATGAAAACGTCTGTCTCTGAAAATATAAAACTATTTTTTCAGGAATCATTAACGAGGGCTAATAGCTACTGCCAATGAAAATAAATCCTCAGTGGCCTGTAGTAATCATTCTAATTATTTAATTTACACTTACTGTTTCTGTTCCCATTTCAGCCTTTCAACAAAATTGTGTTTTTCCCTCATTCATTGTCAGCATGCAAACGTGTTTCCATCTCAATAACACTTTAATTGTTAAAATGTAAGCCATTGTCTTATTAAACATCAGTGTCCGATCTAATGCAAAATAAAGTAGCCCAGTAATTAACCATTGTACCACACAGCAATGCCCTGATAAACACTGAAAGAGTATTCCAGTATTCAAAAAGTATTTTTCTCTATAAAGTACGTCGAGGTTAATAATTTTGCCTGACTATACTATTGTGTGTGCAACTGCGGAGATATAGTAAGAAGCTCATGATGAGAACAAACTGAGAAATACTTTACATACTATGCATATGCATTTAAAGGTACTTTGAGTATATTTATAACAAAAAATAAATACATTACAAAACACAGTCAAGTCAGTTGAGGTTAGGAGAAACTTTAATGATTATCCAGTTGAAACTTTGAATGACTGAATTTACTCCAAATAATAATAGCAGTTGGTTTTCTAAATCCTACTTAAAATTTTCAGTGTTATTAAACAAATGGCCACCCAAAATATTCTATTGCATTCCTAAATAGCTCTAATTGACAGATATTTCTTCTTTATTTGGTATTATCTGTGCCTCTGGCATTTTATCTCTGATGGTACTCATGGAATATTTCTATATGTGAAGAGAACTAAATGTACCCTCAAACAATGAAGTCTTATTTTTAATAAAATTTAATCATTTTAACCATATTGTGCATCAATAAAATTATCGCTACAACTGTGGAACTTTACATACATCTTTAATAAATTTTATTTGCATAGATACAACTAACATTCTGATGTATCTAATTTATGTTTTGGTTCTGTTAAATCAAGTCTAGCCTAAAGCTGTGTCTTTACATATTTTAAGTTTGGCCTTAAAGTTTCTCTGTACATCATGAACTATAACCTAAATGGAATTGTAATCAGACTGTAACTACTCTTGTGCCAATCACCAAGATTTGGCCAATCTAATGTAGCCAACTGTTCAAACAGTGTTCAAATAAGACAAACAGGGAGCTATAACCAATTCAGCTGTTTATGTACCTCACTTCCATTTTCTGTACATCACTTTCCTTTTTTTTTGTCCATGTTCTTCCACCACGTGGCTGCACTGAAGTCTCTGAGCCTACTCTGGTTCAGGAGACTGCCTGATTGACGAATTGTTCTTTGCCCAATTCAACTCTTTAAAATTTAATTTGGCTAAAGTTTTTAGTTTTTTTCTTTTTTTTTTTTTTTTTTAACAGTATCAGAATTGGGATCTGAAGTAGAGCTTCTAATGACCCCCAGGAGTGCAGAGTGACCAAGTGAGGTAGTCACCTGGCCCATTGTGTCCATTGCTCTCTTGGAGCAGTTGTGGATCATGGTAAGTTCTCTCTCGGACTCTGAAGCTCCACAGATTTGTGTCTTAAGCTGAGTTTCTTTGAGCAAATTTCTGATCCAAGCTGGGTTTGGAGTCACAACAGAAACTAAACTGGGTCCAGGATTGGATTGGATCCAGTAATTAATTGGCTTGGATCCAGTTAGAGGCCTCTTATGTTTGACTGGGTCAGAAAGAACCTGGTAGTAAATGGCAATATTGCAGGGGGTGTAAAATTTGGCTTTTGGAAATTTGCAGGGATTTTTGTGTTCTACACCTTTGTTTCATTTTTCCTGCATGCTTAGGGAGGGAAAAATATCATTGGCTAAGTTTATCAAGGGAACCTGAGAGCCAAAGCCAATATTTGAGATAAAAATGGGATCCTTCATTTCTGAAGAAATGAGTTCTTTGTGACTTATACATGCATAACTATTAGGCCCCAGAAGCAGCAAAGTCTTACAAAAATGATGAAATCTTACTAAAGATAAGTTACGGTGGAATGTTCCAAATTAACACTGCACTGAAGTGCATTTGAAAATGAGTTTTCCCAAATTAGTCTCATCGAGAAATGCCTATTGATATAGAGAAGCTTCTGAAAAGATTACAATATTTTTTTATTTAAAGAAAGACTGTATAAAAGACAAAAAGTTTAAGTGACTGATTTAAAAATTATATCTGTTAACCGTTTGGCTTAGTTACTATTTCATGAGAAAACTGGAAAGAAAGCTACTCTAGATAAGGTATTTATAAAAGGTGGACCCTCAGGTAAAATAGGCTTGCTTGTTTTTCAGATCTATTCATGCTGAGTCCAGGCATACAATGCTTTGTTGGCTCTATTCTTTAATGGACTTCACCCATTACCATAAGCTCAGTAATTTTAGGTAAAAAAACAGTAACTAAGTTAAAAAAAATCCTATTTAACTAAAATATACTTTTCTGGAATTTAATTGCCTATCTTGAAACTCTTTTGTAAAAGAAATTTACATCTATAAAGGAAATTTCCATTCTTAAGGATGTCTGCTTACATATATTAGAAACTCTTACCATTCTTTTAAATTTATATAATAAGTCATACCTATGTTTAAGACACTTTTCTGGCCATCTTGTCTTAAGTGAACTTTTATTTGAGTAGTTTTTTTCCCTTGGTTTGAACAAATGATGATGCAATATTTAGCCCTAAAGTCTTAGCTCTGTGCATATGAAATATAAAATTTTGGGGGGTTCCACTTAAGAGTTGTCCCTTTAGAAATGAAAATTTTTGCTTTTTTAACAATTGCTTAGGGCAATTAAACTGAAAATTGGATGACTCATAGAATGAATGGGGAGAAGAAAAATACATTTAAAAGCCAGCAAATGAAAATCCTTTATGAGCACTATAAGATCTGCTTCTATGTGTTTGTATCTCTGTATGTGTTACGTGTATATAATTATTTGATAAATAAAGCTAGTTTCTAAATTGTTGGTAAAATAGAAATGGTTTCAAAATTATCAGTTAAATACAATTAGATACTTGCTTGATTTGACTGTGAGCTAATATCTTTGGTTTAGAGTCTCTGGATTCACAGGTCTGGATAGGGAGCCATAATGAGGTTAGGAGATGTGTTTACTGCCTAGCCCAGAAGTTACAAGTCAGAATCAAGCCTAATATGGCTCCTTATTCCTCTGCTTTCTCTGTTTTGCCTACTAGCCATCTTGGGAGAGATTGGATCCTCCAGGTATAGTCTTCTCAGCTCTTTTCATCTGTCCTGATGGACTCAGACAGGCCTTGACCTTCATAGCCCTTCTGGGTGTCATGTGGCTACTTGAGACCTAGAATTACTGGGGATATTAGGAAAACCACCTGTGTCATAGTTTCAAAATTCTTTTTAGCTTAAACTCTTGGAGTCATGCTATGTTAAATTAAGTAATAGACAATTATAAAATATCTGAGGCATCTGTAAGTTAAGATACTAAAATATTAATTACTAAACATGAGTTTGTCTATATAACTTGACATGTTATTTTTACATGGTATAGAAAAGCTAAATATTTTTAGATCTGTTAATAAATAATTTGAAAAACTATGTTTTGAAAAAATTATAAAATATTTTTTATCTACAAATACCGATGTAAAAAATTTCAAAATAACTTCCTAGGGTCTTCACTAGAAATTCAAGTTACTAAGAGTTAAAACTGCTAGATATGAGAGAAACAATTTTGTATACAGACTCTATAAAGAAAACCAAAATACGCATTTGATGAGGAAAGTTATAAAGGCAAAAACATGTGTATTAACATTTTTGTCTAATTTAAAATTACTGAAATATTTCAAATTGAAGGAGTAAAAAATAGACAAAACAATATATAAATATAGAAAGTTGTGGAAAATGTAAAATGAAAAGCTTATGAAAATCATGTGGTTAAAATATGACAGATTTTATTAATTTATTTATGAGGCTTTATTAAAATTAGTTTTAATATTAAAATATATTGATATAAAAGTAAAATTTGATTATCTCTTTTGAAAAAAATTTGTGTAGTATTAATAAAACATAGTAAAACATTTTTGTTCACTTTTTGAATAAATCACAAAAAAAAAAGAGAAGAAAGAAAAAGATTCTGTCTGTCTCATGTTATCTTAGGTCTTTTAATTGTTTGGAAAACTGAGTCTCCTTTATCTAAGAGTACAGGTTTTGTTTTTAAAAATCTTTTAATTATCACTTTGTTTAAATGAATGACTATTGTTTTATGGTGACCTGTGATCTTATTTGGGTCAAGTGTTTTAAACCTTTGACATATTTGACAGTCTTCTCAAAACCAACTTTCAGCTTTAAAATTAAGTCTTTCTTGACCTCTAACTTTGGGATGCTGCCCAAAGTTAGAGGCGTCCTCTAACCCTAAGGCATCCAAAGAGAGGTAAATAGGATTATTTGACATGTTAAGTTACACAGGAAATATTGTCATACAAGAAATAATGTTTAACTTTATTCAGGTTATATTTTAATCAATATTATTAATATATGTTCCAAAATTATATGGGATTAAAAAAATTCTAATGTCTGTGTATATGCTATGAATCATGATTATAGTTATGTTATTGTAGTCCACAGAAATAACCAAATTTCCTTGTTAATTATGTCTTTATGACTAAAGTTATTTCCACAGTTAATTATGCAGTTTCTGAAAATTTCACAAGCACACAAAGTTCTAGAATATGTTGTTTTTAAGGAGGTTCATGAAAACAAGGAAAGCACCCTGAAAAGAACCCTTTAATACAGATTTCTAATAACTTTGGAATCATATTTTGGGCTGGGTAAGAATTCAAAGAACCTTAATGAAAAGAGTGACTGGTTTATAAAACTGTTAACCCAAGCAGAATAAAAATTACTTGAATACCGCCGTGCGCGGTGGCTCACGCCTGTAATCCCAGCACTTTGGTAGGCCGAGGTGGGTGGATCACAAGGTCAGGAGATCGAGATCATCCTGGCTAACACGGTGAAACCCCATCTCTACGAAAAATACAAAAAATTAGCCAGGCATGGCAGCGGGGGCCTGTACTCCCAGCTGCTTAGGAGGCTGAGGCAGGAGAATGGCGTGAACCCGAGAGGTGGAGCTTGCAGTGAGCCGAGATTGCGCCACTGCACTCCAGCCTGGGAAACAGAGCGAGACTCCGTCTCAAAAAAAAAAAAAAAAAAAAAATTTGAATACCAGTAAATACTTTGCCAGATTTTCATGCTATATCAGTCAAAACTGAAATTTTGTAGATATGAAATTTGAATGAACTCCATGGTCTAATTCAAATTCAAATTACCTGTGATAATTCATCAGTTATCAGTGCTATGCACCCAGATTGGAGAAACAACTAATATTCAAGAGGACCTAAGTCTGTTCAATGTTTAAGCATGGACTTATGGAGAACTAGAACAGTTGCTTTGTCCTTCATGAGTCCTTAAAGTTCTTGTTATTAAAAGTTCTCCATTCAGCCAGGTGTGGTGGCTCATGCCTGTAATCCCAGAACTTTGGGAGGCCAAAATGGGTGGATCACGAGGTCAGGAATGGAGACCATCCTGGCTAACATGGTGAAACCCTGTCTCTACTAAAAATATAAAAATTAGCTAGGCGTGGTGGTGGGCACCTGTAGTCCCAGCTACTGGGGAGACTGAGGCAGGAGAATGGCATGAACCCTGGAGGCAGAGCTTGCAGTGAGCCCAGATCACACCACTGCACTCTAACCTGGGCAACAGAGCGAGACTCTGTCTCCAAAAAAAAAAAAACAAAAACAAAAACAAAAACAAAAAAAACTTCTCCATTCTATGACTCATCATGGAAAAAATAAAATGATCTAAATTAAATAGATTATATATTGATGTGGTGACTTCTAAATTGCTAAAATAGTTTATAAACAATGTTTTGTTTGTCAAACCCATATTCCTGGGAAGACAATTAAAATCTCAGGTACATTATACTTCCTGATGAGCCATTTAAATATTTATAGAGGGATTTCATTCAATTGTCATTTTCAGTGAATATTTTCTAGTTGTATAAATGTTTTCCCATGCAAGAGGGCTGATGTTATATCAGTAGCTCATTATGCCACAGTGTATTTTTACCGGGTAAAAAAAGCTTTTCATGGTTCACTGATTAAGGACAATCAACCGCTCCATAATATAAAACCCAAAAATTGGATCTTCTGAGAATGTCAAAGAAAAGCTGCCCTTGACATCCATACTGCAGCAAAAACTTCAGGACCTTAAACTTTGGATTTATAATCTCAACTCAGAAGCATCCCTCCACACTCTTGGAACTGTATACCCATTGGAAGCCTTAAGATAAAGCTAACTAGGAAAGTTTCTCCCAAGATGATGGCATCCTTGATGTGAACAGCTTTTTGCTAAGATCATCAATCAAGACTTCTCTACTATCATGATACTCTTATTTTTTAATTTTCCCCTTGCTTATGCAATTATGAACAATAGAAGTGAAAAGGGGTCTGTTGTATGCATTCATAGGATATACTTTTATTTGTGAAGGATTTCACAGCCCACCTTACACATAGATAAACTTATGCCCTGATATATGGAAAATGAAGGCCCAATATAGGTGAGAAATTTTAATGGTACATATGTTGCCACATAATCAGTCAGAAACAGAACATTGGTCCACTCCTCTTAACCAATTGTCATGGGTTAAACAGAACATTGCCATGAGATCCAAACTCTTCTGAAGGGCATCATTTGTTAGGTCCTTTTTTCATGGTTTGGAGTAAAATGAGGCAATATTTAGAAATTCATCCCTCATGATAGGTTCTATAGCAAATTCTACTGTAAGGGCTATGGTTACATAACAGACTTTAAATTATCTTGTGAAAGTTAAGCTCAATAATAGAATTGCTGTAGGTTACTTAATGGCCAAACAGAGAAGTAGTTTTACAGCTGTTGGCACTTGTTGGTCATGGAGAAATACATCATATCAGGTATTACATAGATTCAGGTGTAGGGAACTAACGACGAGACTGCTTATTTAAAAGAAGTAGACTCCTTATCTAGATCATTCTTTGATCTATTTGATTTTAGTTGGTTTGGTTTATGGAGATACTGGCTAATGAGCATATTCCAAGCTCTTTGTATTATCCTCATGATGTTCATAATAGTATTCTCCCTGGTGTACTGTATTCTCTCAAAAATGTTAAATGCATGCATGCATCCATATTTAGAATGTCAAATGGTCTCTCTTCAACTAGAATGACAAGAGCTAAAATAAATGTGTGACCATGAGGGCGCCATAACCTCTGAATGATGTGCTGAGACTGGAAACCCAAAGTGATGGTAACTGACAGTGGCACTAAGGCCCTAAGTTTTGGTCAGATTCTCACCTAAATGAGAACCTGACCAAAAGGGTGGAATTTGTAAACAAATTATGAGAGGCCATTGTTTTGGACTGAGCTGTTGCACCAGGCCCCAACAGACCAGACCAAACCAAAATGGAGTCACTCATACTAAATGCGGCATCATCAAACTAAGAATTTAAGGAAACACAGAGATCCTAGGAGAGACCAGGTTGTTTTTCCTCCTGTAAACAGGACATTCCAGCATAAGGAGGTATCTTCTACTCTAACCCTTTCAAAAAGAAATTAACCTGAAGTTCTTGTTTCTGCCTTACAAAACCAACTCTCCTGCTCTTTCCCAGTGCATTTAAAGACCAAATAAGTACATTTACGATGCTGATACTGACATCAATGATTAAAGTTTTGATCAATCTCAAAATTGAGAGGATGATGAAAAAGGGGGAATTGCTAAATCAAGTTTAGCCTAAAGCTGTCTCCTTACATATTTTAAGTTCAGCCCAAAGGTTTCTATGTACATCATGAACTATAACCTAAAAGGGATTATAAACATACGTTAGCCTACTCTTGTGCCAATCACCGAGCTTTAAACAATCATATGTGGCCAAATGTTCAAACCATGTTCATATAAGGCACACACAGAACTATAACCAATCTGAAAGTTTCCATACCCCACTTCCATTTTTTGTACGTTGCTTTCCTTTTTCTGTCTATAAATCTTCCACCAAGTGGCTGTGCTGGAGTTGCTGAGCCTACTCTGGCTTAAAAGACTGCCCGATTTGTGACTCATTCTTTGCTCAATTAAACTCTTTTAAATTTAATTTGGCTAGTTTCCTTCTTGAACAGTTTTAACATTCTAATTTGTCTTCCTATTCTAATGTCATACACAAATTATAGAATTCCATCAATATTCTCAAGAACTTCTGTACATTATTAATAAAAGAGATGTTTGTGACATGATATTGGCAAGTATATTCTAGGTACGTAAGGACCTGAAATCAGCACCATCTATGTGAAGTGAGGTTCTTCAATCAGTTAAAGATCAACCAAATACTATTATCATTTAGCTCAGATCTTTCCATCTTTTCCAGAAAGACACAATAAAACTGACAAAATGCAAACATACCATCCTATTTCCCTGATGTGTAAGTCTAGAAGCCCAGTCAAAAAATTAAGTTGTTGACTAGTGTTATAAAATTAGTAAATTGTTATACTGTTACAAACTGTAGAAGAGTCAACAATTTAATGGTTCATCTTGTAATTGTACTAAAATCAGGAAAGATATCACCAAAACTCCCTTCCCTTTTCATGAAAATTAGGGAAATGGTTTTCCACATCCAGCATTGACTGACATGATCACAAGGTGAGGTCCCACAGCAGGCCATCTGCAAGCTGAGGAGCAAAGAAGCCAGTTAGAGTCTCAAAACCTCAAAAGTAGGGAAGCCTTCAGTTTGTGGCTGAAAGCCCAAGAGCCGTTGGCAAACCACTAGTGTAGGCCCAAGAGTCCAAAGTCCAAAAGCTGAAGAACTTGGAGTCTGATGTTCAAGGTCAGGAAGCATCCAGCACAGGAGAAAGATGGAGGCCAAAAGACTTAGCCACACCAGAGGGGCCCTAGAAATTTTACTGAGGTAGGAGGTCCCTGAATTTTAGTTGGGTTTATTTCCCATCCTCTGACACAAAAATGTCTCACCAATAAGTCCAGTGTGTTTGCTACTTCTCACTCACTGGATCCAATCAGCATAATGTCATCAAGGTAATGGACCAGTATAATATCTTGTAGAAAGGAAAAGTGATCAAGATCTCTTCAAACAGAATTATGACACAAAACCTGAGCATTGATATACCCCTGAGTATATCAGTATACTAAAACAGTAAAGGTATATTGCTGGTCTTGCCAGCTGAAGGCAAGTTGCTTCTGTAGGGCCTTTTGGACGGGAATGGAGAAAAAAGGCATTTACCAAATCAATGGCTGCATACCAGGTACCAGGAGATGTGTTAATTTGCTCAAGCAATGAAACCATATCTGGTACAGCAGCTGCAATTGAAGTCACCACTTGATGAAGCTTATGATAATCCATTGTCATTCTTCAAGACCCTTCTGTCTTCTGCACAGGCCAAATAGGAGAGTTGAATGGGAGTGTGGTAGGAATCACCACCCCTTCATCTTTCAAGCCCTTGATGGTGGCACTAATCTCCACAGTCCCTCCAGGGATGTGGACATTGTTTTGAATTTACCATGTTTCTAGGTAGATGCAGCTCTAGTGGCTTCCATTTGGCCTTTCCCACCATAATAGCCCTCACCCTACCATTCAGGGAGCCAATGTGGGGATTCTCCCTGCTGCTAAGTATTTCTATGCCAATTATGGATTCTGGCACTGGAGAAATGACCACAGGATGAGTCCAGGGACACACTGGACCCAGATTAAGTCACACCTGAGCTAAAACTCCATTAATTATCTGACCTCTATAAGCCCCTACTTTAACTGTAGGATCATAATGATGTTTTGAATCCCCTGGAATCAACATCAGCTCAAAGCCAGTGTCCAGTAGTCCCCAAAAGGTCTGATCATTTCCCTTTCCCCAGTGCACAGTTATCCTGGTAAAAGGCCTGAGGTCTCCTTTGGGAGGGATGGGAGAAAGGTTAACAGCATAAATTGTCAGTAGTGTAGTGGAGTCCTTCCTCAAGGGGAGCCAGCCTCCTCTTCATTCAAGAGGTCCTGGGTCTGTAAACTGGGGCAAGTCTGGAAATTGATTGAGGGGCTTTGATTCTCTTGTTTTTATAACTCAAACTAGTCTTTTGTCCATTCAACCTGGAAGTTTTCTGGTTAAATAAATTAAGTAAGAATGCAGTAGGCATCCTATCGGTTTCATTTCTAGGAGAACCATGAATAATCAGCCAATGCCAGAGCACTGAACCAGTCAGACTATTCTGATTGCTGCTTTGCCTCTGCTGTCCATTACGGTAACTATGCCCACCTTGCCTTTGATGGTTAAGTGCTGCCACTTGGCCCCTGCCACCTCAGGGACCAATTATTCCCACTGCATTTAAATTTTGTAGTTGAGTGACTGCAGTTCCCACTGTAAGATCTGGCATACAGAGAAGAGCAATCAGAGCTCTTCAAGGATGCAGGTGCTCCCCTCATAAATCTGCTTCACAAAGTATTGGTAAAGGGTATGTCTTCTGGACCCTCCCAGCTGGGATGAGTAGGTCTAAAGTGACTAATCCAAACCAGCATCTCAATCTCCCTAAGCCTTTGGATCCCTTCCCCTACATTAAACCACAGGAGATCAGGCATTTCCAGCTCACTCACAGTGGGCCATCTTTTAATTCATACTTCAGCTAACCAAGCAAATAAATAAAAACAGAACTATTACCTTTTTTAACTCCCTGAGCTGAAACATTAAATGCAGAGTCCCTACTTAGTGGGCCCAAATCAATAAATTCAACCTGATCCAACTCTATGCTTCTTCCACCATTATCCTACACCCTTAATATCCATGCCCATGCCTGTTCTCCAGATTTCTGTTTATATAAATCAGAAAACTCAAGCAGTTCTTTTGAGTGTAGCACCACCGCATGGGTCACACTCTCAAGCTCACCTCTAGGGGCCTGTTGGGACTCTAGTCTAGTTATAGGTCTAGAAGCAAACAGGGATGTTGGGGGTGGCTCCTGAGGGGAATCAACATTGTTTTGCCTGGCAACTGCCTCAGGGGAGGTTATCACTGTTGCCTCAGGCAGTACATTGTTAATCTCCTCAGACAAAGGTGGAAAGGCTGATGCCAGCCTGGGTGGGAGAGGGGATGTTACCACCACTGGGGGTGGGGAGGCCATTTCCTCTGGCAAAAAAAAAGCTCATTAGAATTAGAATTTAGGATTTCAGTGCTCCCAGCTTTATCAGGTCCTCCCACTCTTCCCCATTCCAAGTTGCAGGGTCCAATTCTTTGCCAATCAGTGCCCTCACTTCAACAGTAGACACCTAGACCTGATGAGGCTGTGCACACACCTTTCTTTTCCTTTTTTGAGGGAGTCTTGCTCTGTCACCCAGGCTGGAGTGCAGTGGCATGATCTCAGCTCACTGCAACCTCCACCTCCTTGGTTCAAGCGACTCTCTTGCCTCAACTTCCTGAGTAGCTCGGATTACAGGTGCCTGCTACCATGCCCAGCTAATTTTTGTATTTTAGTAGAGACAGGTTTTCACCACATTGGCCAGGCTGGTCTCAAACTCCTGACCTCAAGTGATCTGCCCACCTTAGCCTTTCAAAGTGCTGGAATTACACACATGAGCCACCAGGCCTGGCCTGTGCATGCACCTTTCATTGCAAGTCAGCCACTCACATAATCAGAGCTTGTGTATGATTTTTCCACAATTTCAGCTCTTTCTTTACAGGACATATGACTCCCGCTCAAGGCAATCTTAAAAGATTTGAGGCTCATTATGTGCTTCTGGAACTGGGAGATAAAATCCCTGAGTTCATTTTCTTTCATCTGTCTGTCTAGTGAACTTAGGAGCAACCAACCAACTTCCTTAGGTTCCTTGGTTCTCCACATATGATCAAAGGTATTATGTACAGGGTCACTAAACTGCCTCTCAAGAGCGGTGAATCAGGATTATTAACTGCATTTATTTTGCATAACTCTCTAAAGAGTTCACACCAATGACTATCAGTGTTCTCCGTACTTTTAGAAGTAGAGCGCTTAGCATTTTTGGTTTCAATCACATTAAGCAGCCAACTCCAGAACCAGAAACCCCCAAACAAACTAAGGAATCCATCCTTAAAATTCTGTTCCACTAGAATGACTCCCAATACCAAAATCTCTATTAGTCAGGGTTCTCTAGAGGGACAAAACTAATAGGATAGATGTATATATGAAAGGAGTTTATTAAGGAGTATTGACTCACATGATCACAAGGTGAAGTTCCACAACAGGTCGTCTTCAAGCTGAGGAGCAAGGAAGCCAGTCTGAGTCCCAAAACCTGAAAAGTAGGGAAGCCAACTGTGCAGCCTTTAGTCTGTGGCCAAAGGCCCAAAAGCCCCTGGCAAACCACTGGTGTATGTCTAAGAGTCCAAAAGCCAAAGAACATGGAGTCTGATGTTCGAGAGCAGGAAGCATCCAGCACTGGAGAAAGATAGAGATCAGAAAGCTTAACCAGTCTTCTCTTTTCATGCCTGCTTTATGCTGACAGCTGATTAGATGGTGCCCACCCAGATTGAGGGTGGGTCTGCCTTTTCCAGTCCACTGACTCAAATGTTAACCTCCTTTGACAACACACTCATAGACACACCCAGGAACAATACCTTGCATCCATCAATCCAATCAAGATGAAACTCAGTATTAACCATTAAATGCTTTATATCATTCTTTTCTCTGACTGCTTCAGCTAAGACCTCTAATACTATGTTGAATAATAGTAGGTGACATTGGATATCCTGGTTTTGTTCTAGATATCTGGGAAAAGGCTTTGTTTCTCCCTATTCATTATGAGGCTAGCTGTGTGTCTGTCCTATATGGCTTTTATCATGTTATGTTTCCTCTATACCCTATTTTTTAGGTTTTTATCATGAAGTAATGTTTAACTTTATTGAATGCTTTTACAGCATCAATTGAAATACTGATTTTAATCCTTCAATCTGTTTATATGATGCATCACATTGATTAATTTGCATATGTTGAACCATCCTTGCATCCCAGGGATAGATCCTACTTGGTAATGGTAAATAAGCTTTCTAATATATAGTTAGCTAGTATTTTGTGGAATATTTTTGCATCGATATTTATCAGAGATATTGGCCTGTGGATTTTTTTCTTTTCTATCTCTTTGTCTGATTTTGCTAACAGGGTAATACTGGTCTCATAGAATGTTTAAAAAATTTCCTCATCCTCTATTTTTTGGAATAGTTTGAATTGGGTTCTTATTAGTTATTCTTTAAAAGTTTGGTAGAATTCAGCAGTGAAGCCATCAGGTCCAGGGGGTTTCACCATGTTGCCCAAGCTGGTCTGCAACTCCTGGATTTAAGCAATCCAACCACTTCAGCCTCACAAAGTGCTAGGATTACAGGCATGAGCCACAAAATGCTGGGATTACAGGCATGAGCCACTGCGCCCGGCCTGAAGTTTTGATCAAGCAAAACTGCTTCCTTGAAGACTATTCTGAGAAATACTTGACCCTTAGCCATTTTCCTGTATTGGGAAAGTAATGTGTTTTTTAAACTACTATTGAGTAATAAACATCCCTTTGCAGGGCCAAAACAAAGATCATAGACAGAAAAAGAAAGTTTTTCCAGTTTAGCTTTTAAGAAACATTTTGGTGAAAGAGTATTCAAAACAGCCTATTTCTATTCATTCTGGACAAATTTAAAGCACAAATTTGAAAAGCGTATTTTTGTTGTTTACTTATTAGAATGAAAGCATGAGCGATTGGAACAAAGTTTGGTCATGTGATATTGGGAAAGCTGACATACTAGAAAATAAAAAGTAGGAAATGCCTCAAACATAATTAGCCAGATAAGTTCAACAGAGACCTCTGCAGCTATAAAGAGGTGGACTGAATTCAATAAGAAAGTTGTGAAGGAATACACAAGTGATTGTTGCTTTAAGTAACATATTTCCCTTTTCTTTTAAATGTTTTATTCTGGCATCTCTCCTGTGGTCTCAGGGTTCTTTGGAATGGCTTGGATATGGGGTAGAGGTGCAGAGTAAAAAAGGGAGAATGAAGGAGAACCACTGCATACAGGATTTATTATAATTTAAAATTGTATGATGTTTTAGAACAGTTGAGCTATAAATTCATACAGTTCTTTTAGTGCATTTCAGGAAGAAGAATACCCAATTTCCCTGAGGTGTATTTTAAATATATTTGTTTCACCATAATA
The DNA here is from genome assembly GCF_028885655.2 of Pongo abelii. Taxonomy (NCBI): domain Eukaryota; kingdom Metazoa; phylum Chordata; class Mammalia; order Primates; family Hominidae; genus Pongo; species Pongo abelii. The sequence goes on from NC_072008.2 coordinate 133,891,265, forward strand.
CACATGGCAAGTATGCTGAACGGGTGAGGATTAGTTAACATCAGAATGAAACTTCAAAGGAAGCTTTGTATCTTCCATATTTGTTCATGAACTAATTTTGCACACTCCTCCCCACCTTACTCTTAATGGTGACTTTTTGTGCTTTTATCCATTTTTACAAAGTGTCAACTAGGGAACTGCTGATTGAATCAGTTGCTTTTCAGTTAGTCACTCTGAGATTTGCTACATGCAACTAATTACAAAGTATCCTTCAGAAAGTCCCTTAAGAAAGAAATTAGGTATTATTTCCTTTCTAAATAGAGAATGGTCTTTGGTGTACTTAACCTCAAAGTAAATTTTAGAAAGAAAATTACACATATTTGCTAGTTATCCGAATGCACTTTTTAACATCAGAGGACTAATACAGTTCTGGAGTTTTCAATGACACAAAGTCTTTCAATATACACCTATAAGGTGACCAGGTGTCTTGGTTTTCTCAGGGCTGTCCCAGTTTTAGAACTGGAAGTCCTTCATTATAGGAAACTCCTGGGTCTGGGGAAAACCTGGATAGTTGGTTATCTCATTGTATGGCCAAAATGGAGAGATGTGGACTGAATGGCAGTGCAGACACATAGATTCAGAATTCATAGAACATATTCAATGACTGTCGTGATGCAGCATTTTACCTTTTTATCAATTTCTTGGATGTACATACTGTGTACATACTGATAAAAGATATATGTAGTTGACTGGTATTGGTGGCTCACGTCTGTAATCTGGGCACTTTGGGAGGCCAAGGCAGGAGAATTACATGAGCCCAGGTCTTGGAGACCAGCCTGGGCAAAATAGCAAGACCCACCCCCCCACCGCTCCCCGCCCACAGCCTCTACAAAAAACTTAAAAATAGCCAGGCATGGTGGTGCATGCCTGTGATCCCAGCTACTCAGGAGGCTGAGGCAGGAGAATCATTTGAGCCTGGGAGACTGGGGCTGCATTGAGCTGAGATCCTGCCACTGAACTCCACCCTGAGCAACACAGTGAGACCCTGTCTCAAAAAAAAAAAAAAAAAAAAGTACATGCAGTATACATATTGAAGGGAGACGGAAATAAAGCTAAAAGTAACAGGTAAAATGTTAGATCAAGATCCCAAAATATTTACCTTTGCTCCCACTGTTAGTACTTTGTAATAAAACTTCTAGATAAAATTCAAAACTTTTTAAAAAAAGTCACACAATTGGATTTGTGATAAATGTGTCACAGGTTAAGAATAAACTGATCACTTACACTCAGAAATGTTCTCACTTGTCTAGTGAAATAGTGGAGTGGCTTTGAGTACCATTTGCGTGAAGCATTGGCACATCTGGAAGGCATCATAAAGGAAGAGTTAGGGCACCAAGCTTAAATCAGTTACAAAACTTTAGTTTTCAGAAATAATGTGTGTTTCTGAGAATAGAATAGTGTTTGTTAATTGAAACTGTTTTTCACTTAGTGTTATGTTTGCATAAATCCTATGAAGGCTGGTAGTTTGGGAGAAGAGACTGTTAAGTAAAGTTTGCAGACAATATTTCACTAAAGCACATTATAAAAGAAAGACTGCAAACTGGTAGCTGTCAGTGCGAATATAGCCCACAGATACATTTTGTTTGGCTCACATGTTTTCACAAATTGATTAAATAAATCACAGGAAGCCTTGTGGTTGATGATGGGACAGTTCTGTATCTTGATCATGTGGTAGTTACAGAAATCTACACACGTGAAAAAATTACATTGACTCACACACAGGCAAAGGAGTGCATGTAAAGCTAATGAAATATAAATAAGCTTTACAGATTTTCCTGGTTGTGTCAGTTTCGTAGTTTTAGTATTGTATTATAGTCATGCAAAATGTTACCATTGAAGGAAACATGTCCTATATACCATAAGACCTCCCTGCACATATTTTGTAACTTCCTATCAATGTATAATTATTTCAAAATTTTCAAAAAGTTAAATGCCATGTTTCAGAAAAAAATAATTGACATAGTAATTGCTGTACAACTTTCACACCTCATTATTAGATTTTATATTCTATAAGCCTCTCAGCCCCCAACAAAGCTCTACAATGAGAATTGAAGAAACCACTATATAAGCAAAAAAAAAAATACACAAAATCTTAACTATTAATTTCAAAATCCACTGGTCTAAGTGAGAGAAAAAGGACAATATGCATATTTACAGAATATATTCTACTCCCTGAAGATTAGATAATAAACACCAAAAACTTGAAAAGGAGTGGGAGGATCACATGGATAAAAATAATCTGAGACCAAGAAAGAATAAGCTTCAACTAACCAAGTGATTTTAATGGCCCTCCTGAGGATGCCACATAGAAAAGGAATCAGCGCCCCGTTATCTTTTTTTTGTTACTATCTGTTAAAAACCCATAACAATGTGATCTAACTAGGAGTTATGTTCCTTTTTTCTTCAAAACTCTGCTTAATCCCCTGCCTTTCAAATGAACTATCCTGTGTTGATAACAGCTGTTTCCACTGCCTGGGGCACCATAAACCCTGTAGAATGGAGATATCCTTAACTCCTCAAAAGGTGTTGGTGATATAAAGAGAAAGGAAAACATTCAGATCCCTCAAGCCCGCCCTTGTCAAGTATATCCAGAATAAAACCCAAGAGGGATTCTCTGAAGTCCCATTACAATGCTGCAACATACCAAACCTATTACAGCTAAGATTGAAAAATGTATTCATGTATTCAACAAATATTCTTGATGAATTACTATCTGCCAGGCACTATTCTAAGCACTGGCGATAAACCAATAAACAAAAGAGACAATACTCCCTGCTCATATGGAGCTTACATTCTAATGCATCTGTTCAGAGGAAGAGTTGTTAGTTCAAAAACAATCAAATCGCTAAAATACACAGGCATATTAGATCATGATAAATATTGTTAAGAAAAAGACAGGAAGTATTTTCTCTTTTTTTCTTTTTCTTTCTTTTTTTTAAGAGTCTTGCTCTGTTGCCCAGGCTGGAGTTCAGTGATCTTGGCTCACTGCATCCTCTGTCTCCCAGGTTCAGGTAATTCTCCTATCTCAGCCTCCCTCCATCACATCTGGGATTACAGACACCCTCCATCACATCTGGCTAATTTTTGTACAACAGGAAGTATTTTCAGCATGGTTAAGAGGAAGGCAAGCTTAATTTTACGTAGGCTTTTAAAAATTACCAGGACAGGCTGTATGTATATAGAAGGAAAATATTTAAGTAAAAAATGAAGATTGAGGGAGTGAGACATGATAATATGTGGGAGAAGCACATTCCTTATACAGCAAGTGCAAAGGCCGTGAAGTGTGATTTGTCTGTTGTGTTTCACGTACAGTAAGAAAGTTACCGTGTCTCTAACAAAGTGATGGAGACAGTAGTCAAAGATGAAAGTCAGAGTTAATGGGGGGTTTGTGAAGTTAATGGTATCTATTCAAGTCCAACTTCCAGAGAAGACAAAACATAACCACAACCCTGTATCATTTTGATAATTTAGATGCCAACTCCCAGCAGAACCAGAGAGATAGTCCCAACTTCCCATCTCATTTTACCCAGTGTTGCAGTGGGTCAAATGCCCAGGATGAAATAATTTTCTTCAGCCATATTTATTTTAGTTCTTTTCAGACCTAGTATTTTTATTTTTTACTATATATAGCCAGGAACCAGTTTCTTCACCTAATCCTATGTTGAGTCAACTAGTCTGAACTAAGATTGCTTCCCTGAAAATATTTTACTACATGTATATTTGCAGATTGTAAAAATAGAATTAGGTAACATTTAAAGAAAGACAAAGATTTTTTGCTTATTATTCAGATTAGAAAGTAAAACTATCTCTATTTGCAAATGACTGTATCTTATGAAAAATCCTAATACAATAAAAATCATAATAAATTGAACAAAGTTGCAGGACATCAGATCAATTTACAAAAATCAACTGTATTTCTATGTAGTTGCAAAGAACAATTCAGAAATAAAATAAATAAAACAATTCCATTTAAAACAGAATCAAAACAATGAAATACTTAGGAATACTTGACTTACCCAAGTAAGAAACACAGAACTTGTACTATGAAAACTACGAAACAGTGTTTAAAGAAATTCATAATAAATGAATAAAAGGAGCGACATCTAATGCTGATGGATTAAAAAACTTAACGTTAAGATGTCAATACTCTCTCACAAGTCCCTATTATCATACAAAATTAATACCAAATGAACCACAGGGTTAAATGTAAAAGAGAAATACAGAAACTCAGAAGAAAATCCACGTTCATGAATATTTTGTTAGAAGTGAAAGAGATCCGAGTTACCCGGAGTTACCTGTGGCAAATCCGTACGCACTCACAGCAACTTCGGTCCTTGCCTCCTCAGAGGAAAGAATTTGACTGAAAGGCATAAAGCAAAAAAAAAAAAAAAAAAAAAAAAAAAAAGAGAAAGAGAGAGACTGAGGCAAGTTACAGAGCAGGAGTGGAGTTTATTTTAAAAACCCTTAGAAAAAGGAAAGAAAAGAAGGTGCACTTGGAAGAGACCCAAGCAAGCACACGAGGTTAGAGAGAGGTCAAGTACCCCCATTTAACTGTGATCTTAGGACTTTTATAAGCTCACCTCTTCCCCGTGATTCTTCCCGTAGGGTGGGCTGCCTACATGAGCAGAGCTCTCCTTACCCTTCGGAAGTGAGCACACACAGTGTGTTTAGGGAGTTATATGTATGACCATCAGAGGCTTTCTTCCTTTTTCCAGTGGCATGAACCCGGAAGATCATTCTTTGCCATTTTTGTCTCTTAATATGCATGCTCAGGAATTTGCTTCTCCCTGGGGCCTGCATTCAATTATCATTTTGGTGTTAACAGGTGTGGACCATCAGGAAATGGCCTCTCCCTGGCGTTGCTAAATTTTCATTTTTAAAGAGGCAATGTGATAATTGCTGAAACATCACCCCACATTCTAGTGGGTTGGGGGAGAGCCCTCTCCTGCCCCTGCTCATGCCTAACTACCTGTAACAATTTGATCTTAAATTTTCTTCTATGAGTTTTATAATTTTATACTTTCGTCCTTAGTTTTGGACCCAAGATCCACTTGGAGTTAATGAAACTATCCTTACAAGGTTAACAAGAATTACATGCCAGGTTCTGGGCAGAAATATAATTAAGCATTAATTAGGTGTGGATGAAAAGAGTCAAAATATTTAAAATATTTGAAGACATTTATTCTGAGCCAAATATGAGTGACCAATGGCCTGAGGCAGTTTCAAGAGTTTCCCCAGAAGGTCATACTTCACTATTTTGTTTCTTAATATGCATGGCCAGGTTGCTCCCCTCTGGCGTCTACATTCAATTAACACTTTGATGTTAACAGCTGTGGATCATCAGGAGATTGGCTCTCCCTGGAGCCCTGGCTCTGGCTGTGTGATAATTGTTGAACCATTATTCAACAGGAGAAGAGCCTTCTCCTGTTCAGCTCATGCCCATCTAACTACCTGTAACATACCAAATTTATCTTTTAATCATTATACACTCACTTTCTTTGTCTTTCTTGTTTTTAAGTTTGTTTTGTCTAAGTCTTGCTACTCCTCCTCACTTTTGGTTTTCATTTGTGTGGAATGCCTTTTTCCATGCCTTTACTGTGATTCTCTATGTAGCTTGGTTGCTGATATTGGCAACAGTGCATCAAGCATGTGGGTAGGTGGGTATTCTGGCTCCTGGAAGTGGGTGTGATGTGGGCAATGGCTGTAGCAGTGGTGAGGCAACCCACCGGACCCAAAGCAATTCATGCTGGTGTTGGCAGTGGCTGTGAAAGGCTGGGTGAGCCATTCTTCTGGCTCACAGGTGGCTTATGTGGGTGGGCACCAGCTGTTGTGGTATTGGCAGTTTTGGTAGGCCTGACCTCAGACCTTTGAAGGAATGTTCAGATGTCAATGGTGGTGGGCTTGGCTGTGTGATCCCCAGGTTCCTGCCCAGAGTCCACAAATACTGAGGGAATGGGATTGGGCTGGTAGACTTATGCTCAGCTCATCTGGTAGTGTGTTCATGTGCTGGCTATGATAGGCAGAGGTGAAGATGTCCCCAGGTCACTGGCAGAATGCTCAGGTGGGGCCAGTGGTGACTACACTGTGAGCCTGCCTCCAGGGAGTATGAGGTCACTATCAGTGGGAGCAGCATAGGCAGGCAGCTATGGAGCTCTCAGTTTGCTCATGTCTTGTTTCTGCAGCTGCTTGAAGCCGCTGGCAGCAGCAGAAGTAGTGGGCATATTTGTCTTTAAGGCATGTGAAAGTGCTCAGCCTCCCCTTTTCCTCCTCGGCCTAGTGGCATCTGTGGCATTGGCCCCAGGTCAGGACATAGTCCTTTGGGGCTATGCTTTCACACTGGCACTGGCTGCAGGCCACTCAACAGAGAGGGTGGGACCATTCTCAGTGCAAGCTTCATAGACAGGCAGCTGTGAGATATGCGGGTTTCACACATCTCAGTCCCACAATAGCCTGCCTATCATCTTTCTCCTTTTTTGCTTTTGGTGCCTTCTATCACTTCTCTATTGAATTTCAGTGTTCTCTCTTACATGACCTATTAGAAGTGTGAATAATTGCTTGCTGTGTTGGTTCCTCTCTATGGAAGGGTCACATACTAGCTGCATTTAGTTAACTATCTTGCCTTTTCCTCAAAATAAAGCACCTGCTAATCCTATTAAGTATCCCTTTTATGTCATAGTTTTTCTATTTTTGCTTTCAAGATTTTCTCTTTATCTATTACATTAATGTGGCTGTGGTATGTCTAGATGGGGAAGTCTTTGAGTTTCTTCTACTTGGAGATCTTTAGGCTTCTTGCATGTGTAATAAAATGTCTCATAAAATTTGGAGAGTTTTCATACAATATTTATTTAACTATTTTTTTCTTCCCTTTTCATTTTTTTTCTCTTCTGGGATTCCTCTTAAACATTTGTATGCTTTATGATATCACACATCTGTGATATCTGCCAGGATATCTGTGATATCTCTCAGGATCTGCCTATTTCTCTTCATTTTTTCACTTTGCTTTTCAGACTACATAATCTTAATTTTCATTTTTTTATTCTTTATTTGCTAGCTAATACCTGTTTCTGAGCCCTTCTAGTGAATTTTTTATTTCAATCCCCTTCAAAGAATTTCTATTTGATTATTTCAAATAGAAATAATCAATTTCAAATAGAAATAGTCTCTACCTGTTTATTGAAATTCTCTGTTTTGTAACACTTTGGTCTCATACCTTTTAGGCACAATTTTCTTTACTCTTTTGTTGGGAAAAAGCTGAGTGTTGGGAGGGAAACTGAGACAGGGCTTGCATAATGTCCTCTGCAATATGTCTAGACTTGCTGGCTCCATGCTTCTAGCCCTCCTAGGCTCCTAGATCAATTGTATTCCCAGTATCTCAAGTAGCAGAACATGTTCCTTATAAACGCTAAACTGTCACAGCTGTAGATCATGCACCTGCCCTTTTGACCTCCACATTCTCACCACCTGTTTCTTTGTTGGATTACCAATAAATAGCGTGGGCTCCCAGAACTCGGGGCCTTCGCAGCCTCCATGATCGTGATGGTTCCCTGCTTTCCACTTCTCTCTCTCAAACTGTCTTTTTCTCAGTCCTTTGACTCTGCTGGAATTTGTCACCCCCACGATCTGGTGTTAGGTCTGATCACCCCAACACTCTTTTAAAAATATTTTTGATACTCTACATAGTCTTTTGCCTACTCAGTCCACAATCTGGACCCCTAAGGGACTTTTGCTTTTGATTATCTTTTCTTCTTTATATGTAGCATACTACCCTGTTTTTTCCCCATCTTTCTTAATTTTTGGCTGAAAACGACATTTTACTAATTAGATGAAATATTGTTGTAAGTCTGCTATCAGCTTCTTTCTCACCCACATGATTTGTGGTTGTTGCTGGTTTGTTCTCATTATTGCCATCTTTCTTATTAGCACTTATTAGCAGCCTTAGTGAACTAAGTAGTTTATCCCTATGATTGTGGAGCCACTGAGTACTCTGCTAGCTGTTTTCTTCTTGTTTTATGTTTAAGCCTGTCTTTCTTGGTGTCACACCTGAGTCAATATAGTTTATTGCTCAGCCAAGAATTTGTCAGATTTTCTTAACCTTGCCTTTATATTCTCCACTTTTTTCTCCCCTAAAGGGATATATGTAAGAAAGAACACTTTAAAACTTCAAGCAGTTTCCCAGACTGTCTTAGGATTCCCTTTTTGCTTGTACCCAATCTCAAAGTCATCCACAGGTGAGTAATTGGAGCCTTCTCCTTTCACAAATATTTCCTGGACATATGCATAACTGTCTACATGAGTGAATCCTATTATATTGCCTGCATCATGTCAGAGCTTTCCAAATTATTTTTTTTGTTATCATTTAGCTTTCCGGTATATTCTTTTACATTCCTGGCCAGGCTCTAGTTTGCCACATCTTAAATCAGTCTTAGGCAGCTGAGATGTTGCTTGAGTTTGCTATTATTTGAATAACAGTCAAATAAGACAATATATTCACTTTGAGAATAGTGATTTTTTGGGAACCCACAGGTTTTGATGAAATATTAACTGTATTACAGGGGTGATGCTTTTAACAGAAATACAAAAGATATCAAATTTCTCCAATGTCAGCAATGCCATCAATTTTGGCCACTGCACTACTAAGCATGGGCGTGAAGGGTTGTAGGATAAGCACAAATTAAAATGTTATAAATTCCACTATCTTACTGCATGGGGTTCACTAGTTTTCTCTGGGATAGATCAGTTGCAGTTTGTTCTATGACTTTAATTGCTAGAGTTCTGTAATGGTTTGTTTCATTTGTTTTACCCCATTTTAATGGTTTTGCGAGGAGAGCAAGTGAACCAAGGTCCCCACTCTACTATTCTGGAAGTCGATCAATCAAGAGAGTTTTTTTAAGCTGGATAAGATGTTTGAGTAGATGACTACTCTCTTGCTTTGAACTCTGAGATTCTATGCTTTTGTAACTTAAAATGTGCTCCTGTGAAAATAAAATATGTATTCTAAAGCAAGCCTTCACATATAAATGAAGCTGGAGATTGTTAATATTACCTTATAAAAGAATGAGTATGAATTGTTTCCATTTCTGGAGGAAGTTATTTAAGGGCTTTGGGAACAGAATAATCCACTCATTTAATTTAATTTTTTATTACTATTACGACTCTTACAACATGGTGTCTATTACTTGGAAGAGAATAATTAGTCAATGCACATGATACCAGATTTAGAATCCCAGAAATAAAACATCCTACCACATCTCTGTGTTTGGATAGATAAAAAGGAAGCTGACACACAAGAACCTACTGAAGGTTTGACAGCTGGTCACATCCAAACCTTGGTTTCAAAACCCTCTTTAGTTCCACAAACTCTGTGGAGAAAAGGGTGGTTTCCATTTAGTGATAAAGTAGCATTTGCATTTATTGGAAATACACTAGGCTTATATGGCCAAAACATAAAAGTAAAACAAAAATAAAAACAAAACAGTGGTAAAGTTAATCTTTTTGCAGTCAATATTAGGCATAAAATGTAGTAGTGAGCTTTTTAAAATTAAATATAACAAATCAGTAATTTGGTCCCACCACCTGACAATTAGGCATGCTACACCTTGTGTGTTGTCTGTCTAAAATTACATGAAGCCCATGTATTTAAAAATGTGATCTGAGAGGCAGTTTGTTTACATCTCTACCGTTTTTAAAGTCACAAGTACAATTAGGCTCTCTAGTTAGCTGACTGGAATTCATACATGAGTGAACAACAACAATTAAAAACCAAGATTAATCAAATTACTGTAAGTACATCATCACGAACAAATAATCATGTAAATATTGACTGAATTTTGAGCAAATCAGGACACAGATTTTATTTTTCACATTGCTGGGGGATTGGAAAAAATATTCCACAGATAGGACTAAATATCCTCAAAACCTCTACAATCAGCTTTCCCCAACACCATCTGGACATTATATAATACATTCACAGTCCTTTGATGCATCATGGGCATTTCATTGGAAAAGTAGTACGTGCATCTGTGTATATATGTGTGAGTATTGTAATAGTCCTTGTAATATAGTGATTTTAGTCCGGTCAGATAATAATCCACTCAGTGATTCCACTCCACTGAACTACGTAACCAACTTTAGAGCTTGGCTAGCAACTCAGCTACTTTCTGGAAATGGAGAGAATTCACACAGCCCTGCACTGAAACAAGAAAGCTTCCTTTCCCTTGGAATCTTTGTAAAGTAAATATGTAGTAGTTCTATACCTACCTTTTTTGCCCAGTGATAACACCGAAAGGAGAGAGAACAGAATATATCTTCTCACACTCCAAGATTAGATGTCATACAGAGTTATATAATTATGACCATATATGTCAGCATAAGAGCAAACTATTTTTCTCCCTTTAAACTTTTAAATTATTATCTCATATATGCATGCCTAATCTGTTTTGAGTCCACCTATGTTACCAGTATATTGTATAGAGAATGATTAGTATATCAGGCCACTGTTGTTATAGTTGAGACAGGAAAAAGATAATTTTGCTTTGACAAACCAGTAATTTATTTCTGCAAAATTAACAAGGGATGATCTCACTGAGCACTGTATTTTGCAATTAATGGAATTTGAAAAATGACCACAACAATCCTAGGATCACTAAATTAAAACTAGCGGCAATGTCCTCTGGCACACAGAGAGGCATGTAACTTATGTAATCTTTTATTTTTTTATTGTGATAAAATATATGTAATAAATATCATTTTATAGACTTAAAAGCTTACAATTAACTGATATTAAATATACCCATAATGTTGTATAACCATCATCACTATCTATTCCCAAAACTATTTTAGTATTCTTATAAAAACCTTATACACATTAGACAATTACTCCTTATTCTTCCCATGCCCCAAACTCTAGTCAACCCTATGCTACTTTATGTCTTTATGTATTTACCTATTCCTACTATAAGTGGAATCATACAATATTTATTCATCTGTATCTGGCTTATTTTACTTGGCATAATATTTTCAATGTCCACTAATGCTGTAGCATATATAAAAATTACATTATTTTCTTTAGGTGAATAATATTCCGTTGTATGAATATACAATGTTGGTTTAACTCTTCATTTACGGATGAACATGGGTTTTTTACATCTTTTGGCCAATCTGAGTAAAGCTACTGTAAACATTGTTGTACAAATATTTGTTTGAGTCTATGTTTTCAATTATTTTGTATACATAACCTAGCAGTGAAATTGCCGGGTCTTAAGGTGGTTCTAGGTTTAATATTTTGAGAAAATTCCAAACTGTTTTCTACAGATGTTGTACTACTTTACATTTCCCACCAGCAATGCATGAGGGTTTCAATTTCTTCACATCCTTTACAGCAATTGTTATTTTCTGTTTCATTTTATATTACCAATTCTAATTGGTGTAAAATGGTATTGTATTGAGATTTTAATTTGCATTTCCCTAATTACTAATGATGTTGGGCTTATTTTTGTTTACTGGCCATTCATATATCTCCTTTGGAGAAATATCTATCCAAGTCATTTGCCCATTTTTTGAATTGGGTTGTTTTGTTTATGTTGAGCTATAGACATTCTTTATATATTCTGGACAGCTTACCAGACATTTTATTTGCAGATGTTGTCTCCTATTCTCTACATTGTGTTTTCAGTTTATTGATAACGACCTTTGATGCATAAACTTTAATTGTGAAAACGTCCACTCTATTTATGTTTCTGTTGTTGCTTGTATTTTTTGTGTTATATACATAAAATCTTCACCTCTGTGGATATCCATATCCATAATGTCATATCCAATCCAATACAATGTAGTAGACATTTTCCTGATGTTTATGTCTAAGAGTTTTATAATTTTGTATCTCCAGTTTAGGTACTTGAGCCATTTTGAAATAACTTTGGATATACTTTAAGGTCACAGTTCAAATTCATCCTTTTTCATGTGGATATTCAACTTTTGTAGCACCATTCATTTAAAAGACTGTCCTTTCTTCATTGAAGGCTCTTGACATTGTTGTTGAAAATCAATTCACTATATATATGAAGGTTTATTTCTGAGCTCTCTATTCTATCCTATTGATGTTTGTATCTGTCCGCATGCCAGCACCACCTTGGTTTTTTAATAAACTTTCTTTTTGTGTGTGTGTGTGTACATATACTTTATCTTTGTAATATGTCACAGACAATTAGAATTTAAATTAACCTAGTGATTCCTTGTGCATTCTTTTATAAATACTTTTATTGGTACATAATAATTGTACATATTTTTGAGGTACTTATGATATTTTGATACATGCATTCAATGTGTAATCATCAAATAAGGATCTTTAGCATATTGATCACTTAAAACACATATCACTTTTTATGCTGGGAACATTTCAAATCTTCTCTTTCTAGCTATTTTGAAATATACAATAAATGATTGTTAACTGTAGGCACCCTACTGTAATATCAAACACTAGAATTTACTCTTTCTGTTTAACTGTATGTTTGTGCCCATTAGCCAACCTCTCTTTATCCCCCTAACCTTCCCAGATTTTTGAATAAATATTTAATTGACAAAAAATAATTGTTTATACATCTGGAGGACAATGTGATGTTTCAATACACATATATTATAGAAGGATTTAATCAAGCTAATTGACATATTTGTCACTTCACAAATTTCATTTTTGTCTGGTAAGAACATCAAAAATCTGTTTTGCAATTTTGAAATAAACAATACATTTTTATTAATTATGGTCATCACACTCCTTGGTATTTACCCATATGGTTTGTAAACTTATGTCAAAACGAAAACCTGCACATGGATATTTATAGCAGTTGTGTTTGTAATTGTCAAAACTTGGAAGCAACCAAGATGCTATTCAATAGGTGAATAAACATACAAAGGTAAAACCAGACAATGGAATATTATTCAGAAATAAAAGGAAATGAGCCACAGAAAGACTTGAAAGAAGCTTAAATAACTATTAAGTAAAAAGCAAATCTGGAAAAGGCGCATACTCTGTGATTTCAACTATATGGCACTCTGGAAAAGGCAAAATTGTGGAGACAGTAAAATCCAGTGGTTTCCAGGGGTTCTACTGGGGAAATGAATTTAAGTACAGTATAGGTAATCTTTAAGGCAGTAAAATTATTCTGTATGATACTATAATTATGGAAATGTATCATTTACATTTGTCAAAACCCATAGAATGTGCAGCACCAAGAGTGAACTCTAATCTAAGAATGAAAGGGTATACACTAGTCTTATTCCTGATCATGGTGGAAAACATTCTATTTCTTCACTACTGAGTATGATATTAGGTGTAAGGCTTTTGTAGTTGCTCTTTATCAAAGTGAGGAAGTTCCTCTCTATTTGTAGTTTGCTGAGGGTTTATGATGATGATGATGATGAAGAATGGGTGTTGGATTTAGACAAATCCTTTTTTTTTTACTCTATTCATTTACTCTATTCATGTGATCATGCCATTTTTCTATTTTAGACTTTTGATGTCATGAATTACATTACTCGATTTTTTTAATGTTGAACCAGCCTTTCAACCTGGAATAAATCCCACTTGGTCATGGTGGATAGTTGTTTTATATATGGTTAGATTTTATTTGCTAGTGTTTTGTTGAGGATTTTGGCACCTGTGTTAATGAAAGTTATTAGAGTGTAATTTTCCTATCATGTCTTTTTGTCTGGTTTGGTATCAGGATAATACTAACCTGATACAATTAGTTAGGAGGTGTTCTTGTTTCTATTTTTATGGAAGAGATTGTAGAAAATTGGTATACTTTGTTCCTTAAATGTTTGGTAAAATGCATCAGTGAACCCACCTGGGCTTGGTGATTTCTGTTTTGGAAAGTTATTATTAATTCAATATGTTTAATAGATACAGACCTATTCATATTGTCTATTTCTCTTTGTATGAGTTTTGGCATATTGCATCTTTCAAGTAATTAAACCATTTCATTTCTTCTAGATTATTAAATTTGTGGACATACAGCTGTTCATAATAATCCTTTATAATAACTTGAATGTCAATAGAATTTGTAGTGATTGTCCCTTTTTTATTTCTGATATTAATTTTTGTCTTCTTTTTTTCTTAGTTAACATAGGTGGAGGCGAATCAGTTTTATTAATCTGTAAAAGCAACCAGCTTTTGGTTTTATTGATTTTCTTTATTGAATATCTGTTTTCAGTTTTATTAATCTGTGCTCTAATTTCTATTATTTCAATTCTTCTGCTTACTGAGGTTTTAACTTCCTCTTCTTTTTTTAACTTCCTAAAGTGGAAACTGAGATTATTGATTTTAAATCTTTCCTCCTTTCTAATATATGGACTCAATGCTGTAATTTTCCTTGAAGAAATACTTTCATTTTTTTGTCTCACATTTTAATAAGTTGTCTTATTATTTTCATTTAGTTCAGTATTAAAAATTTTTTGTGAGACTTTTTTGACCCATGTGTTATTTATAAATGTGTTGTTTAATCTTCAAGTACTTTAAGATACTCCATCTTTCTTTCTTGTATGTATTTCTTATTTAATTTCATTGTGGTCTGAGACCATACACTGTCTTAAGTTTTTATTTTTAAAAATTTGTTGTGTGTTTTATGACCCAGGATGTGATATATTTTAATGAGTTTTTTATATATATGTCAGAATAATGTGTACTCTACTCTTGTTAGATGAAGTACTTTGTAGATGTCAATTACATTTAGGTGATTGATGGTGCTATTGAGTTTAACAATGCCTTACTGATTTTCTGCCTGCTGTATCTGTCCATTGCTGATTGAGGGTTGTTGAAGTCTCCAGCTATAATAGTGAATTTATATGTTTCTCCATGCTGTTCCATCGGTTTTTGCCTCACATATTTTGATGCTTTCACCACATTGTTTTAATTATGGTTGCTTTGTAACTAGTTTTATAGTCAAGAAACATTAGCCATCTAACTTTATTATTTTTCGTGATTCCTTTGCTAGTCAAGGTTCTTTGTAATTATAAATTTTCAGATCTGCCTACTTCTGGAGAAACAAAAGTTGAAATTTTGATAGGGATTTTATTGAATCTGTAGATTGCTTTGGGTAATATTGACATCTTAACAATATTAAGTGGTCTTATCAATGAGCATCCCATATTTTCAATTTATTTAGATCCTTAATTTTGTTCAACCATATGTTTTAGTTTTCAGCATGTCTTCTATATCATTGGTTAGATCTTTTCTTAAATATTTAATATTTTAGATGTTATTGTAAATTTAAGTGGTTTTTCACATTCTTTTTCAGATTGCTTATTACTAATGCATAGAAATGTAACTCAAACATTGATTTTGGACCCTACAACTTTTCTAAATTTGGTTATTAGTTCTGGTACCTTTCTTGTGGATGATTTGGTAGAATTTGATCCAGAAATTCAAGAATGTTCCAGCATAAGAAAATCAACCAATGTAATACAGTTCAGTAATAGAATGAGACAAAAATTATCATATAAATTTATTCAAAAGGAGTATTTGAAAAAATTCCACACCCTTTTATAATAGAAACTCTCATAGATCTAGGAACAGAGGCAAAAATTTCAACATGATTAAGTGAATTTATTAAACATTCAAGTAACATCATCCTTGATGGGGAAATACAGTGGTGAAAGACAAAACATTTCCCCTAAGATCAGAAACAAGAAAAGGATGACCACTTTCCCTCCTGCTATTTAATATTTTAATAGAAAGTATTGCCATAGCTATCAGACAACAAAAATAAATGAAAACTTCAAAATAAGAAAGAAGTAAAACTATCTCTATTCACAGATGACATGATCCTGTATATAAAGAGCACAATTTGAATAGACATTAAATCAGTTCACTAAGCCTGTTTGTTCCTCACTTGAGAAGTGAAAATCATTTCTTTTCATGCTTACCTCACTGGATATTTGAGATGATTAAACATTATGAAAAATGTGAATGTACTTAAAGACAATTAGGTGCTCTTTAAGTCAATCGTGTTTGTTTTGGGGTGGATCAAGAGGTCAGGAGATGGAGACCATCCTGGCCAACATGGTGAAACCCTGTCTCTACTAAAATACAAAAAATTAGCTGAGCGTGGTGGCACGCACCTGTAGTCCCAGCTACTCAGGAGGCTGAGGCAGGGGAATCCCTTGAACCTGGGAGGCGGAGGTTGCAGTGAGCTGAGATTGTACCACTGCACTCCAGCCCGGTGACAGAATGAGACTCTGTCTCAAAACAACAACAACAAAAAAAAAACAGAGGAAAAGCTTCATGACATTGAATTTGGCAATGATTTCTTGACTATGACTTCTAAAGCACAGACAATAAAATAAAAAATAGATTAATTGGACTTAACAATTAAGCACTTTTGTGTATCAAAGGATACGATTAATAGAGGGAAAAGGCTACCTACAAAGTGGAAGGATACATTTAGTATTCATATATCTGTTAAGGAATTAATATTGAGACAATATTTTCATGTGATTGTTATTCCAGCTGCTAGGTACACACCCAAAATAAAGTAAGGGCTCAAACAGATATTTGTACACCCATGCTCATAACCCCATTATTTATAATAGCCAAAAAGTGGAAAACAATGCATATGTCTAAAGATAGATTAATGGATAAGCAAACTATGTTATAAATACACTGGAATATTATTCCATCTTAACAAGTAATTAAATTGTGATACATGCTACAGTGTTGATGAGCCTTGAAGACATTACACCAAATAAAATAAAACAGACACGAAAGGACAAATATTGTATAATGCCTTATATCAGATACCTAGATTAGTCAAATTCATAGGGACAGAAAGTAAAATGGTGGTTTCCAGCAACTGAAAGGAAAGAGGTATGAGGAGCTATTGTTTAGTGGGTATAGAGTTTCAGTGTGGGAAACATAAAAACATTTAACCATGATGGTTGCAAAATAATATACCACTAACTTATAAACTTAAAAATAATTAAAACAGTACACTACAAAGTTTGTAGTGTAGATGTCACAGCACAACTTGGTGTATATAAATTCAGCCTTTTCCGGTCATCAGAATTTGAATTGAAAATGTTAGTATTTGAGAAAAAGTAGGCTGGACATGGTGGCTCATGCCTGTAATCTCAACACTTGGAGGTGTAATCTCAACAATTGAGGCCAAGGCAGGCTGATTGCTTGAGCCCAGGGGTTCGAGACCAGCCTAGGCAACATGGTGAAACCCATCTCTACAAAAAGTACACAAATTAACCAGGTGTGGTTGCACATGACTGTAGTCCCTGCTACTCAGGAGACTGAGAGGCAGGAGGATCACTTGAGCCCTGGAGTTTGAGGCTGCAGTGAGCCCTGATCATGGCACTGCACTCTAGCCTGGGTGACAGAGAATGACCCCATCTCAAAAATGTAAAATAAAGGAAAAGAAAAGAAAGAAAAATGAAAAGAAAAAGTAGCCAGGTATGGTGGCTCATGCCCATAATCCCAGCACTTTGGAAGGCTGAGGTGGAAAGATCATTTGAGACCAGGAGCTCAAGGTTGCAGTGAGCCATGAGCCATGATTGTAACACTGCATTCCAGCCTGGGTAACAGAGTGAGACTCTGTCTCAAAAAACAAAACTAAACAGAAAAAGTACATGTTAGGGATTAAAGGATTCAGTACTTTATAGGTGCAGAAGTAGTTATTCTCTCTCCAAAATTGAATCTACAACATCTTGTGGGCAATACAATTTGAAATGACACAGCAGAGACTAAAACCCCAAGTAATAGACTGAGTTATAGGTTTCTTTTAATATCTCCCTGCCTCAGATCAGATTTGGTCTAGAAACTTCTAAATTAGTTAAATTTATAAAAATTTTAGGGTTGGTTCCCCCTGAAACAGGGACAGAAACTGACACTAATGCAGGGCATACCCTGTGAATCCTGGTAAGTTGATTTGTTTCTGAATTAGGCTAGAATGCAGCTAGAGAAGAATCCAAGAAAGAGAACAAAACATAATAAAACAGTGGTTATATTAAAGTATGAAAAATAGTATGTAATAAAGATATCACTTTTGTGTCTGAATCAAACTTTCTTAAATTTGATTAAATATTAATTATTGATGTGCTATATGGATGTTTCAAATGTGCACCTGACAAAAGAGAGGTTTGTTTTGTTGAAGCATAATTAAATCCAAAGAAAAAGGCATTTGGCTAATTAGAAAGCTGAAGGGCCATCAAAAATAACCAAAGTAAATGTTCAAAAATCAACTACAGAACTCAAACATGAAAAACATACCTTAGAAGTATATATAAAGGTTTCAACTGCCACATTTTATTTCAATAGATTTTGGGAAACAGGTGGTGTTTGGTTACATGAATAATAATGAATTCTTATACTGGGAATTGCTGAGATTTGGTGCACCTCTCACCCAAGCGGTGTATACAGTACCCAATGTGTTGTCTTTTATCCCTTGCCACCCTCCCACCCTTATCCCCTGAGTTCCCAAAGTCCATTATATCATTCTTATGCCTATGCATCCTCACAGCTTAGCTCCCAATTACAAGTGAGAACATACAACATTTGGTTTTCCAATCCTGAATTACTTAGAATAATGGTCTCCAACTCCATCCAGGTTGCAGTGAATGCCATTATTTCATTCCTTTTTATGGCTGAGTAGTAGTCCATGGTGTATATATATACTACATTTTCTTTATCTACTTATTGGTTGATGGATATTTAGGTTGGTTCCTTATCTTTCCAATTGCGAATTGTGCTGCTATAACCGTGTGTAAATGTCTTTTTCATATAATGACTTCTTTACATTTGGGTACATACCCAGTAGTGGGATTCCTAGATCGAATGGTAGTTCTACCTTTAGTTCTTTAAGGAAACTTTATACTGTTTTTCATAATGGTTGTACTAGTTTATATTCCCACCAGCAGTGTAAAAGTGTTCCCTTTTCACCACATCCATGCCAGCATCTATTATTTTTTGATTTTTAAATTATGGCCATTTTTGTTAAAGTAAAGTGGTATATCATGTATATCATTGTGGTTTTCATTTGCATTTCCCTGATAATTAGTGATTTTGAGCATTTTTTTTATATGACTTTTGGCCATGTGTATATGTTCATTTGATAATTTTCTATTCATGTCATTTGCCCACTTTTAAAATGTGATTTTTTTCTTCTTGCTGATTTGTATGAGTTCCTTGTATATTCTGGCTACTTGTCCTTTGTCAGATGCATATTTTGCAAATATTTTCTCCCATCCTGTGGGTTGTCTGTTTAGTCTGCTGATTATTTCTTTTGCTGTGCAGCAGCTTTTTAGTTTAATTAGGTCCAATCTATTTATTTTTGTTTTTGTTGCATTTGCTTTTGGTTTCTTGACCTTGAATTTTTGCCTAAGCCAATGTCTAGGAGAGTTTTTCCAATGCTATCTTCTAGAATTTTTATGGTTTCAGTTCTTATATTTAAGTCTTTGATCCATGCTGGGTTGATTTTTTATAAGGTAAGAGATGAGAATCCAGGTGAATTCTTCTATATGTGGCCTGCCAATTATCCCAGTACCATTTGTTAAATAGGGTGTCCTTTTCCCACTTTGTTTTTGTTTGCTTTGTCAAGGATCAGTAGGCTGTAAGTATTGGGCTTTATTTCCAGGGTCTCTATTCTGTTTCATTGGTTTACATGCCTGTTTTTAACCAGTACCATTTGCAGTTTGGATAGTTATTGTATTATAGTATAGAAGTCGTGTAATGTGATGCTTCCAGATTTGTTCTTTTTGCTTAGTATTGCTTTGGCTAGACAGGCTCTTTATTGGTTCCATGATGGTTTATTCTAGTTCCGTGAAGAATGATGATTGTACTTTGATAGGAATTGCATTGAATCTGTAGACTGCTGTGGGCAGTATGGTCATTTTCACAATATTGATTCTACCCATACATGAGTATGGGATATGTTTCCACTTGTTTTTGTCATTGATGATTTATTTCAGCAGTGTTTTGTAGTTTTCCTTGTAGAGATCTTTCACTTCCTTGGTTAGGTGTATTCCTAAGTATTTTATTTTATTTATTTATTTATTTATTTATTTTTGCAGCTGTTGTAAAAGGGATCAAGTTCTTGATTTGAGTCTCAGCTTGCTCATTGTGAGTGTATAGCAGTGCTACTCATTTGTGTACATTGATTTTGTAGCCTGAAACTTTACTGAATTCATTCATCAGGTCTAGTAGTTTTTAGATGAGTCTTTGGAGTTTTCTAGGAATCCAGTCATATAATCAGCGAGCAAAGACAGTTTGGCTTCCTCTTTACCAATTTGGACGCCCTTTATTTCTTTCTCTTCTCTGATTTCTCTGGCTAGGACTTCCAGTACTATGTTGAATAGAAGCTGTGAAAGTAGGCATCCTTGTCTTGTTCCACATTCAGGGTAATGCTTTCAACTTTTTCCCAGTTAGTATAATATTGGTCATGGGTTTGTCATAGATGACTTTTATTACCTTGAGTTATGTCCCTTCTTTGCCAGTTTTGCTGAGGATTTTATTCATAAAGTGATGCTGGATTTTGTCAGTTGCTTTTTCTGCATTCTTATCATAAGATTTTTTTTATAATTCTGTTTGTGTAATGTATCAGCTTTATTGACTTGCATACGTTAAATCATCCCTGCATCCCAGGGATGAAACCCACTTGATCATGGTGTATTTTCATTTTGGTATGCTATTGGATTTGGTTAGCCAGTATCTTGCTGAGAATTTCTGCATCTATGTTCATCAGAGTTATTGGTCTGTCATTTTCTTTTTTTGTTATGTCCTTTCCTGGTTTAGTTATGAGAATGATACTGGCGTCATAGAATGATTTAGGGAGGATTCCATCTTTATCTTTTGTAATCATTTCAATAGAATTTGGACCAATTCTTCTTTGAATGTCTGATAGAATTCAGGTGTGAATCCACCTGATCCTGGACTTTATTTATTGGCAACTATTTATTACTCTTTCAATCTTGCTACTTGTTATTGTTCTGTTCAGAGTTTCTATTTCTTTCTGATTTAATTTAAGAGGGTTTTATATTTCCAGGAATATAACCATCTCCTCTATAACTTCTAGTTTTTGAGCATATAGGTGTTCATAGTAGCCTTGAATGATCTTTGTTTCTGTGGTATTGGTTGTAATATCTCACATTTCATTTATAATTGAGCTTTTTTGAAGCTTCTCTCTTCTTTTCTTGGTTAATCTTGCTAATAGTCTATCGATATTGTGGCTCTTTTCAAATAACCAGCTTTTTGTTTCTTTTATCTATTGTGTTTTTGTTTCAATTTCAGTTAGTTCTATTCTGATTCTTGTTATTTCTTTTCTTCTGCTGGGTTTGGGTTTGCTTTGTTCTTGTTTCTGTAGTTCTTTGAGGTGTGACTTTAGATTGTCTATTTGTGCTCTTTCAGACTTTTTGATGTAAACATTTAATGCTGTGAACTTTTCTCTTAACACCACTTTTGCTGTATCCCAAAAGTTTGGATAAGTTGTGTCACTGTTATAGTTCAGCTCAAAGGCTTGTTTAATTTTCATCTTGATTTCATTGTTCACCCAAAGATCATTGAAGAGCAAACTATTTAATTTCCATGTATTTGTATAGTTTTGAGAATTCCTTTTGAGGTTAATTTCCAGTTTTATTCCACTGTGGTCTGAGAGGGTACTTGACATAATTTTAGTTTTCTTAAATTTATTGAGACTGATTTTGTGATCTTTCCTATGGTCTGTCTTGGAGAATGCTCCATGTGCTAATGGAAAGTGCATATTCTCAAGTTGTTAGGTAGAATGTTCTGTAAATATCTGTTTTTTTTTTTGTTTTTTTTTTTCTTTTTTTTATTATTATTATTATACTTTAGGTTTTATGGTACATGTGCGCAAAGTGCAGGTAAGTTACATATGTATACATGTGCCATGCTGGTGCGCTGCACCCACCAACTCGTCATCTAGCATTAGGTATATCTCCCAATGCTATCCCTCCCCCCTCCACCCACCCCACAACAGTCCCCAGAGTGTGATGTTCCCCTTCCTGTGTCCATGTGTTCTCATTGTTCAATTCCCACCTATGAGTGAGAATATGCGGTGTTTGGTTTTTTGTTCTTGTGATAGTTTACTGAGAATGATGATTTCCAATTTCATCCATGTCCCTACAAAGGACGTGAACTCATCATTTTTTATGGCTGCATAGTATTCCATGGTGTATATGTGCCACATTTTCTTAATCCAGTCTATCGTTGTTGGACATTTGGGTTGGTTCCAAGTCTTTGCTATTGTGAATAATGCCGCAATAAACATACGTGTGCATGTGTCTTTATAGCAGCATGATTTATAGTCCTTTGGGTATATACCCAGTAATGGGATGGCTGGGTCGAATGGAATTTCTAGTTCTAGATCCCTGAGGAATCGCCACACTGACTTCCACAAGGGTTGAACTAGTTTACAGTCCCAGCAACAGTGTAAAAGTGTTCCTATTTCTCCACATCCTCTCCAGCACCTGTTGTTTCCTGACTTTTTAATGATTGCCATTCTAACTGGTGTGAGATGGTATCTCATTGTGGTTTTGATTTGCATTTCTCTGATGGCCAGTGATGGTGAGCATTTTTTCATGTGTTTTTTGGCTGCATAAATGTCTTCTTTTCAATGGAACAGAACAGAGCCGTCAGAAATAATGCCACATATCTACAAGTATCTGATCTTTGACAAACCTGACAAAAACAAGAAATGGGGAAAGGATTCCCTATTTAATAAATGGTGCTGGGAAAACTGGCTAGCCATATGTAGAAAGCTGAAACTGGATCCCTTCCTTACACCTTATACAAAAATCAATTCAAGATGGATTAAAGACTTAAATGTTAGACCTAAAACCATAAAAACCCTGGAAGAAAACCTAGGCATTACCATTCAGGTCATAGGCATGGGCAAGGATTTCATGTCTAAAACACCAAAAGCAATGGCAACAAAAGCCAAAATTGACAAATGGGATCTCATTAAACTCAAGAGCTTCTGCACAGCAAAAGAAACTACCATCAGAGTGAACAGGCAACCTACAAAATGGGAGAAAATTTTCGCAACCTACTCATCTGACAAAGGGCTAATATCCAGAATCTACAATGAACTCCAACAAATTTACAAGAAAAAAACAAACAACCCCATCAAAAAGTGGGCGAAGGACGTAAATATCTGTTAAGTCCATTTGTTCTAGGGTATAGTTTAAGTCCATTGTTTCTTCGTTGACATTCTGTCTTGACCTGTCTAGTGTTGTCAGTGGAGTATTGAAGTTTTCCACTATTATTCTGTTGTTGTCTAGCTAATTTCTTAGGTCTAGTAGTAATTGTTTTATAAATGAGGGAGCTCCATTTTTAGATGCATATATATTTAGGATTGTGATATTTTTCTGTTGGCTTAATCTTTTTATCATTATATAATGTCCCTGTTTGTCTTTTTTTTTTTTTTTTACCATTGTTTCTTTAAAGTCTGCATTCTCTGTTATAAGTGTAGCTGCTCCTGCTCACTTTTGGTTTCCATTTGCGTAGAATGTCTTTTTTTCACCCCTTTATATTAAGTTTATGTGCATCCTTATGTATTAGGTGAATCACTTGGAGACAGCAGATACTTGGTTGGTGGACTTTTATCCATTTTGCAGTTCTGTATCTTTTAACTGGCGCATTTAGGCCATTTACATTCAACATTAGTATTGAGATGTGAGGTACTGTTCTATTCATTATGCTAGTTGTTGTTTTAATACCATTTTTTATTATTATGTTATTGTTTTATAGGCTCTGTGAGACTTATGCTTTAAGGAGGTTTTAGGTTGGCGTATTTTGAGGTTTTGTGTCAAGATTTAGAAATCCTTTCACCATTTCTTTTAGGGCTCACTTAGTAGCGGCAAATCCTCTCATTATTTGTTTGAAAAATACTTTATCACTCCTTCCATTATGAAGCTCAGTTTTTGCTGGATACAAAAGTCTTGGCTGACAATTATTTTCTTTCAGGAGGCTAAAGATGGGACCCCAGTCCCTTCTGGCTTGTAAGGTTTCTGAATTTTTTATCTGGCAATTCAGAGATTTCTTCTTGGTTTGGATCCATTTTTGGGAAACTGGTCTGATTTTTTAGGGATGTTATAGAACCCTGTTTTTTCATGTTACAATAATTACTTTTCTGGTTCCTTCTCATTTGGGTACACTATTTCAGTGGAAAGGTCTGAAATTCAAGTCCTGCCATTCAGATTCTCTTGTCCCACAGGGTAATCCCTTGATGTGGTGCTCTCCACATTCCTCTAGGGGTGGGGCTTCCTGAGAGCTGAATTGTAGTGATTGTTATTGGTCTTGGCCTAACAACTGGAGCTGCAGGACTCCAGGCTGGTGCCAGGGAATGTCTGCAAAGAGTCTTATGATGTGATCTGTCTTCAGGTCTGTCAGCTGTGGATAGCAGTACTTGTTCTTGTGGAGGTGGCAGGGAAGTGAAGCAGACTCTGTGAAAGTCCTTGGTCATAGATATGTTTAGTGTGCTGGCTTTCTCAAATGCTAGTTATGCTAGCAGTGAAGTTGTCATGTGGACACACTCAGGACCTCTGGTTAGCCAGGATGTTGCAGGCAGTGCAATTAGGTGTTGTCTTCTCTTTCCTGGGATCAGGGTTATTCAGTCATGAGTTGCTGTAATGGCCTGCATAAGTTGGGCAGGAGGTGGCTTTTTCAAGAAAGGACCAGCTGTGGTAGTAGTAGGGGGATATAAGCTTGTCGTAAGTTGACCAGGTTAAGTATTTCAGTTTCTCAGGTGATGGGTGGGGACTTAAAGCTCCCAACAGTTTCTATCTTTTGTGTTCAGCTACCTGGGTGGTTAGGGAAATACCATCAGATGGGGGCAGGGTTAGGTGGGTTTGGACTCAAACTCCTTGGGCAGGACTTGCTGTGGCCACTGTGGGAGAATGAGGATGGCAGGGTGGCTCTCAGAAATTTTTATTCTCACCCTAAGGAAGTTCTCAGAAGGATACCAGCTCCAAAATAGACCTAAGTTCAACTTTCATGAAACATTTATAAACGCTGCAGATCTTGAGTCTGGACTCTTTTGTTGGGGGTGGGGACATCAAAGTAATTTATAGTGTATGACATATGATGATCATTATTAATATACCTAAGTATCCATTCCATCCCTTCCCAAATCCAACAGTCAAGCCATATCCCCTTAAGGCATCTGCCTTTACTCATGCTCTCTCTCTCTCTTTCTCTCTTTTCCCTCTCTTCTTCCTTCCTCCTTACTCCTCATTTCTCCTCCACCCCATTTCAATTAATTATGGAGACAAATTTGACAAACATCAAATACTGTTATTCCCCATCATTATCCTTTCCACTCCTCACTCTCTTGAATCTAACAGTGGCTTTTAGTAATTACCACAGCAAATAAAGTTTCGTTTCTTTTGAAGACAAAAGAAGAGGACCATTATTAAAATTTATAATATATTATTTTCTTTCATTCACATTTGACTATGTACTATAGAATGTTTTATTGGTTAAAGTTCCATGGCTTCGAATTTCTAGACTTTTTACACCAACATGGGTGATGCTTAGGGAATCTAAGAGAGCAAACAGAAACAATTTTTCTAACACTACTAAATTAGTTCTTTTTGTTATGAAGAGCCAAGTAGAGAATACAGCTAATCTTTGAGTCTTCTTCTGATGATTATTTAGCATAGGAAGAGTTCTATGAATCCATGCTGAAGGGATCCTGGAAAAACTTTTGAAAATAAATAAATATACAAAAACAAATATCTCTAACTCTCACCCTAATCTGTTAGTGGCTGCTAAGAAAGATATAGGGATACTCTGAAGTTCTACCACAGAGAAGGTGAAACTAAGCAAATATAAAGATAATGACAAAAAAATGAGTTTTTGCCATTATTAGCTAAAGATAAGCACTCTCATTTTCACATCACTAATTCTAACTTTGCATCTGCAAAGAGGAACATCAACTTGGAATTTAAGTCAATACTTTACCTAATTTTCTAAAAATAGTTTTTTTTTTTTAATCTAAAGGGTGCAATTAACTGTAATGAGAGAGAATTCACTCCAAAGGACACAATGTTTTCTCCAAAAGTAAATTGGAGAGGCAAGAATCATGTGATTCCTTTAAGGTTTATTCTATCTGATTTTTGCATATTACAGTTAATCATTCTATTCCACTCACTTTACTGATGACCTAATTTCCAGGCACTTTTAATGATGAAATCACAAATATTTATTAATTAGTTAAACACTGGCAGGAAAAGCAGAATAAAATTGCTTAATTGTCTGCTTTTTCAGAGTATAAGTTTATTAACTCTTTGGGAAATAATGTATTTTACTAATGCAGAAACTATCTAAGTTATGTATGTCCAAAATTGCAATGTAAATACTTGACTCTTGAATAGAATTTAATGAATGGTCTATGATCAATTTACTAGATATGAAACAATAACAACAGTAAGTTCTGAAAGATGAAATGGCATTGACAGAAAACATGAAGTAGCAACAAAAATGTCTTATAAAATATGTATTTATATTGTGTGTAAGATAACATATGACCTTTCTAGAATAGATGTAGAGAGAAGGAGTTCATAATTTTCATATACCACATTGGACTTTACCTCCATATCCCTTGCTATGCTGTTCTTCCCCCACAAGAAATAATTTTCTTCTCTTCTTTTGGTTACAAATCAGATTTACCCTTTTTGAAGCATCTCATGGTCTATCTTGTTCTTATTTCCTTTTATTGTACACTCATAGCAGTTAAAAGAAGGAAAAATCAATGAAATGTTAATCTTAAAGAAAAAAATTATAACAGAAAGCCTTTTAAAAGATGTTTTGCACATATTGATGATCCCCAATTTATAATAGTTCAACTTATAATATTTTTTACTTTATGGTGGGTTTATCAGGATGTAACCCCATCATAAGTAAAACAGCACTTGTATTGTAAAATTATTGTAAATGCATAACTTTAAATACTAGATAATCTTAATGAAGAAACAGGTGCTATTGGAATGAGTTGTAGCTACTATGTACAATGTGTCCATTAAAATTCACATGATTGTAAATAATACTGTCTAATGATACCTCAAAATTATAAGGAAACAAGGGGAAGAGAAATATTGCTAACTAGCATTAATAATAAACCTTCACAATTAGAGAAAGCCTGAGAATAGAGTAAGTCTCAGGAGTAAGAACAACTTGAACAAGATCTTTCTGCTAGTATATATCTCCCTAGAAATAATTATGTGTTTTTCTTACTTTTTTTTTTTTTTTTTTTGAAAAGGAGTTTTGTTCTTGTTGCCCAAGCTGGAGTGCAATGGTGTGGTCTCAGCTCACTGCAACCTCTGCCTCCTGGGTTCAAGTGATCCTCCTGCCTCAGCCTCCTGAGTAGCTGGGATTACAGATGCACTCCACCACGCCTGGCTAATTTTTTGTATTTTTAGTAGAAATGGGGTTTCACCATGTTAGCCAGGCTGGTCTCGAACTTCTGACCTCAGGTGATCCACCTGCCTCGGCCTCCCAAAGTACTGTGATTACAGGCATGAGCCACTGTACCCAGCCATGTGTTTTTCAAAAGCAAATAAACATGTTAGGAAACTCTTCAATAAATTAAATGTGACATTAGTTGATACTCATTAGGGCTTAATTCTTAGGGAGTTACTTGTAACTATTGAGGAAATGTATTTAACAAAAGCTTAGAACTGTTATGCTATTGAGATTGTAGCAAGTCTGGTGTTAGGGTTCTTTGAACTTTGACTAATAAACTTAGAAAAAATTGGACCATAAATAAAATGCATTAATTTAAATCCTAAATGAACCTAAATTCAAAGGTACTAATTTATGAGGAGACAAGTTATTAATCAGTTGCTTTAAATAAAAACTGACTAACTCCCGCCACTCAAGACTCTGCCCCAAGTTTTAAAGAAGACACATTTCAGATAAGTAAATGAGTAATTTATTATTATCGTATGATAGCTACTTAAAGAATTATGTACTGTTTTAATAGTAATTTTTAAGGTAATTATGTTTATTTCTGAAATTCAGAGGGTTCAAGTCTATCGGGGGAACCAGCCCCCAATATTTCAACGTAGGTTCTTTCTATTTTCCCTAAGTGTCAGCCAGTCTGAGAAATAAAGAGTACAAAGAGAGAAATTTTACAGCTGGGCCTCTGGGGGTGTCATCACATATTGGTAGGACCATGATGACAACCCTGAGCTGCAAAACCAGCAAGTTTTTATTAGGGATTTTAAAAGGGGAGGGGGTGTACAAACAGGGAGTAGGTCACAAGGATCACATGCTTCAAAGGGCAATAAAGATCACAAGGCAAGGCAAAATTAGAATTACTGATGAGGGTCTATGTCCCGCTGTGCATGCATTGTCTTGATAAATATCTTAACAGGAAACAGGGTTCGAGAACAGACAACCAGTCTGACTGGAATTTACCAGGCTGGGATTTCCCAATCCTAGTAAGCCTGAGGGTACTGCAGGAGACCAAGGCGTATTTTAGTCCTTATCTCAACTGCATAAGACAGACACTCCCACAGCGGCTGTCTATAGACCTACCCCCAGGAATGCATTCCTTCCCCAGGGTTATTCCTTGCTGGGAAAAGAATTCAGCGATATTTCTCCTACTTGCTTTCTGCAAGAAGAAAAATATGGCTCTATTCTGTATGACCCCGCAGGCAGTCAGACCTGATGGTTATCTTCCCTTGTTCCCTGAAAATTGCTGTTATTCTGTTCTTTTTCAGGGTGCACTGATTTCATATTGCTCAAACACACGTTTTACAATCCATTTGTACAACAGTGGTCCTGAGGTGACGTACATTCTCAGCTTAAAAAGATAACAGGATTAAGAGATTAAAGACAGGCATAAGAAATTATAAGAGTATTGATTGGGGAAGTGATAAATCTTCACAATTTATGTTCAGAGATTGCAGTAAAGACAGGCGTAAGAAATTATACAAGTATTAATTTTGGGAACTGATAAATGTCCATTAAATCTTCACAATTTATATTCTTCTTCCTCGGCTCCAGCCACTCCCTCCATTCAGAGTCCCTGACTTCCCGCAACACAAGTCCTTGATAGAAAACTCAGAGTAAGTTTATTCTCATAAAAAGGTCAAGAATAAGAAAAAAAAAATATTTATTTAAAAAAAAACTATCATTTCAAAGTCACATATAACTCTCTGAGTAGTGGGAAAATAATCTTCATATTAGTAAACAACCAGACAAAACAACACAGATTATTTTACTTCTTTGAAAATGTAAAAAGAAATCTGTAAATAATTTTTGGTTGAATAGTACAGGCAGCTCTTTTAGTGTCATATAACTCAGATTATTACTTTTATTTGAAAAGCTTAGAGTGGAGTTCTTTAAAATAGTTAGAACAGTTATCTGCCTTATCTGCCACTGCACAGGATTATACAAAAGGTCTTAAGCTGTATTTCAAACCAATTTTTATTATGTTCAATGGCTATATAGGCATGCCTCGAAGATACTGTGAATTTGATTCCAGACCACCACAATAAGGCAAATATTGCAATAAAGTGAATCACACAAATTTTCTGGTTTCCCAGCACATATAAAAGTTGTATTTACCCAATACTGTAGTCTATTACTTGTGCAATAGTGTTATGTCTTAAAAAACGATGCATATGCCTTAATTAAAATATTTTATTTCTAAAAATGTTAACAATTATCTGAGCCTTCAGCCAGACATAACATTGTTGCTGGTGGAGGGTCTTTTCTCAGTGTTGATGGCTGCTGACTAATCAGGGTGGTGGTTGCTGAAGGTGGAGGTGGCTGTGGCTTATTCTTCAAATAAGGCAAAGATGAGGTTTGTCACATTGATGGACTGTTTCTTTCAAGGAAGATTCTGTAGCATATGATGCGATTTGAGAGCATTTTACCCACAGTAGAACTTCTTTCAAAATTGAAGTCAATTCTCTCATACCCCAAGACTGTTTTACCAACTAAATTTACGTGTATACTATAAATCTATTGTTCTTATTTCAACAATGTTCACAGCATTTTCATTGGGAGCAGATTCCATCTCAAGAAACCACTTTCTTTTTTCACACATAAGAAGCAACTCCTCATTCACCAAAATTTTATCATGAGATTGTAGCACCTCCATCACATCTTCAGGATCCACTTCTAATTCTGTTTATCTTTCTGTTTCGTCTCTATCTCTGGCTTCCTCCATTGAAATCTTGAACCTCTCAAAGTTAGCTATGAAGGTTAGAATCAACTTCTTCTAAACTCCTGTTAATGTTATTTTTTTTGTTTTTGTTTTTCTTTTTTGTTTTTGTTTTTCTTTTTTGTTTTTTTTTTTTGTTTTTTTTTTGAGACAGAGTCTTGCCCTGTCACCCAGGCTGGAGTGCAGTGGCGCAATCTCAGCTCACTGCAACCTCCGCCTCCTGGGTTGGGTTCAAGCAATTCTCCTGCCTCAGCCTCCCAAGTAGCTGGGATTACAGGTGCCCATCACCATGCCCGACTAATTTTTGTATTTTTAGTAGAGCTGGGGTTTCACCATGTTGGACAAGCTGGTCTCAAACTCCTGACCTGAAGTGATCCAGCTGCCTTGGCCTCCCAAAGTGCTGGGATTACAGGCATGAACCACCATACCCGGCCTCCTGTTAATGTTGATAGTTTGAACGCCTCCTCCCATGAAGCACAAATGTTCTTAATTCTGTCCAAAAGGATAAATTCTTTCCAGAGATTTTTCCATGTACTTTGCCCAGATCCATCAGAGGAATCACTATCTATGGCTGCTATACTCTTAGAAAATGTATTACCTAAATAATAAAACATAAAAGCTGAAATGACTCTTTGATACATGACTAAGGAAGAGATGTTGTGTTAACAGGCATAAAAACAATGCTAATCTCCTCATACATCTCTATCAGAGCTCTTGTGTGACTAGGTGCTGTAATATTTCAAAAGAAATCTTGTTTTTTTCTGAGCAGTATGCCTTAACAGTAAGCTTAAAATATTCAGTAAGCCATGCTATAAAAAGATGTGCTGTTATTCAGGCTTTGTTGTTCTATTTATAGAGCACAGGCCCCAAAGATTTAGGATAATTATTAGGGCTTTAGGATTTTCAGAATGGTAAATGACCATTAGCTTCAACTTAAACTTACCAACTGAATTAGCCCCTAACAAGAATGTCAGCCTGTCCTTTGAGGCTTTGAAGCCAGGCATTAACGTCTCTCTAACTATAAAAGTCCTAGATGGCATCCTCTTCTAATATCAAGTTGTTTCACATACACTGAAATTCTGTTGTTTAGTGCACCCACCTTCATTAATTACCTTAGCTAAATCATCTGGATTTCTTGCTGCAGCTTTATATGAGCACTTGCTGTTTCACCTTACACGTTTATGTTATGGAGACAGTATCTTTTCTTAAACCTCATGAACTCACCTCTGATAGCTTTAAAGTTTTCTTTGTGAGCTTTTTCACCTCCAGAGAATTGAAGACAGTTAGGACCTTACTCTGGATTAGGCTTTGGCTTAAGGGCATGTTGTGGCTGGTTTGATCTTCTATCCAGATCATTAAAACTTTCTCATTATCAGCAATAGGCTGTTTTGCTTTCTCCTTATTCTCATTTTCTGAAATAGCGCTTTTAATTTTCTTCAAGACCCTTTTCATTCACAAAGAATTGTTTGTTCGGTTCAGGAGGCCTAGCTTTCTGCCTATCGTGGCTTTCAACATGCTTTCCTCACTAAGCTTAATCATTCCTAGCTTTTGATTTAAAGTGAAAAACAGATGACTCTTCCTTTCACTTGAACACTTAGGAGTCATTTTAGGCTTACTGACCTAATTTTAATATTGTTTTTTCTCTGGAAACAGGGAGGCTCCAGCAGAGAGACAGAGAGATGGAAGAACGGTCGGTTGGTGGAGCAGTCAGAATATACACAACATTTCTTAAGTTTGCTGTCTTATGTCAGCATGATTCATGGTGCCCCCAAGTAAATACAATAATGTCAAAGATCACAGATCAGAGATCCCCCTATAAGATATAATATAATAAAATAATTTGAAATATTGTGAGAATTACCAAAATGTGACAGAGACATTAAGTGAATACATGTTGGAAAAAAGTGGCATCGCTGATAGATTTGCTTGATGTAGAGTTACCAAAAACCTTTAATTTGTAAAAAATACAATATCTGTGAAGCACAATAAAGCAAACACAATAAAATGAGGTATGCCTGTAATCATCACTTGAGTGGCTTAAGATGGGTTAACCTGTTTTATTTATCAGTTACATGTAAATTATTAATTAGAATTGGCATTTATTTCTCACTTAGCTTCCAAAAGCAGTTTACAGTGATCACATCTTCAATACAACTGTGAGGTAAATAGATGGCAATTATCATTAACCTTATCCCTATTGGGATATCAGGAATGAAGAGAGGTAAATTACCTATTTAAGGTCACCTAGGGAATCAGTGGCAGAGTCAAAATATTTTTTAAACTGCAATTCTGTTTCATAAAGACATGCAGATGAGCTTCTATGAAACTAATAGTTGTTGCAGTTAATCTGGGAAATTAAATATCAAGTTTCAAAAGAAATCAATACAATGAATAGAATATTGCATAAATATGATTTTTTTCTCTTTGCCTCCTTAGCTAAACTGTTTCAGAGAATGAAACATTTCCCTGAACTATACATTATATAAAAATTTTCACATGATCCTTGTCTCCTGAACTGTGTCAATGTAAATAAAATTACCAATTATATAAAGCAGACACCCATGTACACACATGTAACAAAGGTAGCAAAATGGCATTTAATAAAATCTTCACCAATATCAACAGTTTTTGGCAAGAATTTGAATAATTCATTTTTATAAAATTAATTTCTTTTTAGTATATAAAGAAAATCAGTTTAATAATATAAACTCCAGGATAGAGTCTTAGTTTTAATAAGACGATAAGAAGTTTAAACTTAGCATAATTAGCTGAGATTTTAGATGAAATCCTGTCAAATTCTATTAAATTCTCAAGTATGGGAGTTTACGCTAATGAAGCTTGGGCGTATTGAATGCCAAGCAAAATGCTACTCAAGGTTTAAAGAAGCTGCAGTTTCTGGATTTAATAACTTTTTGGTCCCTTTAAAACATTATTGATGTTTACTGTTTTTTGTCCAGAGCTATTAAAGCTTGACTAGAAAGGCATCTGCAGATATGTAGTGTTATCTCTATTGTGTAATGTTCAGATTTTTCCAATGGAAAAATGGCTTTCCCTCTGTATGCTCAGCATGCAGGTACCAGTTCAACCAGAAAATGCCTCAGATCAATGGAATAGATGATACAGTATTTGGGAATATGTAAGTCCTTCCAATTGTCAGTGTTCTTCCATGTTTGTTACAGAAAATCAAAGCTTGGTGGAAACACATGCTGATCTCACATAAGAGGAATGAGGCTTAAAAAAGCAAATGCAAATGGTGACCTTTAAAAGTAATTCAAGTTGTTTCATAAAGTGTTTTAAAAACTGAAAAAAGGCACTAGTTCTGGGAAATATGACAGAATCAAAACTGCCTTTATTAGTTTATATTATTGTTTTTCACAAGACTCTCATTGCTTTGTGTAAAAGCACCAGTTTCCCTTTTTTAAGAATATTGGTTTGGTCCTTAGAAAGGTAAACTTCGTAATTCTAGCAAGTGAAAGTAGTCCACATTTTCTTTTGCCTTATCATGTGAAATTTTCAATGTTTTGATGAGACATGTCAACAATCACAATTGCACAGAAAGGAAAAACAATATAACATTAATTGACTTTTTTTTAAAATTCAGTACTATGAGGCCATAGTCAGTTCTGAAATGATAAAATGACAGCTCTCAGTGGGGATGGATTCATCAAAGGAATATTCAGCAGTTTAGGAAATCACTAAAAGGCTTTACTGAGGGGGATAAAAAGACTTTAATAATTGAAGAAACATACTACGGACAAATTGATAACTTAAAAATGTATACATATACACGTTTCCCCAATAATTACATATATTCCAAGAATTTTTTTAATACTCAAAAATATTAGTTTTGCAAAATACAGGGAAAATGCATAATATGATACCCATCTGAACATGGCAATATAAGGTAAGAATTTTCTATTTATCTCAGAAATCACTAAAAAATAAAAAAGAGAACAGGGAAACATGATACAAACACAAAAGTTCTAAAGTGCTGCTAAAAATGGCAAAGTTTAAGCTGAAGTACTAAAAGAGCTAGATAGAGAAAATTCCCTTGGCTGCTGATGTCAGAAATAATAGCGTATTTTTCTTTAAGTTTACATGTGAGCTGTAAAACCAAAATCTCTTTTATAGAACAATGGAAATAGGCACCAGTTGATGATGGGCTTTTCTAATCACACACTTTGGTTCCACAAAAAGGAATCAGGTTTAAATGCATAAAAGAGACAAATTATTTTCTTGTGAGAGAGGTCTTGTTCTGTCACCCAGGCTGGAGTGCAGTGGCCTGGTGTCAGCTCACGGCAACCTCTGCCTC
Organism: Pongo abelii; assembly: GCF_028885655.2. Taxonomy (NCBI): domain Eukaryota; kingdom Metazoa; phylum Chordata; class Mammalia; order Primates; family Hominidae; genus Pongo; species Pongo abelii. The sequence goes on from NC_072008.2 coordinate 133,925,801, forward strand.
CCAGGCTTGAGATATCCTCCTCATCCACTCGAGTAGCTGGGACCACTGGCATGTGCAGCCATGCTGGCCTGTTTTGTTTTGTTTTTTTTTTGTCAGAGATGGGGTTTTGCCTGGTACACTAATTGGTCTAGCAAAAGCACCCAACACCAATGTTCAGTGGTTGCCATGAAAATGGATTCTGGTACTGTATTGGTAGAACGGGAATTAGGACAAAGCCGTCAATGGGCCAAACTACAGGCAGTTTGGATTCTCATCACCCCAGAGCTCTGGCTGCTACTCACTTGCACAGATATTTGGACTGCACACAGAGGTTTTACCATGTAGATCAATCAGTGGACCACAGATAGTCAGCAAGCTTTGGGCAGACCCCTTTTGGGAATGTTCATGTGCCAGGAAATCCACATCAGGTTACAAGAGAAGATGCCTATCTTATGGTGTAGCATGTAGATGTATGCAGCCCCAAGTCACCTCCAAGGAGTCAGGAGACAGACACACTTTGTTTGAGCAATTTGCCAGAGCCCATTGGAGGAAACTGCCATGTGAGTACATAGTGGGAACAGCCACCTTGGGAGCACCATGGAGTGGACCATAGCAAAGGCAGCAGGCAATCCCATCCTGCTGCAGATGTTTTGGCAACTGCTCAGAACTGAGATCTACTCACGGCTGTGACCTAGAAAAGTTCCCTCTGCACCAGGTAACTGACATCAAGCATACAACCTTTTTGAGACTAGCAAGTCAATCATATTGGCCCGTGGACTGTGATATCCAACACTGGGCATCAGAACAAAATATGGACTGGGGGTTCCACTTACCCTGTAATCCAATGGGGGCAGGCTTCATAGAAAAAGCAGGGACGGTTAAAATCCAATTATATGCATTGTCTCAGGAGAGTTCTTTAAGGTCCTGGAGAGTTCTTTAAGGTCCTGGACTAAGACTTTCCCTGAAGCTATACAAATTTTAAATGAGTGTCCCACTACTACACATGGCATCTCTCTCTATGAATGGTTGGCAAGGCCTGTAAAACAGGCCCCGCAAACTTTCATGGTTATCTCTGAGACTCTGAGTCATGTTCCTGAAGCAGCTGATCAGATTGTGCTTCTGAGAGCACCAGGATCTGCCAAGTGGCAATGGCTACATGGACCTGAAATTGAGCTGGAAAGTGCCCGCATATTGGATCAGTTTTATGGCACCAGAGAGCACCAGGAAGACTGCCAGAGAGGGGAGGTGATTCCAGCTGTGCTTCTTGATGGAGTTCTGAGAGCCTTACAATATCAACATGCAGCAGCACCATACCTGCTGGAGGAGTCATAATGCAGATATGTGGGCAAGGCTGGAAACTCACCAATTGACTATTATATCCTCTCCTAGGGAGTGAAGCCATGTGTGGTGCTATAAGCCAGGCCTGAAGCCCATAGTGTCCTCCTTAATAGGGCCAATAGAAGAAAATACAGCAGTAGTAATATTACAAGGAGTGGATACACTGATGAGGGTTCCCACTAAACACCTGTGTTTATACACATAGTCTGTTGTTTCTGCTAAGCATGGCCCCTGGTAATGTCTTTCTGGACTGGGATGTGACTTCAGCAGCAGTCAGCAGCCAGTCGATTTGTTGGGTTTATGGATACCTGTCCCTATCAAATGATAATAATATGCCTCTGAATAGTCTGCCTTTCTCCTTACATAGCTGGGGTAACTGCTTCTACAGCACCAATAATGCAACCCAGGTTCACTGGGGATTGCCTCTCTCTAGAAGCCCAATCATAAACTCCATGGAGACTCAACATCATGTGCTCTTATAGGTGCTACCTACTGCACCTATATCCCTAATAAAATAACATCACAGATGCTTTAAATCATTTGTTAACTCAGATCCATAATATAGCCCAGTTAGTTTTCTTTGACTAATTCTCAAATTGGCTGCATACTTTACCTACTCATTGCAGTTATGTTTTGCTAATAGGCATCATAATTATAGTTAGCTTCTGATTTTTATGCTGTTATGTATACTGTGGATGTGCTCTATAAACAGAAGCTATGGCTATACATTATGGACCCATATAGTTCTTCCCCCTTGTGCCCTGCTCTGGGATTCTCATGAAAAATTTGTGGAGAGAAGGTAAGAGCTGGGGAATGGGGTAGATTGTAGTGTGATGGGTCTCCCACCAGGTTACTTAATGGTGCATGCCCACTGCCCGAACCCTGAAGGCCAGGTGATAAGGCCATTGTGCCCAGCTGAAGAACAGGTGTCCCTGAGAATCTAGACATCTCAGAGAGAATCTGAGAATCTATCAAGAACAGTCCCATCACATACACACACAGTAGGCAAAGAGCTAGAAAATTAGTTTCTAAGCAGCTTATGGATGGGAAAAGGCATGCATCTCTAAAGCTGTCCTGTTGCCATCCAGGAGTGCCTCATATGTAAGTCCTAATAAATTCATCTACTCACCAAGATGGACTTGTCCGAGTCATTCGTTGGCCTCTCAGCTCCCTCTTGGTTTGGGAGAAGGATTTTTAAATATGATTCAGGGTTTTTCTTACTGCATAAAATATGAAAGAATGTTCAAGTAAGTCACAATGCCATAGGCTGAATAGTGCTTCTGAACGATATTCATGTCCTAATTCCCAGAACCTATGAATATTTTACTTTGCAGGAATAAAAGGGATTTAGCAGATGTATATTAAGAATCTTGACATGGAGCAATTATCCTGGACTACTTGATTGGGCGTAATACAAAGATTCTTAAAATATATATTTGAGCATTTTCATAATAAGATATTTGAAGAAATAGGTTAAAAGAACAAGGCAAGAAAATGTAGAAGAAAGGAAATAATACATAGCAGAAATGAATGAAATTGAAAACAAAAAAATACTATGGAGATGAAAAATTGAGCTAAAATAACAAAGAATTAAATGATAAGGAATAAAAAATAATATTAAAAATGGGATATAACAACAGATGGAGTAAAAAAAACAAGAATATATCAAATTATCTTGGAAAATTTTATGTTAAATATTTGACAACTTGTATGATACAATGGTATTTTCTAGAAAAATGGTAAAATTATCTCAGAGATAGAATATTATGAGTTTTCCAGCAATCACAAAAGATATTCAATCAGAAGTTACAATCTAGAACAAAGATACAACAAAATAAAAACAAAAAAAACAGAGAAGCTAACAAACCTCAATATGACATGACACATTAACAGAATAAAGAATAAAATCATATAATTTTCACAATGGATACAGAAAAGACATTTGACAAAAATTAACTGTTTCATGATAATGATGATCAACAAACTATGTATAGCAGAAATATATCTCAACATAAGAAGGCAATATATGTTCACTCCACAGCTAACATTACACCCAATGATAAATGAAACCTTTTTCTCTAAGATCAGAAACAAGACAAGGATGCCCAACTGCGTGGAAAAAGAAAAGTCAAAGTGTTTTCTTCTATTTTCTGACTCAACAATAATCTACACAGAAGAGTTCTGTGACAAAGTGTTTGGGATTTCTTTTCCCACACACCGAGCAAGAAATCAGTTCTGCAGGGGACACCAGGTAAATGTCCACCAATTTAATTCTGACGCTATCTACCTGGAAATGGCATCAGATTCCACGGGTTGAGGGCTCAGTCCTACAAGACTGCTGCCCCTTTAAACACTAATCAGAAGTCCAGGCTTCTGGAACTTCTGACCAACCACCTTCAAGTTGGAGTGTCCGCAAACCTGTCTTTGGGTTTTATTAATTTGCTAGAGTGACTTACAAAACTCAGGGAAACACATTTAGCAGTTTATTATAAAAAATATAAAGAATACAGATGAAGAGATGCATAGTGAGAGGAAATAGGAAAGGGGCATGGAGCTTACATGCCCTCCTTGGGTATGCCACCCTCAAGGAACTTTTAAGTGTTCAGCTCTCCAGAAGCTCTCAAATTCAGTCTTCTTGGATTTTTATGAAAGCTTCATTATCTAGGCATGATTGATTAAATCACTGGCCATTGGTGATCTGTGTAACCTTCGGCCCTTCTCCCCTTCCCCATGATCGAGGGGTCGGACTGAAAATGTATCCCTCTGCCCACACACCTGGTTCTCCTGGCTAGTCCCCTCATCCTGTGCTTTCTATGGGCTTTCCAAAAATTGCCTGGTAAGCTCAGGTGTGGTGGAAAGGGCTTGCTATAAATTACAAAAGACTGTCTTTCACCTTTATCTTTCAGGAGATACTTCAGGAATCAAGGACAAAAGGTCAAATACTCTAACAAAAGATACCCTTATTGTTCTAGTCACTCAGGAAACAACAAGGCTAACAGGAGCTGAGAACTAGGAATCGTGGATGAAAAACAAATTTATCCATTATATTATCACAGCATTCTTACCACTTCCATTCAACATCGTACTAGAAGTCTTAGAGGATTTAGGCAAAGAAAAAAAATAAAATTAATCCAAACCAGAAAGGAAGAAGTAAAAATATCTCTGTATGCAGATGACATATGTAGAAAACTCTAAACACTCCACAAAAATACTATTAGAACTCATGAACTAATTCAGCAAAATTATAAGATAAAATCAACACACAAAAATCAGTTGTGTTTCTGTAAACTAATAACAAACCTTTTGAGAAGAAAATTTTTTAATAAACAAAGCCATTTATAACAACGCTCCCAAAAATATTACTTAAAAATAAACTTAACCAAGGAGGTGAACAACATTTATCCTTAAAACTGTAAAATCTTGATGAAAGAAATTAAAGTAGATAAAACAAATAATACAGAAAAGACATTTGACAAAATTTAACTGTTTTATGATAATGATAATCAACAAACTATGTATAGCAGAAATATATCTCAACATAAAAAGGCAATATATGTTAACTCCACAGCTAACATTATACTCAATGATAAAAATTGAAACCTGTTTCTCTAAGATCAGAAACAAGACAAGGATGCCAAACTGTGTGGAAAAAACAAAGTCAAATAAAAATCCTGTGTTCATGGATTGGAAGACTTAATGTTGCTAAAATGTCCAACCTACCCAGAAAGCTCTACAGAATCGATGCAGTTCCCAACAAAATCTCAATGGTATTTTTTACAAAAATAGAAAAACAATTCTAAAACTCATATGAAATCACAAAAGACCACCAATACCAAAATCACTCTTGAGAAAGAATAAAATCGAAGGCATCACATTTCCTGATTCCAAGATATATTACGGAGCTACAGCAACTAAAACAGTAAAGAACTGACATAAAGACAAAGATATAGATCAATGCAACATAATAGAAAGTCCAGAAATAAATTTACATGTATATGTTCGACTGATCTTTGAAAAGAGTCTCTAAAATACAAAATAGACAAGGGTAATCTCTTCAATAAATAATGCCAGATAAAATGGATTTCCACATGAAAATAAAATAATAAGATTAGACCCCTACCTTACATTATACACAAAAATCAACTCAAAGTGAATTAAAGGCCTAGAAGAAAACATAGGAAGAACTTCTTGACATTTGTCTTGACAATGATTTCTTGAACATGACACCAAGAGCACAGGCAACAGAAGCAAAAATAATTAAATGTGGCTATTACAAACTAATAAGCTTCTGCAAGCAAATAAAACAATCAACCGAATAAAAAGTCAACCTATGGAATGGGAAAAAATATTTGAAAACTATGTATCTGATAAAAGGTTAATTTCCAAAATATGTAAATAGCTTATACAACTCAATAGCAAATAATCATAATAATAATAGCCTAATTAGAAAATGGGCAAAGTATTGGAACAGACATTTCCTCAAAGTGGACATACAAATGGCCAATATGTATATAGAAAATTGCTCACATTATTAATTATTTTAGGGCATAATTATTAAAGGAAAAATTATATTTTTGGTGATATTACAAATCACATTTTCAATTAATCCAGATACACTCTTAAAATTTAAAGACATGGGTCATAAAAGGGGAGAAAATATTTAGAATATATGTAAGATAATATTTTTCTTTTGCAGATATATTTTATGATCATAATAGACTTTTTTAGTATTTTAAAATAGTAGAAACATTTCATATTCATGACATAACTTTTTTGGAGGTAAACAATATTTTGTTGAAGGTAGTACATTTATATAACTACTTTTGAAATTGAGACAGAATACACATAACATAAAATTTACCATCTTAACCATCTTTAGTGTTCAGTATTTTCAATTACAGTATGTTCATATTGTGTGAACAATCTCAAAAAAATTATATTGCAAAACTGAATCTCTGTACCCATTTAAGAGCAAATATCAAATTCCTCTTCCTCCAGCTACTATCAACCACCATTCTATCTTCTGTTTCTATGAATTAGACTACTCTTGATACTTTATATAAGTGTAATCATACAGTAGATGTCTTTTTGTGACTGGCTTATTTCATTTAGAATGATGCACTCAAGGTTCATTCATGTTGCAGAGTGAGTCAAAATTTCCCCCTCTTTAAATGCTGAATAAAATTCCATTATATAGATATACCCCATTTGCTTATCCATTCGTCAATGGACACTTGATAATTCCCATCATTTGTCTATTACAAGTAATGCTGCTATGCATATGAATCTGTCCATATCTCTTTGAGACCCTGTATTCAATTATTTTGAACACATACCAAGAAATAGAATCGCTAAATTATATGGTAATTTCAATTTTAATTAATTGAGAAACCACCATATTGTTCTTCACAGTCCTGCACCATTTTACATTCCAACCAACAGGGCACAAGATTTCCAATTTTGCCACACTCTCACCAATACTTGCTATTTACTTTTTTGTTTATTTTGATATATACATTTTGATGGGTGTGTGTGTATGATATCTCATTGATGTTTTGATTTGCAGTTCTAAATTATTATTGATGTTGAGCATCTTTTCATATGCTTGCTAGCCATTCATATGTCTTTTTTGAAGAAATGTCTTTTCAGATACTTTACCTTTAAAAATATTGCATGATATTTTCTTGTTGAGTTGTAAGAATCTTTATAAATTCTAGATTTTAACCCCTTAGCAGATAAATGATTTACAAATATACTCTCTCATCTTATATGTTGCTTTGTCACTCAAATGTATCTTTTCATGAACTAAAGCTTTTATTTTTCATCTAGTCCAATTTACCTATTCTCACTTTTGTTGCTGGTGCATTTGGTGTCTTATTCAAGAAATCATTGCCAAATCCAACATCATGAAGTTTTTTCTTGTATTTTATTCTCACACTTTTATTATTTTAGTTCTTATGTTTAGGTATTTGATCTATTTGAGTTTATTTTTATATATTGTTTCAAGTAAGGATCCAACTTTATTACTTTGTATGTGGACATCCAGTTTTCCCAACTCCATTTGTTGAAGACTGTCCTTTCCCTATTGAGTGGATTTGGCATCTTTGTAAAAATTATTTGAACACATATGCAAGAATTTATTTTTATGATTTATATCTTTTTTCATTAGTCTATATATGTCTTTATGCCAGCACCACACTCTTAATTACTGTGGCCTTGTAATAAGTTTTGAAATCAGAAAGTGTGACACCTTCAACTTTGTTATTTATCGTGAGTGTTTTGGCTATTCAGGGACCGTTGACATTTCATATGGATTTTAGGACAAATTTGTCTATATCTTCAAATAATGCCATTGGAATTTTCATATGAATTGCATTACACCCGTAGATAGTTTTGTCAGTATTTTCATTTTAATAATATTAAGTCTTTCAACCTATGAACAAGGAATGTCTTTCCATTTTTTGTGTCTTCATTTTTTCAGACAGGTTTTGTAGTCTTCAGTGTACAAGTATTTCATCTACATGGATAATTTATTCTTAAGTATTCTATTATGTCTATGCAATTTTACATCATTGTTTCTTAATTTTATTTCCAATTGTCCATTGTTTATAGTAATGCAATTTATTTTTGCTCATTGATTTTGTGACATTTACAATGTCACTGAATTTGTTTAATTGTTTGGGGGGGGTGTGTGTGTGTGTGTGAAGTTTTTCAGGTTTCTTAAATACAGGATAATATAATTTGCAAACAAATATTTTTAATTCTTTCTTTCTTTCTAATTGGGATGTTGTTTATTTCTTCTCTTTTGTAATTGTTCTGCTAAGTCTTCCAGTACTATCTTGAAGTGACAAATGCGGGCATTTTTATTTTGTTTTTGTTTTTAAAGGAAAAGTCTTTCACTATTGGCTAAAAGGCTAGCTGAGGAGGCCGGGCATGGTGGCTCACGCTTGTAATCCCAGCACTTCGTGAGGCCTAGACGGGCAGGTCACCTGAGGTCAGGAATTCGAGACCAGCCTGGCCTTTATGGCGAAACCCCATCTCTACTAAAAATACAAAAAATTAGCCAGGCGTGGTGGCATGTGCCTGTAGTCCCAGCTGCTCGGGAGGTTGAGGCAGGAGAATCGCTTGAACCTGGGAGGTTGAGGTTGCAGTGAGCTGAGATCGCGCCATTGCACTCTAGCCTGGACAACAAGAGCGAAACTCCGCCTCAAAAAGCAAACAAAAGTTTAGCTGAGGATTTTCATACATAGCCTTATAATGTTCAGGTAGTTTCTCCTTATTTCTAGTTTTTTAGGTTTTTTTTTATGAGAGGTTGTTGAATTTTATCAATATTTTCTGCAACAATTGAGATGATCATGACCTTTTTCATCATTTTGTTAATGTAGTGTAATACATTTATTAATTTTTACATGTCGAACAACCTTGCATACCAGGGTAATTCCCGCTTGGTCATGATGTACAATATTTTTAATGAACTGTTGAATTCTATTTATAGTACACATGCTCCTAGACTAATGATGAAGTTACTTTCTGATAAACTCATCATAAGTTGAAAATATTGTAAGTCAAATACATTCAACCTACCAAACAAAATAGTTTAACTTAGCCCACCTTAGACGTGCTCAAATCACTTACATTAGCCTTCAGTTGAGCAAAATCATTTAACACAAATCCTATTTTATAATAAAGTGTTGAATATCTCACATAATTTATTGTATAGTATCCTGAAAGTGAAAAACAGAGTGATTATATGGGTACTTGAAGTATAGTTTTTACTGAATGTCTATAACTTTCACACTATCATAAAGTGAAAAAATAATAAATTGAACCATCATAAGTCAGGGACTGTCTGTATCATATATGTGCTTGCATCTATATTTATCATGAACAGTGGTCTGTATTTTTTTATGTAGTGTCTGTGTCTGGCTTTGTTATCAGGGTAATGCTGACCTCCTAGAATGAGATTGAATATATTCTTTCTTTTCTATTTTTTTGTAAAAGTTTGAGGTACATTGGTGTTTATTATTTTTTAAATGTGTGAGAAATTTACCGCTGAAGTCATTGGCTCTGAGTTTTTCTTTTTTGAGAGGTATTTGATTAGTAAATCTCCTTACTAGTTATAAGTCTGTTCAGACTCTATTTCTTCATGATTTAGTTTAAGTGGTTTGTTGTGTTTCTGGGAACTTATTAATTTAATCTAGGTTATAAAATTTGTTGGTGTACAAGCATTCATAGTATTCTCTTGTAAATTTTTATTTCTATAAAATTGTTTGTGTGATTCCTTTTTCATATCTGGTTTTAGTTATTTCAGTATTCTCTCTCTCTTCTGATAATCCACCTAGGGTTTTGTTAATTTTGTTCATTTTTTCAAAAATCCAACTCTTGGTTTTATTTACTTTTTCTATGATTTTGGATTATTATTTTTGGTAAGCAGAATAAGCTTAAAAGTCAATACAAATAGAAAAAAACTACCCAGTAGAGTAATAGTCAAATATAAGAACAAGAAATTCATATCAGAGGAAATCTAAATAGAGAAATAACATATGAAATAATTTAAAGTAGCTATAAGAGAAGTGCAAATTAAAATTGCACTTAGAGTTATACTTTTTTCCCTGTCATTCCACTCCCAAACAATTAAGTTATGAAGGCATTTTATAGGACAGAGCAAGGTAGTGGTTGCAGTGGGTGGAGTGCAGTGGAAAGTCATGATGTCTCAGAGTAGAGTATCAGAGAATGATTAAGACAAGAAGGACATCCATGTGATGTTGAGGGTGGGGATGAGCCCATCATAGAAATCCGGAACCTGAATGGAGTCAGGAGCACATCTATGCACAGGGGAAACTAATGTCGGGTATCAGAGCCAAAGCAGGGTAAGAAGGGAGTCCATGCTGATTAAAAACTAAGGATCAGAACCTTAGTGGATTATAGGCAGTATCATGTAGGAAGTATCTCCTGGCATAGTAGTTTAGACTCCAAGAAGGATAAGGAAAATGTCCACGTGGGAAGAGTATGTTAGATGGAGTGTTAGAGCCTGAGTTGAGTGAGTAACTTATACATTCAAGGAAGGTACCAGGCATGGGGAGTCAGAGCTCAAATTAAGGTGAGGAAGACTTCCATGCAATCTCAAGCGAGAATAAAATAGATCCATAAGGTAAAATCTTAGAGTCTGAGTGCAGTAAGGAGGATAAATTCACAACAGTAGGTTAAATTTTTACCTAGTCATTCGTATATGAATTAAAATCTAGTTCTATTTAATCATCTCCTATGTCAAATAGTGTTATGAGGAACACTGGACAAGAAAAATGATGTTGAACAAATATTTGTCAGCTAGATTTTCTCTAACAACTTTTATTAGATTTTTTTAAAAGCCTGTCTTATTTTATAAAGGATAAATTAAAAGCTATTAGCATGTCAAAATTCTTAACATGGCATACAATTCCATATTTATTTCAAGTTCAATTCCAAGTTATTTTAAATTTAATTCCAAAATAAATTTCATAATTCTTTTAAATTCCAGTCTTGCATTCTATTTTTTTCCTAGACACAGTTGGCTCTAGCCCCACTGAATTTCTCAGGTATTTCTTTAATATCCTCTCTGACTCTGTTTTCTCTATCCCTCTGTCTGCTTTGTTGATAGTCATTCTTCAAGATCTAGTATTATAAGTACATTTCCTTTAATATTACAGGAAGATTAATTGTTCAAGATGACACTTTATTTTCTGCATTATTCCCTCCCTATTTCATTATGCTCTTGCTTACCTCATACCAGTGCCATTTTCACTCTGTGTCCATTTATTTGTAAACTTCTTCCCATGATAGAAATTCACTTAATCTACCCAAACCAACCATATCAAAATATTTTTGCCACTTTTTTTTGCATTATTGTTCTTCTAATTAAATCATCATCACCACCACCACCACCACCATCGTCATCGTCGTCATCATCATCATTCAAGAAAATATTTAAAATCACAATTTTTCTAAAACCCCTCTAAGGTAATCTTTTACCCTGATGTTGGAAGATCTATTTTATATCCAGGAATTAATTCACCATTGCAGATCATCTACTTTATCTAACATAATCTCATCCATGCACATAGTACTGAAACCTGGTTGAAGAAATGAAATGTAATAATTCAGCTTTATAATAATAAAAGTTTAGCATTTATAATACAAAGTCTAGAGAAATTTGTGAAATTTGTCATTTCATATTTACAAGATTTAATAACCTACTGATATTTTATACATTATATAATTATTTTACATCTATTTTCTGGTTCAAACTAGTAAAGTTGAAAAGTAAAGTAAAACAATTTATCATGATAAAAATCTGGCTAAAAATTCCAATAGTTTATTAGGCTTTGTGAGTCATCCAAAAATGTTTTTAAAATAGTAATATGATTATAGAATAATATTGAAGTAATTTGGAATTAAATATGAATGAATTAATTATCATTTCAAGTGAACACACTAACATTTATCAAAACAATTTAATGCTTTGTTTTTAATGATTCAAAGAATCCATTCCACCAGTTATCAAGAAATGTTATAATGCTTTTATGTGTGAAATGTAATACTTTGATCACGGCATAATATTCCTACATAAAAAGGGAAAATAAATTTTGAAAAATAACCTTCCACATAAATAAATTGATTATAATTATCATTAGAAACACATCTCTCAATCTTACTTGACTATTCTTGAATAGAGAATGTTTCCTTTCTTTATTGCTGCATAACAAAATATCTCAAAACTTAGTGTTTAAAATATAAATAATTTTTTCTCACGATTTTCTAGGTTTCTTAGCTCATCTGGGCATTTGTCTGCCACCTGTTTTCAGCTGAAGCTTCATTACCTTTCAGCTGAGTAGAGCTTGGGATGTGTAAGTTAGTTTCATGCACCCATTTTGGGTCTCAACAAAACTAGTTGAAACGGTCAGCAGCATACTGGCCCCCTGTTTCTCCAAGTAGTCTTTCATCATTTAGTAGTCTGACTTGAGCTTTTTAAAGTGGTGTTTAAAATATATCAAGGAACAGAAAGAAGAAGTTACAAAACCTTTCATAAGGTGAGGGTTTTGAACTCTCATATAATTGTTATAACATTTTCTTAAGCAAAGAAAGCCATAACACCAGCCAAGGCTTTTTAAAAAAGTAGAAAACTCACCTCTTGAGAGAGAAAGGACAAGAATGTACAAACATAAGAAAAATTGCTAGTAACAGTTTTGGAAAAAATCTACTATGGTTCATATGTTTGTTGTTGCTGAACCTGTTAAAATTTTATTCCTATTGTTGGAGGTGGGGCCTAATGGGAGGTGTTTGGTCATGGGGGTGGTTTTTTTGTAAATAGATTAATACCCTACATTGAGGGTGAATGAGTTCTCACTCTATTATTCCCCAGGATAGCTGGTTGTTAAAAAAAAAAAAAAAAAAAAGCCTGGCAAGTTCACACCATTGCATCCATTCTTGCCATGTGATCTCTGTACACACTGGCTTTGCTTCACTTTGTGCCATGAGTGGAAGCAGCCTGAGACCCTCTCAAGTTGCAAATGTTAAATCTTGCACTTTCCAGCCATTGAGCATAGTGAGCCAAAAACGAACAAACAAACAACAACAACAAAAAACCCATTTTGTTTATAAATTACCCAACTCAGGTATTTCTTTCTAGCAACACAAGACAAACTTAAACAGGAAATTCGTACTGGGAACAGAGAATTGCTGTAACCATACCTGAAAATGTGGAAGTGGGTTTGGAACTGGGTAATGAGCAGGGATTGGAAGAGTTTAAATAGCTTAGAAAAAGATAGACAAGGGGAAATTTGGAGCTTCATAGAGATTGTTTAAGTGGTTGTGATAAAAATGCTGATTGAAATATAGACAGTAATGGTTATGTTGCCCAGGACTCAGATGGAAATGTATTTATTGGAAACTAGAACGAAGGTCACCCACGTAATACCATAGCAAAGAACTTGGCTGCATTGTGTCAAAAAGCTTTGTGGAAGGCTGAACTTAATAGTGGTGATCTAGGTGGAAAAGATTTCAAAGCAATAAAGTGCTCAAAAAGTGGTGTGTTTACATTTAACAGCTTGTGCTGAATTATGGCAGCAACAAAATGGTCTAAAGGTAGAATTTACCATTAAAAGAAAAGGAGAGAGAAGCAGAGTAAGATGCCTGAATAGAAGGCTCCACTAGTTTACTGATCATTACCTCCTTCAGTAAAATCAATTTTTACAACTATCAACACAAAAAAGTACCTTTTTAAGAACCAAAAATAAGGTAAGAACTCACAGTCCCTGGTTTTAACTTCCTATTGCTGAATGAGGCACTGAATAGGTGTGTTAGTCCATTCTCACACTGCTATAAAGAAATACCTGAGACTGGGTAATTTATAAAGAGGCTCATAGAGTCATGGTTACACAGGCTATACAGAAAGCATAGTGGCTTCTGCTTCTGGGGGTGCCTTGAGCTTTTACTCATGGCAGAAGGCAAAGCAGGAGCAGGTAAGTCTCACATGGTAGGAGCAGGAGCAAGAGAGAGAGGGAGGAGGTGCTACACACTTGTAAACAACCAGATCTCATGAGCACTCACTATGTATTACCAAGGGTAGATGGTGCTAAACCATTCATGAGAAACTGCCACCATGATCCAATTAACTCCCACCATGCCCCACCTCTAACACTGGGGATTACAATTTGACTTGATATTTGGTGAGGACACAGATCCAAACCGTATTAGCAGGGTAGGAAAGACAGTCTTGAATTGCTGATGCCATGCTTTGCCCATTCCCTGACAGCAGTTGGTCAGTGCATAGAGATAATGTACAGCTAAGGAGAAGGAGAGTACAGCAATTGTGAGACTTCGCATAGAAATCAGTGCTGCCCTGTCACAGCAGAGAGCAAAACCATGCTGAACTCAGCTAACACCCACTCATGAAGGGAGCATTTACATGAGCCCTAACCAGAGGAGACTCTCCCATCCCAGTGGCAGATCTTGAGTTTTGGCAAACCTTGCTACTGCAGACTAAAGTTCACTGGGGCTCTAAATAAACTTCAAAGGCAGTCTAGGCCACAATGAGTTAAATTCCTAGGTGAACCTTAGTGCTGAACTGGGCTCAGAACCAGTGGACTTGGGGAACACATGACCTACTGAGACACCAGCCTGGGCAACTAGGGAGTGCTTGTGCCGCTCCTCCCCCAATCCCAGACAGCACAGCTTGCAGTTCCAAAAGAGACCCTTTCATTCCACTTGAGAGGAGAGGTAAGAATAACGAGGACTTTGTCTTGCACCTTGGATATCAGCTCAGCCACAGTAGAATAGGGCTCTAATCAGAGCTGTGAAGCCCTTATTCCAAGCCCTCACTTCTGGATGGCATGTCATGGACACATCACGGACCAGAGAGGAACCTGCTGCCCTGAAGGGAAGGATGCAGTTCTGGCAGAATACATCACCTGATGACTAAAGAGACCTTGGGCCCTGAATAACCAGCGGTCATACCCAGGTAGTAGGCCCAGGTAGTACCCAGGTAGTCGTACCCAGGTAGTAGGTCTTGGGTGAGATTTTGAGATGTGCTGCCTTCAGGTGAGACCCAGCATATTCCCAACTGTGGTGACTATAATGTGACTCATTCTGCTTGAGAAAAGCAAAGGGAAAAGTAAAGGGGACTTTGTTTTGCACTTTAGGTACCAGGTATGCCACAGAGAGGTAGAGCATCAAGTGGACTGTTGGAGTCCCCAGTTCCATGATTTGGCTATTGAATGGCATTTCTGCACCTTCTGTGGGCAAGAGGGGAGCCCACTTCCCTGAAGAGCAAGTCCCACGTGTGGCAGCATTCACTACAAGCTGATTGAAGAGTTCTTGGGCCTTAAGTGAGCATCGGTGGTATCCTGGCAGTATTCCCTCTGGGCCTGTTGTGTTGGTGGGAATGGGATGAGAATCTACTGCCTGTAGAAAGGTGAGGGAACAGTGGGCAAAAAAAAAAACTGCATCCTTTGGTTTGAGCACCAGCTCAGCCACACTTCAATAGAACACCAGGTAGCTTTCTAAGGTTTTTTACTCTAGTCCTTGGGTCATGGATGGTACCTCTGGACCTGGACAAGGCCTGGGGAAATTGGTGTCTTGAAGGGAAGAACACAAACCTGGCTGGCTTCACCACCAGGTTTAATATAGAGGCTAATTATAGAGTCTTAGATCCTTGAGTGAACATAAGCAATAGTTAGGTAGTGGTTACAGTGGGCTTTGGGTGAGACCCAGTGCTGTGCTGGCTTCAGGTATGACCCAGCACAATTACAGTGCTGGTGGCCACTGGGGTGCTTGTGTCACAACAACTGTAGCTCCTCGTTGTTCAGAACGGACAGAGAGACTTCATTTATTGGGGATAAGGAAAGGGAAGAAAATAAATGTCTCTGCCTTGTAGTCTAGAGAATTCTTCCAGAACTTATCTGGTGGTACCTCTACAAGTCTGCAAGAACCACAGTGTTCTTGGGCTTGGAGTGCCCTCTATTGCAGATACGGCTTACATCAAAATCCTCAGTATATACACATATATATGGAAAGATTTTTCAAAATGGATGGGCACAAACAAGCCCAGAATGCGAAGATTTCAATAAATACCAAACTCTTCCATGCCCAGACATGGGTGGACATTCACAAACATTAAGAGGATTCATGAAAACATGACCTTACCAAGCAAACTAAATAGGGCAACATGGACCAATCATGGAAAAACAGTGATATGTGACCTTTCAAAATAGCTGTTTTAAGGAAACTCAAGATAACCTAAAGAAGGAATTAATAATTCTAACAGATAAATTTAACAAAGAGACTGAAATAATAAAAAATAATCAGCTGGGCGCAGTGGCGCATGCCTGTAATCCCAGCATTTTGGGAGGCCGAGGCGGGCAAATCACAAGGTCAGGAGATCAAGACCATCCTGGCTAACACAGTGAAACCCCATCTCTACTAAAAATACAAAAAATTAGCTGGGCGTGGTGGTGGGCACCTGTGGTCCCAGATACTCAGGAGGCTGAGGCAGGAGAATGGCGTGAACCCAGGAGGCGGAGCTTGCAGTGAGCCGAGATCACGCCACTGCACTCCAGCCTGGGCAACAGAGCGAGACTCCATCTCAAAAAAAAAAAATTAAGTAAAAATTATGGAATTAAAAATGTGACTGACATAGTAAAGAGTGTATCACAGTCTTATACTAGCAGAATTCATCAAGCATAAGAAATAATTACAGTGAGTTTGAAGACAGGCCATTTGAAAATAGAGTAGACAAAAGAGGGAAGAATAAAAAAGAAGGAAGCATGCATACAAAATCCAGAAAATAGCCTCAAACAGGAACATCTAAAAGTTTTGGCATTAAAGGAGGAGGTTGAGAAAGACATAGGGGGAGACAGTTTATTCAAAATAATAATAACAGGAAATTTCTCACACCAAGAGAATAACATCAACATTAAAGTATAAGAAGGTTATAGAATACCAAGCAAATTTAACCCAAAGAAGACTAACCCAAGGCATTTAATAATCAAACTCCCAAACATCAAGGTTAAACAACCAAACATCAAGGTTAAACAACAGATCCTAAAAACAGCAAGAGAAAATAAACAAATAACATACAATAAAGCTCCAATAGGTCTGGCAGTACACTTGTCAGTAAAAACCTTACAGGTCAGGAGGGAGGGGCAAGAAATTTAAAGTGCTGAAGGAAAAAAATAAACATTTACCCTAGAATAGTATAACTGGAGAAAATATCCTTCAAGCATGAAGGAGAAAAATTATCTTCCGAGACAAACAAAACCTAAGGGATATCATCAACACAAGACCTGTCCTATAAGAAATGCTAAAGGGAATCCTTATTTCTGAAAGCGAAGGAAGTTAATAATCAAGAAGAAATGATCTGAAGATATAAAACTCACTGGTAATAGTAAGCACATAGAAAAAGAATATTATTAACACTGTAATCGTGGTGTGTAAACTTATGAAGAGAGAACAAATAATGAATCAATCAAAAATAATGAGCACAAACACTTTTAAGACAAAGACAGTACAATTAGAAATACAGGAAAACAGCAAAAAGCTAAAAATTCAAGGTACAAAGTTAAGGTTTAGTTTTTATTAGTAGAGTTTTTATTAGTTTTCTTTTTACTTGTTTGTTTATGAAAACAGTGTTAAGCTGTTATCAGTTTAAAACAATGGGTTATAAATTGTATTTTCAAGGCTTATGGTAATTTCAAACCAAATGTTATACAATGAATACACAGAAAAAAAACAAGGAATTAAATTGTACCAACAGAGAAAATCACTTTCATTAAAAGAAAGAAAGACAAGAAAGAAACAAAGAATAAAGAGAAGACTACAAAACCACCAGAAAACAAATAACAAAATGGCAAGAATAAGTTCATACTTATCAATGATAACATGGAATATAAATGGACTAAACTCTACAATCAAAAGACACAGAATCACTGAATGCATAATGAAACAAGATCCAACGATTTGTTGCCAACAAGAAACGCACTTCACCTATGAAGACACACATAGATGGAGAGTAAGGAATGGGACAAATTATTTCATGTCAATTAAAACCAAAAAAAGAGTAGAAGTAGCTATATTTATATCAGAAAAACATAGATTTCAGGATAAAAACTGTAAGAAGAAGACACAAAGAAGGTCACTATATAGTGATAAAGGTGTCAATTCAACAAGTTGATATAACAATTGTAAATACATATGCATCCAACAGTGTATCACCCAGATTAATATAAAGCAAATATTATTATGCTTACAAAAGAGATAGATTCCAAAAAAAAAAAAAGCTGAAGTCATGAACATGCCATTTTCAATAGTTTCAGAATTGGGCATATCTTCCAGACAGAAAAAATACATATCAGACTTAATCTGCACTATTAACCAAATAGACCTAATAGATATTTATGGGACATTTCATCCAATGGCTATGGAATACACATTTTTTTCTTCAGGACATGGATCATTCTCATGGATAGACTATATTTGGCCACAAAGCACGTCTTGAAACATTCAAAAAATTGAAATAATACAAAGCATCCTCTCTGAACACGATGGAATAAAACTGAAAATCAATAACAAAAGTAATTTCAGAAACAATACAAACAAATGGAAGTTAAAAATACGCTCCTGAATGGCCAGTGGGTTGAAGAAAAAAATAAGGAAAATTTAAAAAAAAATTGTTGAAACCAATGATAATGAAACCACAACAAACCAAATCCTATGGGATATAGTGAAAGTATTACTAACAGGGAAGCATACAGCTATAAGTGTCTACAAGAAAATAGAATAAAAATTTTAAATAAACAACCTAATGATGCCTATTAAAGAACTAGAAAGGCAAGAGCAAATCAAAACCCAAATTAATAGACAGATACAAATAATAAGAACTAGAGCATAAATAAATAAATTAGAAATTATGCCTATTAAAGAACTAGAAAGGCAAGAGCAAATCAAAACCCAAATTAATAGAAACAAATAATAAGAATTAGAGCAGAAATAAATAAATTTGAAATGAAAAAAGCAGTACTAAAGATCAATGAAACAAAGTTTATTTACTGAAAAGATAAAATTAACTAACCATTAGTCACACAAACAAAAAAAGAGAACACCTAAGTCAATATAATCAGTGATAAAGAAGACACGACAACCAATACTGTCTACTATGAGCAATTATATGCCAATAAATTGAAAAATCAAGAAGACATGTAATAATTCTTATGATCATTTCCATTGACATTGAAAAATTATTTGATAATATTCAGCATCTCTTCATGAAAAAAATTAAGAAACTAGGTACAAAAGGCACTTATCAACATAATAAAAACCATATACAAAAAATCCATAGCTAGTATCATACTGAATATGGAAAAACTGTGAGCCTTTCTGCTATGATCTGGAAAACAACAAGGATGCTCACTTTCACCACTGTTATTCAATATAGTACTATAATTCCTAGCACAGCAATCTGACAAAAGAAAGTAACAAAAGGCATCCTAATTTGGAAAGAAATAAGTCAAATTAACCTTCTTTGCAGATGATATGATCTTATATTTGGAGAACCCTCATGACTTCACCAAAAAAACAGTATTAAAACTGATAATCAATTTCAGTGAAGTTGCAGGAAACAAAATCAACCTACAAAAGTCAGTGCACTTCTATATGTAACAGGGCACACACTGAAAAAGAAATAAAAAACATAATCTCATTTACAATAGCTACAAATAAAATACCCAGGAATTAATGAAAGAAGTAAAAAATTCCGTAATAAAAACTGTAAAGCACTAATGAAAAAAATGGAGAGAACACCTAAAAAAGGAAAAATATTCTATGTTCATGGATTGGAAGCATCAATATTGTTAAAATTTTCATACTACTGAAAGTGACCTACAATTTCAATTCAATTCCTGACAAAATGCCAATGACATTTTTCACTAAAATAGAAAAAAAATCCTAAAATTTATATGGAAGCACAAAATATCCAGAATAGCCAAAGGATTTTAAGCAAAAAGAGCAAAACTAGAGATATCCCATTATCTTACTTCAAATTATACCACAGAGCTATAGTAACCAAAACAGCATGGTACTGACATAAAAACAGACACATAGAGCAATGGAACAGAATAGAGAAACTAGAAACAAATTCACACACCTACCGTGAACTCACTTGTGACAAAAGTGCCAAGAACTTCCACTGGGGAAAAGACTGTCTCCTCAATAATCGTGCTGGGGAAACTGGATATCCATATGCAAAAGAATAAAACTAGACTCCTATTTCCTGCCATATACAAAAAACAAATCGATATTGATTCAATAATTAAATCTGAGACCTCAAACTATGAAACTGCTACAAGAAAACCTTAAATACACTGGCCAAGCAATTGGACTGGGCAATGACTTTTTTGAGTAATACAAGCACAGGCATCTAAAGAAAAAAAATGGACAAATGGGATACCATCAAGTTTAAAAGCTTCTGCACAGCAATACAATCTAGAAAGTGATGAGATAACCCACAGAATGGGAAAAAATATTTGCAAACTACCAGTCTGACAAAGGATTGATAACTAGAATATATAAGGAGCTCAAAAACATTGTAGGAAACAATCTAATAATCCAATTTAAATATGGGCAAAATATTTGAATAGACATTTCTCAAAAGAACACATACAAATGACAAAGAGGTATGTGAAAAGATGTTCAACATCATTGATCATCAGTTAAATACAAATCATACTTACAATGAGACATCATTGCATCCCAGTTATAATTGCTTTTATCCAGAAGTCAGGTAATAATAAATTCTGGCAAGGAAGTGGAGAACAGTTTCTCACTGTTGGTGGGAATGTAATTTAGTACAACTACTATGAGAACAGTTTAGAAGTTTTTCAAAAAACTCAAAATAGAGTTACTGTAGGATCCAGCAATCTCACTGCTGGGTATATATCCAAGAAAAAAGAAATTAGTATACTGAAGAGATATTGGCACTCCCATGTTTATTGCAGCACTAATCACAATATCCAATTTTTTTTCTTTTTTTTAATTTTATTATTATACTTTAAGTTTTAGGGTACATGTGCACAATGTGCAGGTTTGTTACATATGTATACATGTGCCATGTTGGTGTGCTGCACCCATTAACTCGTCATTTAGCATTAGGTATATCTCCTAATGCTATCCCTCCCCCCTCCACCCACCCCACAACAGTCTCCGGTGTGTGATGTTCCCCTTCCTGTGTCCATGTGTTCTCATTGTTCAATTCCCACCTATGAGTGAGAACATGCAGTGTTTGGTTTTTGTCCTTGTGATAGTTTGCTGAGAATGATGGTTTCCAGCTTCATCCATGTCCCTACAAAGGACATGAACTCATCATTTTTTATGGCTGCATGGTATTCCATGGTGTATATGTGCCACACTTTCTTAATCCAGTCTATCATTGTTGGACATTTGGGTTGGTTCCAAGTCTTCGCTATTGTGAATAGTGCTGCAATAAACATACATGTGCATGTGTCTTTATAGCAGCATGATTTATAATCCTTTGGGTATATACCCAGTAATGGGATGGCTGGGTCAAATGGTATTTCTAGTTCTACATCCCTGAGGAATTGGCCACACCAGCTTCCATAATGGTTGAACTAGTTTACAGTCCCACCAACAGTGTAAAAGTGTTCCTATTTCTCCACATCCTCTTCAGCACCTGTTGTTTCCTGACTTTTTAATGATTGCCATTCTAACTGGTGTGAGATGGTATCTCACTGTGGTTTTGATTTGCATTTATCTGATGGCCGGTGATGATGAGCATTTTTTCATGTGTTTTTTGGCTGCATAAATGTCTTCTTTTGAGAAGTGTCTGTTCATATCCTTCGCCCACTTTTTGATGGGGTTTTTTTTCTTGTAAATTTGTTGGAGTTCATTGTAGATTCTGGATATTAGCCCTTTGTCAGATGAGTAGGTTGCAAAAATTTTCTCCCATTTTGTAGGTTGCCTGTTCACTCTGATGGTAGTTTCCTTTGCTGTGCAGAAGCTCTTGAGTTTAATGAGATCCCATTTGTCAATTTTGGCTTTTGTTGCCATTGCTTTTGGTGGTTTAGACATGAAGTCCTTGCCCATGCCTATGTCCTGAATGGTATTGCCTAGGTTTTCTTCTAGGGTTTTTATGGTTTTAGGTCTAACATGTGAGTCTTTAATCCATCTTGAATTAATTCTTGTATAAGGTGTAAGGAAGGGATCCAGTTTCAGCTTTCTCCATATGGCTAGCCAGTTTTCCCAGCACCATTTATTAAATAGGGAATCCTTTCCCCATTGCTTGTTTTTGTCAGGTTTGTCAAAGATCAGATAGTTGTAGATATGCGGCATTATTTCTGAGGCCTCTGTTCTGTTCCATTGGTCTAATTCTCTGTTTGCTTTTTTAAGCACTCTAAATGTGCACCAACAGATGAATGGATAAAGAAAATTTCTGACCCATAGAAATGAATGAGATCCTGTCATTTGCAACAACATGGATGAAACTGGAGGTTATTATGGTAAGTTAAATAAACCAGGCACAGAAAGACAGCATCACATATTCTCACTTATTTGTGTGAGCTAAAAATTAAAGCAATTGAATTCATGGAGACAGAGAATAAAAGAATAATTTGCGGAGGTTGGGAAGGGGAATGGGGCATGGCAGGGAAGTGGGGACTCTTAATGGGTACAAATAAATAGTTAGAAGAGTGAATAAGACATAGTATTTGCTACCCAAAGAGGGTGACTATAGAAAAAATATTTTAATTATGTATTTAAAAATAAGTAAAAGAGCATAATTGAGTTATTTGTAACACAAACAATAAATGCTTGAGGTGATGAATACCTTATTTACCCTAATGTGATGATTACACATACCATGTTTGTTTCAAAATATCTCATGTACCCATAAATATGTACACATACTATGAACCCACATAATTTAAAAATAAAAAAGCAAAGCATAAAAATTTGGAAAATTTATGATCTGACAATTTTTTTAGAGAAGAAATGTTATTTTCAGGAGAGAAATATAAGGGTACAGAGAGAGGCCGCTTGCTAAAGAGATTGGCATGGATAAAAGGGAATCAGAGGCCAACAGTGAAGGTAATGAAAAAGGGCCCAAAGGCATTTCAAAGATCATTAAGGTCTCTGCTCCCATCACAGACCCCAAGGCTCAGAGAGATAGAATGATTTTGGTTGATAGGCCTGTGAAACCACTGCCCTGGGCCAACCAAAAACATTGTTCCCCCCATTTTCAGCTGCAGATGAAGCCCAAATAGACCCAGGTGTTGTTAGGGTAGTCACTCTGAAAAGCAGAATTGTTAGCCTTGGTGGCTTCCATGTGGTATTAATTCTGCAGGCTTCCAGAATGTAAGAGACATGAAGGGTTGGTGGTTTCCACCAGGATTTCAGAGAATGTGTCAGAAAGCGTGGGAGCCCTGATGGAACCCTGCCAAAGTGTTGGGGCTGCCAAAGATTATACCCACTCGAGCAATGCTTAGTGGAGCTACAGGGGTGAGGCCACTGCTCTACAGTCCTCAGAATTTTAGAGTCACTGGTAGTGTGCACCCTCAGCCTGGAAAATCCTGGGGACCCCATTCCTTGCACCACTGTGCCTCAGATGCAGAATATGTAGTAAAAGGAGATTATTTGGGAGCTTTAAGATTTAATATCTACGTTGCTGAATTTAAAACTTGTGTAAGGCCTGTCATTCTTTTATTTTGGTGGATTTTTTTCTTTTAGAATTGAAATGATTGTTCAATGCCTGTATAACAATTGAATCTTGCAGGTAAATAACTTGTTTTGTTTTGTTTTACAGGATTATAGCTGGAAATAACTTACCTTGAGTCTAAGATGAGACTTTTTACTTTGGATTTTTGAGTTGATGTGAAGACTTTTGGGACAATTTGCATGAAATGGTTACACGCTGCATGTGAGAAAATGTAAGTTTTTTAGGGAGCCGGGGTGGAATGCCATGGTTTGAATATGGTTTGATTGTCCCCACCAAAACTCATATTGAAATTTGATCCCTAGTGTTATAGTGTTAGTGGGAGATGTTTGGTTCAAGGGGGTGGATACGTCACTAGGGGCTTGGGACCTTTCTCACAATAATGAGTTCTTGCTCTTGTAAGAGTTGATGGGTTCCCAGGGAAACGTATTAGTTCTCAGCAGAGTAGGTTATTATAAAGCCAGGATACCCCTCATGTTTGGTCCCATTTCACATGCACCTATTTTCTCTTTGACATTCTCTGCTTTATTTTGTTCTTTTATATTTGTTTATTTATTTATTTATTTATTTATTTATTTTGAGACGGAATCTGGCTCTGTCACCCAGGCTGGAGTGCAGTGGCGCTATCTCGGTTCACTGCAGCTCCACCTCCCAGGTTCACGCCATTCTCCTGCCTCAGCCTCCAGAGTAGCTGGGACTACAGGCACCCACCACCACACCCAGCTAATTTTTTTGTATTTTTAGTAGAGATGGGGTTTCACTGTGTTAGCCAGAGTGGTCTCCATCTCCTGACCTTGTGATCCACCCACCTTGGCCTCCCAAAGTGCTGGGATTACAGGCGTGAGCCACCGTGCCTGGCCCTCTGCTTTATTTTGATACAGCACAAAAGCCCTCTTTGGAAACTGAGCAAATGCTGGTGCCATGTTTCTGGTACAGACTGAAGAACTGGGAGCTGAATAAACCTCTCTTCTCTATGAATTACTCAGTCTCAGGTATTCCTTTGTAGCAACACAAAACAGACAAAGACACAGTCTATCATAATTCACTCTCTGGCTACCACAGTCTACATATTTCTTAAAGACAAATTATACTAATTCTCACAGTCTTATCCAATTGTGGCATAAACTCAAAGTCAAGGATCTCATTATCAGCATTATGTTGAAAAGTAGAAATACCTCGAGCATATAATTGTTCTAAAATCTCATGAACTAAAATAAGTTCTCTGTCTTTAGACACCAAACATACCATTGTTACATGGGGCTTAAATAACTATCATAGTTACTACCATTGAAAAAATGAAGAAAGAAAGGCACCTTGGAACACTGGTTCATTAAAAACTGTGCTAGGAACATGTAATGGCTTGCCACTGCTTAGGAGAGAGAAGATGTTCCTTGATTAGTTTTTAATTATGCTTTTGGGAATAGTTCTATAATCTGTTGTTCTTAGTGGCATTTGGCTCTACCTTCTAAGTCTTCCATATTTTTCATAAAATATGTCTTATGTTTGCTATTGAGTAATTCCCTTATCCCACTGACTGCCATAGAAAAATGATAGCCAGAAGCTTCTTTTCATTATGAATAATCTATATGACTATTAGCCCAGGCTGCCTTTGTAAATATAATTAAAAATTAAAATACTTTGTGGTTTTTAGTGAAACTTATTTGAAACCTTTTCATACCACATTCATAATTGCTTCTTAGATGTACCTCTCTCTTCTGTAGGAGTGTCAGGCTGCTGTAAGCCAACATTAAAAAAACATCTTAATAGTCATTTTACCTAGTGGAGGGGATTTTCTAGGAATGAATTTAAAGACTTTTGAGGTATTTACGAAGGTTTTACAGTTGCAACTTTTATTTTATCTTGAACCTTAGGCTATGATTCACTGGCTTTACTATGGTCTTTGCCCTTTAGTGTTTTTTACTTTTAAAATATTTTGTCAACTGAAGAGACTGTCATGGGTCCCAATTTTCCTTGAAAATACTTTTCCTACTTACCTTCCTTTTGCAATTCCTTATCATAGTCTTCTAAAGTATGTTATTTGATATTTCCAGACATTCTGCCCAGAGATCTTCTCTAGCCGGATTCCCAAATTTATTAGGTACCTTAACTCTCTTCCGTAGTACCTCATCTCTCTTCCATAGTACCTCAGGTGACGGTGCTAGCCAACTTTTGCCAATATATAATAGGGTTTACATTTTTTTCCCATCTATCAGTCATGTTTTGTTCACTATTCTTCTGATGTTTACTAACAGTCTCCTCATAACTTTTCCAGCCTCCAGCTAACATTTTATCTCAAAAGCAGAACACATTTTAGCTTTTCATTAAGGGCAACATTCTACTTACAGATATTAATTTCTGTGTCTGGTATCAATTGCAGAATATCAAAGCACCCAACACATGATAATGTTAAAATACTATGAATATGATTTCTAATGATTTTGTGAGTTGTCTTCCCTTATATTGTCTCCAAAATAACGAAGTTAAAATTGCATTGCCTCTTAAGGCCTAGGACCAGATAGAGCACAGCATTAATAAATTCTGTCATATTATATTTATAGTAGTAAGTCACAAAACCATCTCAAATCCACGTGGAAGGGAAATAGACCTCCTTTTCATGAGAAAAGTGGCATGCACTTACAGGAATGGGAAAAATTGTTGAAGGTCACATTTGCATGTGTTCCACCAGAGGTAGTGCATTATTATACTATGAAACACAGAAGAACAATTAATGGGTTAGGACTTTGATGCTGTGGTTTCGGTTACATTAAAAACATCTTGGGTATGTTTAGCTATAAAATGTTAACTGGAATTCAATTCACAAGAACTCTCAAATAATTGGTATTTGTGAGACTTCAACCAATTTGGATAAGGCTAATAGAAAAATATGTTAATTCCAGAAAAAATAGAATCCATAGGCTTCAGTTAATAGAGTGGCTAAAAATAATTTAAAAATAAAAAAATCCATAGGAAACTTTAGAAATAATCCAGATTTAGTACATAAGCCATTTAGTCTTCTACACCTATAACACATAAACCTTACATGCAGTATGAACTGCTATAGTGATGGATGACCCTGCAGGTCTGTAGGGTTTTCAAAGAGGCATTTCATTAAGCTCATCTTATATGAGTTTGTATGTGATATAAACAAAGTAGACAGAGGAATTTTAGACAACTATTAAACAACACAAGGTGAAACAAAATGTTTTTTGCTTAATTGTCACTTAAGCACAACATTTAAACAATGTCTACCTACTTCTTAGGCATTCTTGTTAATCAGAGTTTTAATATATTTTGTGAACTCCACATTTTAAAATTAGTTTTATTCAAAGTACTTTATGTAATCTGAAATCTCAAATATGAATTAGAGATAAAATAAACCAAATGATTTTAAAGGCGTATTTCTAAAACTTAGAGAGACAAGCTAGATAAAATCATAATTGAATTCAATTGAAGGTAAATTAAATTGATCAGAGCAGAGGAACAATTCTTATATGCTGAAAAGAAGCCTTTATTCAGGATGGAATACTAAAATGAAGTAATCTATTCAAATACCTTGAAATAAGCAACATTTCCCCCATCAAATTTAAACTAATTTACAGTACATCTATCTTTCTCTTGATACTTATTCAAATATTTAAATAGCATTCAAAGTTGGGAGATAAATTTCTTCATTTCACTTTCAGAGTTTGAGAAGAGTTTAACATTTTCTACTCTAATTCTTCATCCTGACATTTAAACATTAATTGATAGAAAAAATATATAAATTATGGAATTCATGTGTTTGTGATAGAATATCACAAATAAGTTGCTAAAGTAAGGAAGTATATATGGCATTCCACGAAGAATTTTTTATATTTTCATTTTATTTCTAAATTATAACTATCACAATATTATGGGTATAAGAATGCATAGGAAAGAAAAAATAGTGAAATCATAGCTGAATCTACAGATAAAACAAGTATGTGTCATGCAGTGGAAATAACATTTTAGGTTCTGAAATTTTGATTGCATATTAGCTATTTCTAACTTGGAATATGTATCTTCCATAGAATCAATGCTATAACTGAAGGTAAACATCTCAGATAATGCAATATTTAAAACAAATTCTGCACAAAATTTGCTATCCCACTCCTAGACTTTAAGGACATGTTCACATTCTCCTCATTTTGGTATCCCATTTAAAATGTCATTATTCTGATTTCTGATATTAAGATGTAGAAAGACATCTGTGTCTTACTTGCTCTCAGCCATCACTACATACCATAATGTAAACTTTCATGTTTTTCACCCCTATATTTTGTTCTACTTTTTATTGTTATTTAATTCATTTACTATATTATAATTTTATACATACACACGTGTGTGTACATATATGTGTGTGTGTGTTACAACCTGTGCCTTTTTTCACATCTACCAGTTGCTATTCTAGAAGTTCTAGTAGAGGAACTAGTCAAAAGGGAACCTATAAGCATAATGGAAATATTATGTATCTTGATTTTGGTGATGGTTACAATGGTTACACATAGAATTGTACACCTAAAACCAGTGAATTCTGTGATATGTAAAATATTCCTTAATATAGCTAAATCTAACTTATAACTGGAATTAATTTTTACCATTGTTAAGTTTAATTTTGAATTAATTAAATCTAACATTAATTGTCATTATTAACTAAATAGAAAACTAATGGTAGTTATTTCTTTGGTAATACTAAGAAAGTTGTGAATGCTTTCTACCAGATAATCCAATATGGTTCTCTTATAATGATAATTCAATTATTCTATATACTTCTCATTATTTTCTGTACCACGTTTTAATTATTCACAACATTAGTGAAATTAAGTTCAGTTTATTATAAACAATGTCAAAATTATTCTTTGATTTAGCTGCTATTTTCAACCATCAAAAAACTTTTCAAATCTTTCCTGACATACATATATATATATATATATATATATATATACAGGTTCTTTTTGGTTTTACTATATGTAATGAGGATTAGTTAGTTAAATAATTATAGGAAACTAAGAATGCTTTCTTTACTGAAAGATTATAGCAATCGTAATTAAAACAGAATAATGCAGGCAGGACACAACGTGTTTCTTGGCATTAGAAAACAAAAGCACAGACTGAGTGAATAAAAATTCAGCAGCAATATAAGTTCAACTTGAAGGTATTGAGGGTCCCTGCTTCAAACATTGAGATTATTTAAATGTAATTGGCCTAGATTTGTGTTATCTGAAAATTTGACTAGCATGCTATATAACTGTGTTTTGATCATTAATAAGATATAGAATCAAATAAAACAGCCATTTGTCTCATAAATCACTTTATCAAGAATTAAATCAATATATTAATAATTACTCTTTGGATACATTTAAATATTTCTTCATCTGCTACCGTAATAGCTCACATTATACTTAGTGGTCCTAAAGACACCTATTCTCATAGGTAACTAGATGTTTAATAATCCAGTTTAGACATTTTACTGGATATTTATCACAAAGTGTACATAGCAATAATTGAGTATGATTTGGAATTAGATAGACAGGTGCTTCAATTCTGTCTGCCATTTATAAGCTCTATAATGCAGGGCAAGGTACTTGTCTGAATAGTTCACCTGTAAAAAGCTGGAATTTATTTCTGCCAGTCTATGCTAATGTGAATGAATTCCCTATCTGTATTAGTGTCTTTTGGTTAGAAGTAAAAGAGAGCCTTGCTATATTGTCAGTAAGTCATAATTTTAGAAACCATCTTGTTTGTTGAGCTTTCGAATTTTTGTATGTAATTTTTCATAGAACCACTCTCCTTCTCCACTGAATGTTCAAAGATTGTCAACAATGCTTCTCTTTATATTCTGAGATATTAATATTTTCAGATATCTTATGTATAATCAATGAGACTTTAATTCACTTGGAATGTGTAATTTCTCACATAGAATCTCTTGAATTACCTCATTTACCTATTCCAATTTTTGCCTCAATGTCTGTTTCATCTTCACTATATTGAAGTTCATCTCCCTTGATAGAGAAAATAGAAGAAAATTAAAAGGTGAATAAGTTTTCTTTATGGTTTTCAGCCATTAATAAATGTGTCCCAAAGAGTGGACTAATATTTTCTTATTATTCTTGTATATACTGGTTTCACATTAAGTTTTATTTTACTGACAAAAAAGAAATGTTGCTTGTATTCTTTTTTGCATGAATATATCATTAATAGAACTACTTTTTATTTTTATATATTTAGGGGATACAAGTGCTTTTTCATTATACACACACACGCATGCACACAGACACACACCCATGCACGTGCGTGCGTGCACACACAAACACACACACACACACACACACATACATATAATGTGGTGGTCAATCGGGGCTTTTAGTGTAACCATCACTTGAACAGTGTATATTGTATCCGTTAAGTAATTTCTCATCTCAAACCACCCTCCCACCCTTCTGAGATTCCAACGTCTATTATTGCACTATGTCCATGGGTACATATTATTTATCTCTCACTTATAAGTGTGAACATGTAGTATTTGACTTTCTTTTTCTGAGGTAGTTCACTAAAGATAATGCCATTAATTCCATACATGTTGCTACAATGTGATATAAACATATATACATGCATATATATACACATATATGTGCATATATATACACACATACACATAAATACACACATACATATCATGTTTTCTTTATCCAATCATATATTTATATCACATTTTCTTTCTTCAATCATCAATTGATGGACACTTAGGTTCATTCCATATTTTTGGTATTGTGAATAGTGCAGCAATAAATCTACAGTTGGAGTTGGTTTTTTTTTTTACATAATAATTAATTTTCCTTTGGACATATATACCCAGTAGTGGGATTGCTGGATCAAATGAGAGATCTATATTTAGTTTTTTAGTTTTTTTAGAAATCTCCATAATGTTTTCCAAAGAAGTTGTACTAACTTATATCTGGACCAAGAGTGTATAAGTGTTCCCTTTAATCCACATTATTGCCAACATCTGCTATTTTTGTCTTTTTAATATTAGCCATTCTGACTGCTCTAAGATCATATCTCATTGTGGTCTTATTTGCATTTCTCTGATGATTAATGACTTTAAGCATTTTTTTCATATAATTGCTGGCCATTTGTCTTCTTTCACAAAATGTCTGTTCAGTTCTATTGTACAATATTTTCCTAATTTTTAATTGTTGTAGGAACATAGTGGGTGTATATATTTATGAGGTACATGAGATGTTTTGATACTGGCATGCAATACGTAATAATCATATTATGGAAGACAGAGTGTCCATCCTTTCAAGTATTTATCTTTTGTGTTACAAACAATCCAATTATACTCTTTTAGTTATTTTTAAATGTATGATTATATTATTATTGACTACAGTCACTCTATTGTACTATCAATTACTAGGCCTTAGTCATTCATTCTAAGTATTTTTGTACCCATCAAACATTCCCAGCTCTCTCTGAACCCCCACTACACTTCCCAACTTCTGGTAACCATTCCTCTGCTCTCTATATACATGGGTTCAATTGTTTTTATTTTTAGATTCCACAAATAAGTGAGAACTTATGTGGTTTGCTTTGTGTCCGTCGCTTATTTCACTCAACTTAATGACCTCCAGTTCCATCCATTTTGTTGCAAATAACTGAATCTCATTCTTTTTATGATTGAAGAGTACTCCATTGTGTATATGTACCACATTTTTTATCCTTACATCTGTTAAGGGACATTTAGGTTGCTTCCAAATCTTGGCTATGGTGAATAGAGCTGTAAAAAACATGGGAGTACAGATATCTCTTCAATATATTGATTTCCTTTCTTTCAGGTATATACTCAGTTTTGAAATTTCTGGATCTTATGGTAGCTCTATTTTTAGAGCTACCAAACTGTTCTCCATAGTGGTTGTACTAATTTACATTCCCATCAACAGTGTATGAGCATTCCCTTTTCTTCACATCTTTGTTAGCATTTGTTGTTGCCTGTTAATTGGACATAAGCCATTTTAACTGGGGTGAGATGATATGTCTTGTAGTTTTGATTTGCATTTCTCTGATGATCAATAATGCTGACCACTGTTTTATTTGCCTGTTTGGCATTTTTATGTGTTCTTCTGAGAAATGTCTATTCCTAGTCTTTGCCCATTTTTGATTGGATTATAAGATTTTTTGCTATATAGTTGTTTGAGCTCCTTATGTATTCTGGTTATTAATCCATTGCCAGATGGGTAGTTTGCAAATATTTTCTCCCATTCTGTGAGTTGTCTTTTCACTTTGTTGATTGTTTCCCTTGCTGTGCAGAAGCGTCTTAACTTGACATGATCCCGTTTGTCCATGTTTGCTTTGGCTCTCTGTGCTTATAGTGTGTTACTCAGGAAGTCTTTGTGCAGAACAATGTTATGGAGAGGTTTTCAGTTTTTTTTGTAGTAATTTCATAGTTTGAGAAATTAGATTTATGTATTTAATACATTTTTATTTGATTTTCATATATGGTGAGAAGTAGGGGTCTAGTTTTATCTTTCTGCATATGAATATAGATTTCCTAGCACCAGTTACTGTGAAAAGACTGTCTGTTCCCCAGTATACGCTCTTAGCACCTTTGTCTAAAATGAGTTCACTGTAGGGATGTGGATTTTTTTTTTTTTGAGTTCTCTATTCTATTCCATTGGTCTATGTGCCTGTTTTTATGGCAGTACCAGTGTGTTCACTGTGTTTCAGGGTTCTCTATGCTGCTACATTTGTCTATGTGTCTGTTTTTATGCCAGTATCATGCTGCTTTGTTTACTATAGCTCTGTGGTATAATTTGAAGTCAGGTAATGTGATTCTTCAAGTTTTGTTCTTTTTGTTTAGGGTAGCTTTAGCTATTTTGAGTCTTTTGTGGTCCCATGTAAATTTTGGGATTGTTTTTTCCATTTCTGTGAATAATTTTATTGGTATTTCAATAGGAATTGAACTGAAATTGTAGATTGCTTTAGGTGATATGGACATTTTGACAATATTGATTGTTTCAAATGCATGAACATATTTTTTTTTTACTTTTTTGTGTCCTCTTTAATTTTTTTCATCAGTGTTTTATAGCTTTACTTCTAGAGATCTTTCACTTCTTTAAGTTAATTTCTGGGTATTTAATTTTATGTATGGCTGTTGTAAATAAGATTAATTTTTTGATTGTTTTTTCAGATTGTACACTGTTGTCAATAGAAATACTATAGATTTTTGTATAGTTACAGACATTGTTTCTTAGATATAATGCTATCATATACATAATAATATACAGTATAGTGTTAACATAGCTTTTATATTCACTGAGAAACCAAAAACTTTGTTTGACTCACTTTATTGTGATATTTACTTTAATGCAGTAGTCTGGAACTGAATCCACAATATCTCTGGAGATTTGTCTGTACTGATAAGTCTTATAATGTCAATAGAACAGAGTATGGGAAGATTACGCAAGCATGGTTTGTAA
The DNA here is from genome assembly GCF_028885655.2 of Pongo abelii. NCBI lineage: Eukaryota > Metazoa > Chordata > Mammalia > Primates > Hominidae > Pongo > Pongo abelii. The sequence continues at coordinate 133,958,864 of NC_072008.2, forward strand.
ATAACATCATTATACATTTAGTTTTTCAGTAAGACTTCTCTGGATGAGTCGATCTTTGAGCTGAGATGAGAATTATATGGAGAGAAATGTATAAAAAAAAAGATCTTCAAAAATAGTGCTCCAAGCAGAAGAAACAGGAATAATGAAGTCCTCAAAACCAAAATGTTAATATGAGTAACAGAAAAAAACAAGACCAGTGTCCTAGAGTTCATTTAGATAGTTGTTAAGTTTGAGATACCTACCACACATCCACTGTGGAGACATATATTAGACAGTTGCATATACAAGGATGAAAACTCTGAGTATGTCCAAAGATAAGGGCTAAACCAGAAGTTTTGACTTTATTTAGAACGAAAAACACCTCTTCCATCATAAAAGGATGGTAGGGAGTATACATGAGTATAGATACTGGTAAGTTTATGAGATTTAAGGCAACAAAATAAAGTCTCTGATTGCATAGTTTATTTATGATGTGTGTACGGAGGTTATTGGCTAAGGTAGAAGTAAAAATTGTAGGAGACATAAGCTATTGACTGGACATCTTACACAGTGGAAAAGTGAATATAGTAGGAAAATATGATGGAATTGTCTTGCAAAATCCTATACTCATTGATAACTTTTGATTATATATTTAAAGTGAGTTTATTTAGAACAATCATAATTTTCCCTGTCAATATTCAGGTTCATATTAAATGAAGGAATATTATGCCAGAAATAATCTGGATTTATAAAAAAGCAAAAATGGGAAAATGGACAGTTTCAAAATAATGCTACAAATGATGCTATTTAATCTAGGCTTTTAACTATCAAGTAATAAAAACTAATGTGTAAGTGTCCACCAATATGGCATCAAGATTTATCTGATGCATAGCAGCAAATTCATTTTCTATAGCATCAAAATCTTTCCTTTTCTCTGTGCCATTCTACTTGGCACCCTAATATTTTCCCATTCCCCAATCTATGTCTCTTTTTCCATTTTGATATAGCCATTCTGAAGCTCACAGTGCAGGGTCTTTCACATTTAAACAAGCAGACATCCTTCATACCGAGTTCTTTGGCTATACACACTTCTTTAATGTAATGTGATAAAAGTGTATGTTTTGCCTGTCAAATAGTACACCTTAATGTCTTCCCAAACCACATTTTCTTGTTTGTTTGTTGGTTTGTTTGTTTGTTTTTTGAGATGGAGTCTTGTTCTATCACCAGGCTGGAGTGCAGTGGCACAATCTCAGCTCACTGCAACCTCCGCCTCCTTGGTTCAAGCCATTCTCCTGCCTCAGCCTCCCAAGTAGCTGGGACTACAGGTGTGCGCTACCATGCCCAGCTAAATTTTTTTTTGTGTGTCTGTGTTTTTAGTAAAGACAGGGTTTCACCATGTTGGCCAGGATGATCTTGATCTCTTGACCTCGTGATCCACTCACCTCAGCCTCCCAAAGTGCTGGGATTACAGGCGTGAGCCACTGTGCCCGGCCTCACATTTTCTTAATGAAGAAGATAGATATCACCACTGCAATAATCATATAACAAGTAAAGATGTTTACAAGTATATATGAAATGAAAAAGTTCACAAAGAACTGCAGTGAGTAGCACAAAAGTATACACTGTTTTCCACAGGAAAAGTATATGCACCATATAGTGGAAGAAAATGAATTCTTAATCCACCTCAGTATACATGTCTTTCCAAGTGTTATAAAAATTTTCCAAGCCTTACTGGCTAAATATTATGCCCAATAACTCAAAAGATGATACATTTTCTAACTTCAACTCTTGGTGGATTAATGTTCAAAAGCCTCTTATTTGGACTCTATTATCCACTTATCTTTTTAAGCCTTACACATGCATGAGAATAAATTTCAACTATGTATTTTATTGCCCTGGTGAGAATGGAAGAGAAAAGTAAGAAGGGCTAATTTAGCCTACTTTACTTAAAATATTGCCTTTTAGAAAAGATAAAGAGTAATTGAAAAATGAAAGCTTTGAAAAGCTTCACTAAATTCAGAAGATGTTTTCAATGGAAAAAGGTTGTAATGTCAATATTGTACTAAATAGATTACCCATCTGTGGTGAGAAGCAAAAGAGTATATTATTTGTGACTCAGAGATACGTTAATTGATATTAGACCCTTGCAATAGTAAGTATTTCTGGGTTTGTGCCACTACTGGAATTAGTTTGAGAATCTGTAAGGTAGATATGGCTACTTCAATAACCCCCACATCTCAGTGGGTTGGCACAATGAAGGGTTTTACTCACTTATGAAAGTTAGCATAGATCCAGCAACCTGTACCAAACACCTGCCCTCTGTCTAGGGATTCAGTAATTTTGGATGTGGGAGGCTTTAAAACACTCTGTAGTTGCACTGTGTGATATATACAGCTTTCTTGGTTAGAGAGGCATTAAAAAAGATAACATGAGGAAAAGTATTCAACCTTGAGTTATCCCACACAAAAGTGAGGTATACAAAGGCTTCAAGATGGGTAACTAGAGGCATCTTATACTTGCCTCCTCCCAAATAAAGAACCAAAATAGTAAGAAGATCATCCCAGGGAGAACACTGGAATTCAATAGAGAAGTGACAGGAAACACCTAAACCAAAGAAGAAGCAGAAAGTGAGGTAGCTTGCTTAGCCAGGCTTTACTTGGAGCTGGAAGTACCTCCCAAATGAAGAGAAGATGTGAGAGACCCCCAGAAGCCCACCGTTCCCACCATGGACCGCTGTGATCCTAGCCATAGGAGAGGCTCTCAACACTCATGGGCCTTGACACTAACATAAGATGCTGGGACATTGTAAAAGGGGAGTGTTCCGGGGGAAAGTGCACATTGAATCCCACACACTCCCAGACCTAAGCATCTTGAAAAACATGCCATTTTAGAGCATAGCCCCCAGTAATTTGAAAATCATCATGGGGCCCAGTGGCTTAGGGTCTGAGGCATGAAAAAAGCATAAACTACCATTGCCAGGGCTGAAGGGTGAGGAGCAAGTTACACACAGCAGGGCTGAGGCCTGGGGGCCACCAGAGCTGAGGAGCAAGCAGGGCCCATGTTTGCCTAGGTTTTCATCACTGAAAGTGTCCTCACCATCCCCAGTTGAAGGGCCACAGTGAGGCTGCTGTAGTCCTTCACTCAAGCATTTCACTCGGGGCTGGGAATCACTGTTTCTGACTACTACCACTGGTGCTTGCACACACCATCATGAGACCTGAGGACTAACTGCTTGGACTGGCTTTGTACCCCTTCCCTTGCCCAAGCACACAGTCTAGGGACCTTGGTATTGACCAGCCCAGAATACAACCATTGACACCTGAGCACTCCTCCTAGGAGGCTGAGGTTAGGCCTACTCACACTGCTGTTATCACTACAGCTGGCACCTACACGAATGCGCCACCTTCAGGCTCAGAGACTGGCCCATCCAGTCTCACATTATTAACACCAGCACACATCATGTGAGACTCAGAGAGTTTTCATGTCATTGTTACTGTCATCACACATGTTATACTGTCATCCCTGGGGCCCAAGAACCCAACAACCTGCTTGGCTCAACACTACCACTACCAGCAGACCACCTGGAAGGCCGAGAATTGACAAACCTAGACGTTCGAACACCAGTGCCAGCGTACACCACTTTAGGGCCCAAGAACAGGCATGCTCAGGCCACTCCTGCAACCACTAGAGCCCACAGACTGGTCCATCTGGCATCCCAGTCACCAGGAAAATTTTTCACAGTCTCCACTAATAATTGCACCCTAAAATAACTGAGAAAATCACAGCCACCACTGATGTTGTTTACAGTTGAAGAAATTATGCAGAGACTACACTACGGCACGCACCTAGAATCAAAGCCAGTGTGTCCTACCCAACAAACACCACAGATACAACTTGAGGAAAAAGTTCTTCCATACAAAAGCAAATTCAAAACATTAAAAGAAGCAACTGTTATATCAGGTGCACAGACGTCAATGTAAGGATACGGAGAGCATGAGAAAGTAAGGAAATGTGACACCTCCAAAGAAACACAATAATTCACTAGCAACAAGAAGCTTAATGAGATACAAAAGAATGCCAGAAAACAATACAAGAAAATTAGAAAAAAATCATAATATACATGAGAAATTTACTGAAGAAATAGATATTATACTGTAGATGTACTGAAGAGTCAAATAGAAATTCTGGAAATAAAGTATTATTTGAATGAAATACATAACTCATTTGAGAGCTTCAACAATAAACTAGATCAAGAAAAAGAAATAATCGCAGAACTTGAAGACAGACACTGAAAATAACCTAGACAAAAATAAAAGAATGAGCGAAGTCTTCGTGATATATGGGACACCAAAAAGTGGCCAAATATTTGAAATATTATTGTCTCAGAAGAAGACAGAACAAAAGGGTTAAAAAACCTATTTAATAAAATAATAGAACAAAACTTCCCAAGTCTAGCAACAGATGTAGACATCCAGATAGAGGAGACTCAGATATAGCTAAGAATACAATACCCCACAAAATTATCCTACATAAATAAAAGAGAAATAAAGTCCTTTTCAGACAGACAACAAGAAATGCATAAGGGAGTTCTAAACCTGAAAGCAAAAGGACAACATTTACTATAATGAAAACACACAAATTTCTAAATACTGGGTAAGCAGATACACAGAGGAGGAAGAGAAATGACTCAAATTGTACCATTACAGAAATCACCAAACTACACTGACAAACAATTAGCAAAAAAAGAAAAAGAAAAAAAAAGGGACCAAGAAGCATGCAAAGCCACTGGAAAACAGAGACTCCCCTGCCAAAAAAAAAAAACAAAAAACTCTTAGATTTGATAAATTAATTCGGTAAAGTTTCAGGACATGAAAACAACATACAAAAATAAGTAGCATTTCTATACACCATTAATAGCCTAGCTAAGAAACAAATAAGGAAGGTGATATGTTTTACAATTGCTACAGAAAAATACATAGAAATATATTTAACTAAGGAGGTGAAAAATCTCTGCAAAGAAAACTACAAAACACCGATGAGAAAAATTGTAGATGACACAAACAAATGGAAAGACATCCCATGCTCATGAATTGGAAGAATTAATATTGTTACAATGATCATAATGCCCAAAGCAATCTACAGATTCAATGCAATCTCTATTAAAATACCAGTATCACTTTTCACAGAATTAAAATAAGAATCCTAAAGTTCATATTGAACCGAAGAAACAAAAAGAAGCTCAAACAGCCAAAGCAATCTTAAACAAAGAGAACAAAGCATGACCTCAGATTATACTACCAGGCAATGGTAAACAAAACAGCATGGTACCGGTATAAAAATAGACAGTTGGATTAATGGAAAAGAATAAAGAGTCCAGAAATAAAGCTACATATCTACACCCAACTGATCTCTGTCAAAGTCAACAAGACCATAGACTCAGGAAAGGACACCCTTTTCACTTGATCTCAGCCAAAAGGCCGAGAAGTGATAGGACACCCTTTTCAATAAACAGTTTGGGGAAAATTAGATTGCTACGTACAGAAGAATGAAAATGGAAACCCATCTCTTACCATATATCAAAATCAACTCAAGGTTTTGTTTTTTGTATTTTTCTTCAAAAGAAAGATGGCCAACTAGACACATCCAGGAGGAACATCTGCCACCAAAAGACTGGGACATCAGGAAGGCTGGCATACTCTGAGCAGATCTTCAAAGGAAAGGCGTTGAGAGTGTAAAGAGGGAGGACACAGATACTGGACTAAAGGGTGAGGAAGCTGGGAACACTGCATGGGACTACCATGCACAAGAACTTATTTCTTGTCCTCAATGACTCCTGGGGAAGGGGTGAGTTGAGCTGGCAAGGAGTGACCTCTTTTCACCATGGACCTTTGGAATCCTGGTAGCAGGAGACCCCATGACCTCCATGGACACTTGAACTGGCAGGGATAGCTGCTTTGAGAGGTGGTAGGACCAGAATTCCAGTCAGTGCAGAACCCAGAAGGGTTGGTCCAGGAGCATCTGCAGTGAAGCACAGCCAGGGATTCCTATCACCCAAGGCTCACCATGCTTGCCTAGAGGACATTAGCCTTAGGGGAACTGCCAGTCCTGAACAGAGAAGGGTGATCTTGTACATGAGATGGGACTAGTCCAACCTGAGC